>NW_004567129.1:17056764-17069701 GCF_000260355.1 Condylura cristata
GGGCAGGCAGGAATCGAACTCATGCTGAAGTGGCTTTAGCTTCTCAGCGCTGTGCTTTAACCCACTGCGCCACCAGCGAGGGCCCTGAGCTAGGCTTTTAAGGAACTCCAAGGTGGCTTAAGTTGGCTCTGGGGGTTGCCAAACCTGGCTGCATGTCAAAATCATTGGGAAGCCTTTAAAAACTGTCCAGACCCCAGATGTCATGACTGATCCAGTCAATCAGGTGGTGATAGTGGAGGAGGCATTCTAAGAAACCCTAGTTCACAGGCAGGTGTGAGGATTTCTGTTTTCCCTCACGTGAGACTCACCTTTTCAATCTTGTCAGGGTCTGACAGCAGAGCAGCTCCCATTCCTCCCTAAGGAAAAGGACATAGAGCATTTTATTATAGCTGGAGGAGAGAATAGCAATATGGAGACCTGGCACATTGCCAGGTGTGGCAACGTAGCCCTCACCACCAAGGGACCAAGGTCCACTTGCAGTCAGCACTTCTCCCAAGCAAGTAAGAAAGCAGCAGCATCTGTGCTCACAATAACAGATATCAGAGTCTGATGAACCCCAAAGTCACCACTGTGGTCCCCTTAGCACAATCCATGGATCAACATAGATCTGTCAAAGCTCCCATGGAGCTACATGGATCTTAACATTAACAGTGGTTGTCTTTTGATGATGGGATTACTGGTGGTTTTCCTGCTCTTGTTTTACTTTTCTACGTTATCCAAGTTCTGGGAAATGTTGTGACTTACTTCAATAGTAGAGGGAGGCATATTTAAAAATTGGAAACCATTAAAAGTGAGGTAAAGGGGCTAAGCTAAAATCAATAAATATATAGTGTCAGTGTAGGGACTGTGCACTAATGAAAGCTCACAGCATGTGTTCAGAGGGTCAATTCAGTTATTCCAGTTTAATTCCATGCTAAAATGTGACAGATTAAGATCAGAGAGAAGACCACAGCCGTGGCTGGCCTGAACCTGCATTTCAGAGGATGAGAAGGGCAGAGAAACTCCTAGCTCTGGTCTACCTTGGCCACAGACGTAAACTTCCAGGCTTCCAAGGAAGCTCTGGCCACTCACCTTGGCTCCATCTGACCTTCAGCTCACGTACAATCCAGCCCTTCCTTATAGAATCACAGGATCTAAAATCCAGCCTGGCTGCCCCTTCCATAACAATGGCCTTCTGAATGGTATTTCCTTCCTTCCTTCCTAGCTTAACTTATTTGCTTTTTTGAATAGGTAACACATTAAAATTTATAAAGGTTCAAAAGGGGAAAGAGTAAGACCTCTCCCTGCCTGAGGAATGGGAAACTTTTCCATGTATACTTTTAATATGGTTTCACTTTTGAACCACCAGGAAAGAGCAGTACGCGCTGAGGGCACACTGGTGTGCCACACAGGTGGGCATCTGTTCTGACTGGGGGGTGCCAGTTGTTAACTGTTTTCAGTAGGCCTCCTGCAATGAAAACTTATTCCCTATGCAAAATCAAAACATACTTTCCTTCCCAGGGGAAACCAGTGTTACTAGTTTCTTGTGTTTGTCCAAATACACCCTCTGAGGAGAAAAGCAGACACATATACTCACTCCCCACCCCTCCCATATAAATGATGGCACACCATATACAATTCTCCTTTTTTTCACTCCACATGGTATCAAGATCATTCAAATAACCTTAACTCCACTTTTTAAAAACACAGGAGCACAAAAAGAATGATGAGAGAAAATAAGAGTCCAATGTTTTCAGCTCAGTTTCAAACCATCATATATTTCTTGAAGCCGCTGTTTGCAGGCTCCCTGGTTTTCAAGCACCCAACGGGCCTTTCCCGCAGTCTTCCCCTAGCCGAAAGCAAAGGCCCCAGGCTGTGCAGCTTCTGAGAGTAAGGGGCTGACTCTGGGCAGTGGGCTATGTCTACACTGCTGACCGTGACCAGGAAGGGAGAAGGTGCCCAAGAACAGCCGCAGGAGATCTTTTGGTGCCTCACCTGTCCGACCCCCAGCTGTCCTCGCTGTCTGCCCCAACATGCTCATGCTCAGGCAGCCCCAGTCAGACGGGAGCCAATGATCTTTTTTCCCTCAACCCCAACCTAGTACCCCACCCACAGTCCAACTGTTTTCCAGTCAAGCCTGCCTTACTTCGTTTTCTCCTCTCTCCACCTCTAGTCTCTCTTGTGGACCAGAGCACTCCATTCCTAGATCTGTGTTCTCACCTCAGCCTTTTTCCACTTGAAACCACCAAACATTTGGTTCCCTGATTAGCATTTCCAAGTATTTCTTGTCATAGAATATACTGGGAAGGACACACAAGAAAGTAATAATCTGGATTCCCCTAGGGAAGGAAACTAGTTTCTGATCATGTCTTCTCTGCTCAAAAGAGACTAAGACATCTAAAGCCCAATTCCATCTAACTGGGCCCAGCCAACATTTCCAATCCTATGTTCCTTTGTTCCTCTTCGTTGCCCAGTCCTCAACCTTCTGGTTAAATCAAGGTCCTCTGTCCCCACCTCACGTTGGCACCCAGTCCCCTGCTTTTGCCACTCTGTGCCTGCAGGGTCCCAAACCTCATCAAGGACCACATAAGATCCTGAGTTTAAGGACTCTTTCTGCTCCTTCCTCTAAGTTACCAGAGTGCTCTGGTCTGATCTCTTTCAATATGACAGTGGGAACACGTGTTGTATCCTCTTTTTTTTTTAAATGTATGTCCCAGTTTTACTCATAAAAAGACAAAGCCTTTTTCTGCCTCTTTTTTTTTTTAATACTTAAACATATGTCTTATTGCTTGGGCACAAGTATTCTGTGAGTTTGTATCTATGTGTACCGGTGTGTGAATATATGCGTGTATGTCTCTGCTTATGTGTGTGTTTGATTGTGTGTGTATAATTTCCCCTGAATCATTGAAGCCAAAACTACATAGTCATAGCTCTTTCCCCCATATACTTCAGTATATATTTTCTAAAAATAAGGATATTCTTACAAAACCACAGAAGAATCATCAACTTCATATGTTTACACAGGAGTAGTATTTTTAGACGATCCACCAAGGACCCTATTGCAATTGACGAGCTGATGTAACACTGTCCTTTCAAGTACTGCCCCATTTAGTGCAGGATCTAGTTTAGAGTGAGGTCCTGTTCTTAATTGTCATATCTCACTTGTCTCCTTTATTCTGCATCCCATATTTGTAAGCATTATTTAAATAATCCACTTACCTTGGTGGAATACTCTTTTGGACAGCCCATGTTGACATCAATACCAGCTACATCATTTTCTCTGAAAAACATGAAGGACCAAGGATAATAAAAAATTCAACTTGAGGGAAGAAAACAGAGTTGAAGGCATGCATCTGAGCTCTTCCCGGGGCCCTAGCCTTGTGAAACACACCAACTCTCAGGTGCAGAAGCTGAAAATAACCTGTCTCTAAAATGCGCGGCTCCCCCACCCGCCACAGAGTTCAAGCAGGTGGTAACATGCTCACACACATGTAAAGGGCTCCTTGGAGAGGACTTCACTATTTGGGACGTGTATCAGATCATTCAAATACTTAATCATGGCCACCCTAAGTTTGGTCCCACACTTGCAGTCCTCACTGGTGCACTGAAAGCCATCTGTCATGCAGAGCGGCGACATGAGCACGAGTCTTCCCCCAAAGTGCCAGTTGTGGTAGAAATAACAGGACTGCCTTTGCTTGCTGGGCAGCACAGCTTACTCTAAACGGCAATCAGATGTACAAAGGACCCTTGCCTCATCCCCTGGTGTGTACACAGTTAACAGCCAGAGATCAGCAGCAGTCCTGCCGAGTTCCCAGACACCCTTGTAGTCACTAATAACAATAGCTAAGTACTTACTAAGTGCCACATCTTGCAAACACATTTACATGCGTTACTTTATGTACCTTTTCCTGAAATGCCAGGCAGTACTATGAGTTTCAGTGAGGTTAATTTCAGGGAACTAAGTTCTCAGAGAGGTTAATTGATCTAAGAGCACAGAGTTAGCAAGTAGCAAAGCTAAAACTCCAACCCAAGCCAGTTTAACTTCAAAGCCCATCTCTTTAGGCACAGTACTCTCTACCTTTGTTAATTTAGGAAGCAATCAGTGTTACTTATACTTCATGAGATTCAAAACCTCAGGGCTCAGTGTCATGAGAGTTCTTGGAAAGGGGGCCTCATGAGTAAACACTGAAAGCAACCCCTCCCCCAGAGGGATCTGGGATCTGGGCACAGTGAGTACATGAGTCCTAGGTCAGCCCTCAGATTCCACAAACAGAAGGAAACCAGACACTCTTAACCTGGAAATAGAAGGGAGTGGACTAGGAGGTAGGAGCTGGTCACCAAGAACAGAGAGGCGTCACAGCCCACAGGAGAAACAAAGGCAGTCCCCAAAGAGACACTTACACAAGTCTGGCCACAGCAAGAGCTCGCTCAGCGTCTGAAGTTCCCTGGGAACATAAGAAGCTTTATCATCCACCACCCTGACATGCAAGCACACATGTGTCACAGGTGAGTCAGGCAAGCTTTCACCTAAACAGCCAGCCCACTGGACTAGCAACTGTCAGAGGCAGTAAGTGAAAATGAAGGGCCTCGGAGATCCATGAACACTGTGATTACTTCAAACACAGAAAAAAGTTGAAAAAATAAATGAAGTACACACGCATCTACCCACTACTACCACTACTTCCATTCTATAATTAACCCTTTGCTATAGTTGCTTTATCATATGTCTGCCTATTGTTATCCATTTTTTACTGACTAAAATACCAAGCAGGAGCTATTTCTGGAAAAAGCACAAAGAAATGTTCTAAGAGCAGAGTGCTCTAGAATCACTACAACCCTTACCATCAACCTAATGACTCTGGAGGAAGCCTACATTTTTAATGGGAAATATGCAGACCCCACAAAAGCCAAGGTCATGAATTGTATAAGCAACAATAGGGACTGCAAATAGGTAAGTCACGCCGAACAGGCGTTTTCTATAATCAAAGAAGTTACAGCTGGGACTGGAGACATTGGACAGAGGGCCACCGCTTGATTTCCATAAACTGACGGCAACAGTGTAATGACTCAGAAGCAGATCTCTAAAAAACGCAGAAGGGTCTTCAGGAAGTCCCCGCTGTATGATGGCGCCCGGGCATTGAAAACTGGCCCCACACAGAGCATGACGTGGGAAGTCCAGGGTGTGGCTGGGCCTCAGGAGGCTGCCGGGTCCCAGGATCTCGTACCATCTGGAAGACGACCCTGCTCTGTTCTCTGTCACAGGTGCGGAAGACAACACGGTCATCAGGGGCTACGAAGTCCACAGTGCTGAGCACCTCTGTGAGAAAACACAAACACACAGGGCCCCCGATGAAGGAGCAAGTTTCAACCTAGCCTAGTGCCTGCAAGAAAACACAGTATGTGTATTACCTGAAAGGGAAAAGAGGAACTCAAGCAGTGGTCAGTATTTGGCGAGCTGTGTTCCCGCAACTCTCTAGAACACGACTACAGAAGATAAAGAAGACAAGAAAGAAGGTGCAAGAAGCAGCAGCGCCGCCCTTAGGTGCAACACCTCACATGAAAGAGCCACATGGCAGACGGGAGAACACGTCCACCTCGGGGGCTTACTTTAAGAAACCAGGCCACGTGTGCGTGGGAAACACTTCCATAAGTAAAAGTTACTATCGTTAACTTAAAGCTCTGAACAAGATTAGACGGTTAAAAGCAGTGGGGTGGATGCGATGGCATGTTGGGAGAGGTAATCAAAATGATCTCCAACAGCAGAGGAGGCTCACAACTGGCAGAACCACAAAAACCTGGTGTGTTTATACTACATCTTTGTAACAACAAAAGACTCAGGAAATCCCCACTAAAGTGCTGGTAATGCATTCCGACGCCGTCATCTGTAGTTACTGACGGAAAAACGTCCAAGTGGAACAGCAGGTGGCAGAAAAACATGGGTAGCATGACCATGATGGGGCGTAGAGGGAGCGTGTATAAACATGTCATATTTTTATAATGACACTTTACTAAATGTGTAAAAATATGCACACATTCCATGTGGGATTGCTTCTTCAAGTACGGGGTTATGGGTAGTTTCATATGAGGTTTTTATGGTCTGAAATACTGACTTTTCATAACACGAAGAAAATATAAATCTAAAAAAATTTGACTCATAACTTCTAGTGAGCTTATATTCAGATTTTATAAACGTGCACATTTCAAGAACTATACTGCAACTCTAATAAAAGTAGAATCAGCCTCATCAAGATAGTATAAACAACAGTACAATTTGGCACTACCACTTCCACTGGCAAAAACTGACACCCCACGGGGCCTCACTGGTGGCACAGGGGTTAAAAGCCTCAGTGCTAGGAAGGTATCGCCTGCCACTGAGGTCTGAGTTCGATCCCCAGCCAGGGAGCTGACCCACATGGCGCAGCAGACCTCTCCTGTCTCGCTGCTCCCCTCAGCAGTGTATTCGGTACATCCACCTGTTCTGCTCCCCACTCTGTCTCTGTTGAACCCTTGAACCCTCTCACCACCCTGCAACTCTAACCTACCCTCCAGTTCTTGTATGCATAAATAAAAATAAATCTTAAAAAAAAAATCAATAAGCGCTCTGTCCCAAGCTATGTTATTAGAAAAAAAACAAGAATTGACATTACCTGTCTTACTTGATTTTCATCCCACCCGTATAATTCAAGTATGCTTTTCAGTTAATAAAGAAACTGAGGCAGAGAGGTTGTATGGCTCAAGGTTACACAGCCAGGAAATGACCGAGTCAGGACCAGGGCTCATGCCATTCTGATTCCAGTGCCTTTAGGGTCCTTTCTGTATCATGACTCCTGGTGATTTCTAGGCCAATGAGTCTGCTTCACGTCCAGCTCTCTGTCAAGACCCCTGGACAGCAGTGACTGTGTTCAAGGGAGGACAGGACCCACAGAAGTACTCAGCCAAGCCAGGAGCACCCTGACAAGATAGTCACACCAGACAAGGGCACACACCCAGTCTTGGGACCAGAGCTGCACTCACCATTGACAACTCTCCTGCACTGAAGCATCTTGAGGTCGATCAGCTCCTGTGGAGGAATCAGAGGGCAACTGTTAGTCCTGGGCGCTAGGCCCTGGGCCCAGAGGACGACCTCCCTCACACACCTGAGGGGGACCTGTCACGCTATTACCAACAATAAATCACAGTTTTTGGGAAAGGCAGTGCTGTCCTTTCCACCCAGATATTGTAAGCAGGGGCTTGAGTTACTTGCCTTCGATCAGCTGCTGTTTCCAGGGGCCTGGGAGACGTTTGGGGCCTAGAAAGGGTGAGCCACTCAGGTAGCCAGAGAGAAGATACTGGTGCAAGACAGGGACATCTGCACCCTTTCCTCACCTGTCAGTCTCAGTCCCAGCTCTCTGCCCCAAAGATCCTCCCACCTCACCCCTACATAGAGAAGACAGTACAACGCTCCAAGGACAGAACTGGGACGTGTGACTAGAGGCACAGTGAGGAAGGAAAAACTGCAAACCCCTATCCAACGTGGGTCACATGAGCTTCTCAGCTCTGAGGATATTCAAACAGACTCGAAAAAGCAAGGGAAGGGGCTTTCTTCAAAGCTGACATCATAAAGATCAAGGAAAACCTGAAGGACGGAGGTCAGCCCCACACATGGTCCTCAGCAAGTTACACCCACTAGCAAGTGGGCACAAGGGCTAACGGGGTCAGAGGGCTGCTAGGGTACCCATGGGACTTCCGCCAGTATCCCATCATCCAGGTGAGTACACACACGCCCAACAGTTTCTGTGGCTATTCTCTCCACGTCACATTCAAGTCAGCAAGTGTCTGGTGACCTAGGCCACCCAGGTCACCCTAAGCAAGCTGGATATGGATACACGGTTGGCACACAAGTCTCAAGAACCATGTGGCATCGCAAGAGTAGGCAGAACTCCACACACAGCCTCTGCAGCCAGTGACGCCAGTTTTAGGGGCAGCAAGAAGGCACATGGACAAGTGGGCAGCACTGACTGAGTGGACTGTGCTTATAAACAGCAGCTCAGCAGCCAGGTGAGTGCCAGCTGGGACAGGAGCAACGTAAAGCAAGGCAAGTCCTCGCTGGGTCCCCAGGCCTGGCAGCAACCACTTATCCTCCGTGGGATTTACGCAACCTCATGCCAAGTTCACCGTGTCACCGCTATGTGTGCTAGTTACCAGTTTTACCTGCTGTAACCTTTACCATCACACTATGAATTCCCCGAGGAAGGTCTTGTTGCCACACAAATAATGAGGCTTAGAAGACCCAAGAGGAGTTGATGCAAACATGGACCTTGAAACGTCTTGTTTTCTTCCCTGTCTCCCCATTACAACAAGAGTCTTTGGGGTGCAGGAACTACCTTTTTCACCTCTCAGTGACTGGCTTCAGCATCTGCAAGTACTCACTGAGCATCGGCACAGCTTCCTCCACGCCTGCCATGCGGCAGATGTTCAACTGTTCAAGTGGAGAAATTCATCTAAACTCACCCACACCCCCTAAGGCTACTGCTTAGCTACTTAATTCATTGAGTTCTAAGGATATAGAATGAAACCTTTCCCCCCACCCACCTTAATTAGTGAAAACACTATTCTTCCTTGTGATCAAGTTTCTCATGGATCTTGCAACAGCATGTTGCCTTTTACATCTATACACGCTATTTTTTGTCATGATGAATACGGAATTTTCCTGTCTTGATTATCACAAATATTGTTCCAATGACAATATCAAATTATACCCTTTTTTAAAAAAAAATTTATTTTTATTTACATACAGTTATATATATAAGAATATATGTATATATATAAGAATATATGTATATATATATAAGAATATATATACATATATTACATATGTATCTTATCTTACATATATATATGTAAGAACTGGGGTATAGGCCAAAGGTATGGGTGGGAGAGGAATCACCAAAGACAGAATGGGCAGAGTGGGGACAGGAGAGGTCTGCTGCACCCTGTGGGTCACCTCCTGGCTGCGGTCACACTCAGGCCTCCTCAGGCCTCTGGGGCTGGCAATAGCTTGACAGCACTGAGACTTTAACCCCTGCAGTACCAGAGAGGCCCCAAATCGTAAACTTTGATCACACATGACATTTTATTTTTATAGATATCACCCCAATTTTGTCACAATAATGCCCATAGTTCTTAAATCTACCTCTATTACATGACTGAGAATAGCTTTCTTTGTTCTTTTTCTTCTTTTTAAAACTAGCTTTGAACTTACCTGAAATTTAACATCATTTATAGGCTACTCTTTCTCCATACAATTATCCAGTGTTTGAACAGCATTTAATATTATCATGCCTTATTGGGTATGGAGTTCCTCTTCCTTGTCTGTAATAGATGATGCTCCGGTTAACTAAAATGTGTCACACTACCTTCGTTTTTCTCCATTCACTCGGCCTGCTTCCTGCCTGTGCCGATCATAACAGTTTATCAGCAAGGTCACTCCATATGAGAGCCCCGCAGCATTAGCATATCCAGGTACCTTTTATGCTCTGGTTTGGTTAAGGCACCTTTGGGACATGCTTTGCTTTCAGAAACACAAACACACTCAGATTGAGAATCTGAGTTTACCCCTAAAAAAAAAGTTACTACCAAAATCAATAATGGAAGGAGAGAAAGGGTTAAAAAAAACATTTGGGTCCTCCCTGGTGGTGCAGTGGGTTAAAGCACAGTACTAAAAAAACATTGGGAGAAATATTGGTAGAAAATATCCCAAATTTGATGTAAAAAAAAAAATTCAGTTACACATCCAAGAAGTTTAACAAATTTCAAGCATAATAAATTCAGAGATCCTGGGGCTCTTCCTGATGGCACAATGGGGTAAGCACAGCACTATGAAGCTGCCCGCAGCACGAGTTTGATCCCGGCCAGGGCGCTGACCCCACTGCTTGGCAGCTCTCTCTTGTCTCGTCTGCTGTTTGCCTCAACAGTCTATTTCAGTAGATTTGCTTGTCCTGCTCCCCACTCTGTCCTGGTGAATCCTCTCACCACTCAACCTCTGGCCTGTACCCCAGCTCTTGTATGCATAAATAAATAAATCTTAAAAAAAAAAAATAGGGCCCTCCCTGATGGCACAGGGTTGTGAAAACGCAGCACTATGAAGCTATTGATAGTCACTGCAGCAGGAGTTCAAGCCCCAGCCAGGGAGCTGACCCACATGGCGCAGCAGACCTCTCCTGTCTCGCCCACTGCTCCCCTCAGCAGTATATGTCAGTAGATCTGCCTGTTCTGCTCCCCACTCTGTCTCTGGCAAATTCTCTCACCCCCCCCCACCCCCGCACACACCTCTGGCCTACATCTCAGTTCTTGTATGCATAAATTAAAAAATAAATCTTTAAAAAAAAAAAAGCACTGCCTTCTCCCTTGATCCTGTATATTAAAAGGTGCAAGTTTAACAGGCAGGTATACCCAAAGTATGGATCACTGGAGTCCCACTGTTCTTATAAAAAGGAATAGAAAAAACCTTGTTTGAAGAATTTCTGGGAAATGTCTGTAGGGTGCGCAGACTACTGCTCCCTTGACTCTGCTGAGCTGCTTCATTTTTTCTTTACCGCCAGCTGAGGATCTCTGCAGGGCGTAGGAGGAGGTTCCTGCAAGCCTGGAATGCCCTAGATTCCACACTGGCAGCTGTGAGATGGGTGGGGTTATGACTATAGCTAATCCTATACACAGGTCACCTCACCTACACCCAGGTAGTCATTATGCTAATGCAAGCCTGCAGTTCAAGTCTGGATCCACCAGGGGGCATCAGGCACCACAATGTGCCAAGCCCAATAGTCAGTGGCCCAGGCCATAGCCACCAGCCCAGGCCAAGCAGGACTCACCCCATCCCCTACAGGCCTACCTGCCTTGGCCCTTGGTGGGGGTGCCAGGGGGACAAGGAACAGTTTCCTCACCACAGCATTCCTTGGTTTGTCCTTTGATACCCACAGCCCCTACCCAACCTGTGGCTGTTAGAGACAGAAATATCAAAAGCACTGGGTAGCTACTTCTTAAACAGTAGGGATGTGAGAGGCCTATCAGTATGGAGTCTAGAGAGAAGCTCTCCAGATAACATGACACATGCCCAATGAAGATCAACTGCCCACACTCCCTCACTAGCTAATAGTCATTCTGTTTTTGCTAGCAAATGCTTTTAGGTCTGAACATTCTCTACCTTAGCCAGCAAGAAGCTGGCCCACCATCTCCGGCTACAGTATCATATGGCTCCCAAGCCAACTTCAACCAGCTTCCTGTTCTGAATCTGGCCTTTCTTCTTAACCTTGAGTTCATTCATTCATGGACTGAGTATGTATAAACTCCTACAGGAGCCAGCAGGTAAACTGACAGGACACTTATTTATCAACCCCTTCCAGGCACCATGTCTCCGTCATACCCAAGGCCCTTGGCAGAACTCATGGGGCCCTGTCTGCCTCCTCCTGCTTTCAGAGCACCTGAGAAGCAGCCCCCATCTGCTCCCACTCCTGACCACCCCCACCTACAGCAGGAGAGGCCACACTTGTGAGAGGAGCCCCTTACCTCGCAGTACACCAGGTCCGCGCCATAGTCCAGGGCCAGCAACCGCATGGGCAGAGTCCCTACCCGAACCATAGGGGCTAAGATGAGTTTGTTGTGGTAGCACAATGAGAGATTGTTCACAAGCATTCCTCCTAGGCTACAGCCTAAAGGAAGGGAAAACACGAGTCAGAACTTCAAATGGAGAAACCCTTTCTTCCACTATCCAGGGTAGGTTTGCCAGACATGGAAGTCTGTTTTCCTTTCTCTGATCATAAAAATAACACAGTTCATTCATTCATCCAACATATATGTATTAAGGGCCCAGCCTGTGCCAATCGCGGCACTAGGCTCTCTTGGGATACATAAGAGAACAAAACAGATGAAAATTCCTACTCTGGTAGATCTTTCTAGTGAGGGGACACAGATCAAAAACAGTTAGCCTGGGTATGGCTACATGAAAGAGAAGGGAAGAGACTGAAAATGCTGGGGGTGGATTTTAAGAATTCATTTTACTGAGAAATAATTGACATATAAGACTGACTTATATGTATGTATATGTATATATTTCAAGTTATGTTGTGTACCTTAAACTATTGATAATATACATACAGACTAGTACATATATAGTATAGATTTATCTATGTATACTGCAAGGTGATTATTACAGTAAGCTAATATTCATCACCTCATGTACTTACAATTTCTTTTCTTATGATAGAGCCTTTCAGATCTACCGTCTTAGGAATTTTCAAATAGATTCAAAAACTACAGGCACCATGTTTGTTATATGTTACTTACCCAGCACATATGTGTCTTATAACTGGAAGTGGTAACTTTTAACCACTTTCACCCATTCTTCCACCCCTCCCCCACTTTAAACAGGGTTAAAACCTTAAATAAGGAAGTGGAGGCAGGCTTCGATGAGAACAAAGATTTGATTCAGCTAAGCTTCTATCTAGTGGGAGAGTACACAGCTCAAGAAATAGCAGTGCAAAGACTGTGAAGCAGGGGTTGGCCTGGTGTATCAGAAAAATAGCAAGATCAATGAAGTTGAAGCACAGAAGGGAAACAAGAAAGCAAGAGACACAGTGTGTACGGAGCGTGCAGCAAGACAAAATGTCCAAGCCTTGTTGGACATTATGTTAGCTCTTCACGAAAGAAGGACCAGGAAAGGGCTTTAAGTAAAAGTGGCATCACTGATCAAGGTTTCACCTGGTCATGTGACTACTGTATGACAGGAGACTTAGGAACCAAGGTAGATGCAGGGAAACCAATTAGAGGGCTCTTTAGTAACCATGAAAGATGATAATAGCTTGCTGCAAAGAAATTCTTTTCTTCTGGAAAAAATAGTGGCACATGTACAGCGATGAAACCTGTCAGTCAGCTATCCAAGGAACTATTTAGCTAAAGAATAAGAAGCTCCAATTTTTTTTTTTTT
>NW_004567129.1:17071171-17080213 GCF_000260355.1 Condylura cristata
GGGGGGGGGAATAGGCAAAAATTACCCTATCTTAAGAACCACTGTTCTCTCCAATGGGTCCCTCCTTCATAAGTAGTATTTGTTAAAACTAAAACACGTTCTGGAAATGTTAAGACACTCCCAGATGGTTATCCATGTTCACCTTATCTCCCAGCCCAGTCACTGTGGAGTACAGAAAACATCTGGGACCCGTTTCCCAGATCTGTTCACGAATTACAAATAATGTAGGATTTCCTGCAACCTGAACATCCGAATTCAAGTAAATTATTCTGCCTAATCAGGGCCATGTGAGACAAACCACACAGCAGAGCAGCTCCTGTCTCACTATGAGTCAAGTATTTTAGGTATCTGAGGGGGAGGCCAGAGGAGGAGCACTGGCAGCCAAGAGTGCTGAGTTGAGTTGGCAGGCTGGGAGGAGTGACAAGGGAGTGGGGAGAAACTTCGGGTGAAAGGAAGGGGTAAAGTGTGAAGAAATGAGTCCGTTGTAAATAAAGCCTAAAAACCAAACCTCCCACTTCACAAGAACAAGTTGACGGCCTCCAGCTAGCTCTTAGCTCTCCCAGAGTGGCGCCGTCTGAGTTTCTATCTAGGACACATGGCTCACGTCCCGACCAGGGGCCTGACCATTCATTCAGACTCTCAATGTACACTTATTAGCAAACCTGACACCGGCACCACATTTGGGAAAACACTGCCGCACCCCCGCAGTTTTCAGGGAGAGCCCCACAAAAGCACAAGTCATCACAGGAATTTGGAAGGCGACAAAGGAGAATCACAGGCTCCCCCACCCATACGCCAGCAGCAGCTCAGCCCTCCTAGTGCATGCGCCAGGCCAGATTCCCATGGCCACGAGTCGTCGGCACCTGGTCTTGCCTCCATTGCGCGCCCTTCCCCAAAGCTGGCCCGTGTCTGGACGTCGCCATGCCCCGCTCGAGCCTACAGACCTCGCGGCCGCTGAACTCTATGGATCTCCCTCCTTCCTCGAGTTTCGCCAACTCCGCAGGGTTCACTGAGCCTCACCAGCCACCGTCCGCGAAGCCCGGTCGCGCTCCTGACGTCACTGCCGTGCGCGTCTTCCACACCAAGGGAACTATGTCTCTAGCAAGGCCGACGAGACTGCTGTCGCTTGCATCTCGGGGGCTTCTGACTCCTCGACGGGATCTTGCGGCCCGCGATGCCGACGACTCTCTACCTGTGGTTCGCATCCCGCGGGCTCTACAGCAGCGGCAGGAACAACGGCAGGGCAGGCGGCGGAGCCCTGTGCGGCCGGTGCTGGTGCGACCTGGCCCGCTGTTGGTCTCCGCGCGGCGACCCGAGTTCAACCAGCCCGCGCGCCTCACGCTGGGCCGTTGGGAGTGCGCGCCACTCGCTTCTCGCGGCTGGAAGAATCGGCGCGCGTGCCACGACCACTTCTCCATCGAGCGCGCGCAACGCGAGGCACCCGCGCAGCCGAACCTCTCGTGCGAGCGCACCTTCGCCGATCTGGGGCTGGAGCTCCGCATGCTAAGCGCGCTGAAGGAGGCTGCTCCCGAAGTCGTTCGGCCTACAACCGTGCAGTCAAGCACCATCCCCCCACTGCTTCGTGGCCGTCACATCCTTTGCGCCGCAGAAACCGGCAGTGGCAAGACTCTCAGCTACCTACTACCCCTGCTTCAACGACTTTTGGGCCGGCCAAACCTGGACTCATGTCATATCCCTGCTCCGCGAGGTCTGGTGCTTGTGCCTTCCCGAGAATTAGCTGAACAGGTGCGAGCCGTGGCCCGACCCTTGGCCAGCTCCGTGGGCCTCCTGGTGCGGGATCTAGGCGGAGGCCACGGCATGAGTAGAATCAGTCTGCAGCTGTCCAAACAGCCTCCAGCAGATGTGCTAGTGGCCACCCCAGGGGCTTTGTGGAAGGCCCTGAGGCGTCATCTGATCAGCCTGGAACAGCTCTCTTTCTTGGTATTGGATGAGGCAGACACACTGTTGGATGAAAGCTTCCTGGAAATGGTGGAGTACATTTTGGAGAAAAGCCAAATAGCAGAAGGCACAGATGACTTAAAGGACCCCTTTAATCCCAAAGCGCAATTAGTATTGGTCGGGGCCACATTTCCCGAAGGTGTAAACCAGCTGCTGAGTAAAGTTGCCAACCCTGACTCTCTAACCACTATCACTAGCTCCAAACTCCACTGCATCATGCCTCATGTCAGACAGACATTTATAAGACTGAAGGGAACAGAGAAGGTGACTGAGTTGGTGCAGATTCTTAAACACCATGACAGAGCCCATAGAATTGGCCCATCAGGGACTGTTCTGGTGTTCTGTAATACCTCCAGCACTGTAAACTGGCTGGGATATATTCTGGATGACCACAAAATCCAGCACTTAAGGCTGCAGGGACAAATGCCTGCCTCAATGAGGGCAGGTATCTTCCAAGGCTTCCAGAATGGATCCCGAGACATACTTCTCTGCACAGACATAGCCTCTCGGGGCTTGGACAGCACCCAGGTGGAGCTAGTTATCAATTATGACTTCCCCCTCACCCTGCAGGACTACATCCACAGAGCGGGGAGGGTGGGCCGTGTGGGGAGCGAGGTACCAGGCACTGTCATCAGTTTTGTGACCCATCCCTGGGATGTGAGTCTGGTTCAGAAAATTGAGCTGGCAGCTCGCCGGAGAAGAAGTCTTCCAGGACTAGCGTCCACAGTGAGTGAACCTTTGCCCCAGCAATCCTGATTTCAACTGGCTTAAATGTGATGCCAAGAATGGATTTTTCCCCTGAGTCCTGAGTAGGTGAGCACACTTGTCAGTAGGATGCACTGAGGTCATCCTTAATCTCCCTGAAGACTGGTGAGCTGGCTTCAAAAGTAAGCTGTTGGCCAGCATAGAAGAATAAACTGTTAAGGTTGGCTCTCTGGTTTTTTCACATGACTCGTGACAAATAAAGTGGATTTTAACTTTATATTATGTCTTGCTTTCTAACTAAGTGATGTTTTCATGGGTCTCCTTCAATAATAATTACCATTGAGGTAGAATTCATTGGATACTGAGAAGATTCACACCCTAAGCTAGCACATCTAGGACAAAGGTTCTTGCAATTACTGTTGTAGTTTAACATATTTATTTCCCACCCCAAAGCATCTCCAGTAAGCACCTCAAAGATGGAAAAGTGTATAGGATTAGTAGTAGAGAGAAATTTTCTTTACCAATAATGCCAAGTATTGGTGTGGTCTTCCAGCCTTTTCCATCTCTTGGTAAAGGAAGAAGAGAGGGGTAAACTGTTTTTTACAAAACTGGCAAAATAAGCAGTATCCTCTCAGTATCTTCTTGGTTTCATTCTCTGCATAATTATGTAAGTTTAGTCTAAAGTAACAAACTTGAAAACCAAATATAACATTTCACAAGACAATTTAAAGACAGCTGCACACTGATAAGGGTAAAGAGAATAAAAATAGGTCCAGGGCAGCCCTTGCCAGAACAACAGTGCACTAAATGTATAATCATAGCTCTCTTTTCCATATGAAGAAACAGGCTTAGAAGGATAAAGAAACTTGCTCAAGATCACACAGGTACACAGGGCAGAATCTGATTTGCCTGTACCTAGGGTTCTGTTCTTAACACCTGTCACCTCTTCACAAATGTGATTCTTGTGTACATGACTATATGTCAGTTTTCCTTAAATATCCTTTGTTTACATCTATATCTAGTATAGTTTTAAGTGTAGACTCCTGGGCCCAAACCCTTTCTGGGTACATTTTCTCTGGGATGGCCCAAGAATCCACAGTGTCTTTTAGTTGTTTTATGCAATCCCCAGGTGAATTTCAAGCTCTCTTAAGATTGACAAATCAGGGCCGTCCCTAGTGGTGCATTGCCACTGCAGTGATCCACAGTCACTGCAGCATGAGTTTGATCCCTGGCCAGGGAGCTGGCCCACATGGCACAACAAAACTTTCCTTTCCTGTCTCTCCCTGCTCCCCTCAGCAATGTACTTAGTCAATCTGCCTGTTCTGCTCCCCATTCTGACTCTGGTGAATCCCCTCACCCCCCCCCACACACACACACACACCTCTGGCCTGTATGCACAAATAAATCTTTTATTTTTTTAAAAGATTGACAAATCATTTATTTGTGGTATACTGCCTGATGAAAAGTCCCAAAAAGGCCTCATGAGGCATCAGTACCCCTCCAGATCAGAAGGATGTTCCCAATCCTCTCCAGAGGATTGGAGGAAGAACCTGCCAAACTTCCAGAGCCCTGCCCTTCACATTTTATCTCCTATCTCCTCACCAAAAGCAATTTGCTTTCATTAGGCCTGACTTCAACTTTCCTAACAAGCATCACACTAAATCAAGCAACTTGGGAGTAGAGAGAATATACTAGAGTTATCCAACCTCCAAAATGGTAGCCCAGGCACTCTGTCTCCTGGGCATACCCCCTAGGACACAACAGCCCCAAGAAAATGTCCTCAGCACCAGGGACCTTACACACACACCCTCACCCCCCACCATGAGAGGTTATGACCAGGAACTACTCGGCCAAAGCGTGCCCCAAATGGGCCTGGTCACATAGACAAGGCAGATTTGTCTATTTTTCCCTCTGAGTAGCACCAAATCGTGTGTTAGTAACACCTCTCATAGTATGGACCATGCTTTTCACCTTTATCTGACTGCTGCAGTGGCTATATCTTGTACACTTTCATGGTAGTGGGACTGTCAGAAGTGTAATATTAGGTTGTCATTTTATATTGTCATTTTGTCATGAATTTGTTTTGAATTTCATATTAAAATGAACCCATTACCACTTTGTGAAATCACAAGGGACGCTCATTTTGCCTTGGAGCACCTTTAACATCTCTCCAGTGTCCCTTTGAAATGTGTCCTCACACTGTCTTCAGCTACAAATTGAAAGTCCCCTTGGGCCCCCACCATTGAAACCCTACCCACTGCCTGCCTAGCCACGGGTAGGCCCCTGAACCTCTTGGTTCTTTTGAGTCCACAATTGTAAAATTCTGAGAGTTTTACAAATTTGCCTTTGTGATAAGCACAGAGCTTGTCTGTTTTTATCCTTCCCAACTGGAAAGTTTCCCTTCTCTCCATGTGACCAAATCTTTCTTGTCCTTCCCACCCACTCCAAGGTGCCTTCCCTAGTTGCCCAGTCCACAAGATCTCTGCCCCTCCAACTGTTAGTAGTTAGTGCCTGACAACTTAGTGTGTCAGGTTAATCCTCCCTCTCAAGCCAATCTCAGAATGTGGGTTTCTCTTGCCCTCCTGTGGCCACGGCTGTGCCAGCCCACAGGTACACTTCACAGGGAGAGGGTAAGTGCAAGGGCCCAGGCAGGTGGCCCTATGCCTCCACCCGCCCTGCTGAGAGCCTGAAGCCTGCCCCTCAGGTTCCATTGTGACCTCACTGACTAATGATGACCTCATAGGCCGCATCACGGTTTCCATAGCAGAGTAACTACACAAGCTTGGTGCTCTGGGGAAGCTTCCTACCAGTTCTCTACGAGATAACCAAGCAGTTTGGTTGCCTGAGAGAGAATGTCTGACCGGATCTTCTATATCCACTCTAATTTGTCCTCAGTCCCCTGGGAGGGCAACACAGCAGGTAGGCCCAGGCCAGTCATCTGTAGAAGATATATACACCACCTCACATGGTCACCACACCTCTCAACTGCCCCACCAATGGCCTTCAGTCACAGACCACAGTGGCTGCTCACTGCTAACAGCAAGTGAACTGGTACCTCTGGGCAAGTGTTCAGGAAAGTTCTGATCCTTATACATGTTGCCTTCCACTTTGGGTTACTCCATGCTTCCAGTGAAGCCCTTTCCTGCTGACCTCTTTAACAAAAAGGGCATTTTTTGTTGGCGAGTGATAGAGCAGTTGGAGGAAGAGCTGTCAACAGCTATTCATGAAGCTCACCTTCAAACCCATACATCTGGTGTCTGGGTCATGAGGACATCCACCTGAGTACCCTCAGAAACAAGCCAGTCTGAGAAGATGGGTGGTGGGGAGTGGTGGTGTCACACAATGGGAAGTTTGGAAGGGGAATGGGGATTAAGAAAGTGCTACTGAGACTGTAGAACCGAGGAAATGGTTTCTAAGGAGGTCGGGTTGCCAAAAGTATTGATAGCTGGAATCTGACTCCCAACCCCAGTCAGTCACTCTCTCCAGTGTTTGGCCTTTCCCTCGTCCATCTAGCTCAGAGTATGATGTCGGGGACTGGCCCCACCTATTGAGCTGTTGGGGAGCGAGACAGGCAAGGCCCTAAGGTGGGAAGGCGGAGGGGAGCAGAGATTCCAAGAAGGGGGAAGAGGAGCAGTGCAAGGAAGACACGGGAGTCAGAGTTGCTGCTCCTTTTCTCAGCAGGTCTTTATACAGTGTAGCAAGTAGTTAATTACAATAATTTATAGTATAAGTTAATAAGAAATCATCATAAATTGTCATAAACGTTCTCAAGGAAGAGGAGAGCAATGCCTCTCCTTCCTGACACTTTATGGCATACTAAATTATACATTATTTGTGATAATTGTCATGTATACAGATGTTTAACTGTAACTCAAGGGAAGAGGGGTTTGGGAAGATGAGCTATTAGAAAAAGATTGTTGGGGGTCTTAGGGAAGGAATAAATTGTGTTAGAGTCATCAGTGATTGTCTAGAGATGCTAATGGCTAATTTAAGGCTAGCAGAGAGTAGTTAGGGATTATTTTTTAAAAGGAGTAAATTAAAAAGAAGTTGTACAGTCATGCATTAAGCAACACCTGTGTAAACGAGGTTAAAAATTGTCCATGAGTCCTTATGCCCTGGGAGTCTTATCTAAGATTTGCTTTTTGTTTAAAAAACCCTAGGAAGTTTCCCAAGAGTCTTTATGCCCTAAGAGTCTTATCTGTCCTGGGGTTTGCCTTTTGTCTCAGGAGACTGAGGAATTTCCCGCCCTGGGGCAGCTTGCCTGGGCTGGTAGCCACCTTATGAGGCTAAGGCAATCCAGTTGTAAACTGATGGTTGTTCAGAATATTTTGATATTATGATCATACAAAAAAAAAGGAGGTCGTAGCGTAGCATAAGTTAGCAATGGAAATTCTGATTTTTCTGAGTTTCCCCTTTCCTCTGGAGATTGTCCGTTGACAGAAGTTGCAGAGCTTTTGTCAGTCTGAAAGTTCAGTGTGGCTGAAACAGGCAGGATGAACTGGGCTCAAGAGAAGTCACCGAGATGGGAAGGGGGCCTAGATTTGTATTAGATTCTTTTCCAAAAATTGAAAGGCATTTACAACCTCCAAAGTGACACAGACCTTAAAAAATGTCCCTCTGTTGTGGGGAAGGTAGAGGGAGGGGTTCCTGACTAATTATTTGGGGATTGTTTTCTCTGGGAATAGAAAACAGGTTTTCTGAGGTGCCGCTGACAGGCTCCATAGGTTTGCTTTGCAGCCAACATCCCTGCACTAGGAGACCTCTAGAGGATTTTTTTTTTTTTTTAAGATTTATTTATTTGTACATACAGAACTGGGGTACAGGCCAGAGGCTCAGGGGCAGTGAGAGGCTTCACCAGAGACAGAGTGGGGAGCAGAACAGGCAGATCGATGAAGTACACTGCTGAGGGGAGCAGCGGGCGGGTCAGGAGAGGTCTGCCACGCCATGTGGTCACCTCTGGGGCAGGCGGGAATCGAACTCATGCGGAAGTGGCTTTAGATTCTCAGTGCTGTGCTTTAACCCACTGCGCCACCAGGGAGGGCCCTTCTAGAGGATTTTAATGCCAAGGAGGGCTTCAGTCAGAAACAAGGAGAGACATGAGACAGGGAAATCCTGGGAGGGCACCGTGTACAGTCAAAATGACAGAGCCTTTCTGATTTTCTCTTCAGCATCAGTGGCTCCAGCTGCTTCTCCTACCCCTGGCCACTACCACGTCCTCTACCGAGGGTATGGAGAAACCCAGGTGGGCTGGCACGGGGAGACATACTGCCTGGTTGGAGGCTACCGGGCCTATGGAGATGCCCCTGTGGCCACACCAACAAAAGTGGAAGCAGAGAAGCCAGTCCGTAGCCGGGCTCCCAAGAGGCGATGGGTTGTGACAGACTCAGACAAAGATCTTGGTTGCTCCAGCCCCAAAATTCGGCGACTGCAACATGATAGCAGGAGGATGAACCCACAGAAGCTGGCTGGCTGATCCACTCTATAGAGAGGGCAGTGTTCACCTGCCTCGGACAGCTAACACCTTTTCCCGCAGTGACCCACCCCCCTCAACTGTCCACCACTGGAAATTAGAAACTCAGCCATTCTGTGTGCCTTCCTCTGCCAGGAGGCTCCTTCCGTGCTAATAGGCCATGGAAAGGAGCCTTGGAAGCTTAAGTATCAAGTGAGAGGCTGCTTTGACACCCCACGGCTAACCTGGCCTGGAAGAAAGCCAGATGCTGCATGGCTCCACCCTCAAGAGTCCCTCCTCAGGCAGAAGAGGGTCTGTGCTCTGCCAGCCCAGGGGGATCTGGGAGCAGAGAGAGGGTGTAGAATAGTCTTCACAGGCCCAGCCTACCAAGTGGGCTCCTGCTGCTGCCCAGGAAGCCTTCTGGCTAGAGTCTGAGGAGCATAATAGAGAAACCCAAGAGGACCTCCCTGGAAGAGGAACAGGATGGAGAGTCAAGCAGCACCCCACCTGAGACTCACACTACTCTTTTTCCTAGTCCTTCTTAGCCCCACTGGGGTTTTTTAATGCTTAATAAAACCATTTTCTGTTTAACCACATTTGCCTTGATATACAGCTTCTTCAAAGCAAATCCCAAACCGCCGTGCCCTTGAAGTTCATTCACACATGGGGTAGCTGGGCCTCTACACCATCTAGACAACTATTGGGGGGGCCCCCAAAGAACCCAAAAAAAAAGCCTTTGAGTGCAGCTACTAACTCTGTGGCTCTTCTAGTGGCACCTCTGCGAACTGGGGTAGGACAAGGAGGAAGCTTCTTTAAGAGATGCAGAGCCTAGCAACTTGGATGGAGCTGGAAAAGATCATGCTTAGTGAGATAAACCAGAAAGAAAAAGAAAAATACCGGATGGTTTCACTCATAGCAGGAGTATAATG
>NW_004567129.1:17081454-17086362 GCF_000260355.1 Condylura cristata
TCTGCCTGTTCTGCTCCCCGCTCTGTCTCTGGTGAATCCTCTCACCGCCCCTGAACCTCTGGCCCGTACCCCAGTTCTGTATGCATAAATAAATAAATTTTTAAAAACAGAGAGAGAGAGTTTGGTAAACCAGGAAGCACAGAAGGCTCTAAAGAAGGGGTTTGTGAACTGTCAGTTGTGTGTTGCTATAGGAAGAAGCTAGGTCAGATGGGCTACAGAGATGAGCAGGCTGGGTGGAGCAGAAAAGATAAGACTGAAGGTGGCTAAATAGGCCACTCAGCAGAGGTTAGTTTGGACAGGGCAGCCTCCTGGCACCGGGTGTCCCCACAGCCTGTCCTTCTGTGTGTTTTTACACACCCTCGCTGTACACCCCAGTAAGCCGGCCCAGTGGGTGATCAGTAAAGATTCTCTGGACAAATGAAGAGACAGGAAGAATCCACGGCCTCTCATGATGAGAGAGGTAGCAGCTAAAGTGGAAGGCCTGACTAGGAAAGCCTCGCTGCCATCATCTGCCTGCCCAGCAGCTTGTCTCCGCACACTTGACTTCCTCCTCAGGTTCAAGGAAGATTCTCTCCCAGGACCAGTGGGCTACTCTCCCTGATGCTGCCAGCTTCCCTAGGGGGTTTCATGTCCCATGAGCCCTCACGGAAGGTAGGGTCAGTTTAGCCCACCCTTGCAAGCCTGGTGACAGGGAACAGGTGAGGGGACACGTGCAGCCACAGACCGGCAGACCTGATCAAGTAGCTGACAAACATCCTCCACAACTCTGCCCCCTCAGGGCACGGAGAACCCACAGACTCTGGATAGGTCTGTATAGGTCTGGACCAGGTCCCAGAGAGCCCCAAATGACAGAAGGCTGAGTACATTTCACCTGCACAATCTGTTCTATCATCTCACGGGCTATGTCCAATTCAGGAATCTGATTGCCCAGCATTCTGGCTTTGGATTTAGAGAGGACTCTAGACAGAGGGGTACAGAATTCAGGAAAGGGGAAACAGAATTAGAAGGAGAAAAGCTGGAAAAACCTGAGGTCAAGAGAATTTTAGTTCCAGATCCGAGCTCCAGATGCCAGCACTTGGTTATGAAAGTTAAGTTCACCTGGTTGAACGTCAATTTTCTCCCCTAGAAAATTAGGTGGGCTTTTGCGAGGACAGAGGGATTAAAGCCATCAAACTGACAGCTAGGGGCTCACAGTAGCTCTGGCTGATTTGCAATGTCATCACTGCTGTCACCACTCTCGTTCCCTGGACAGGAAGGCAGCAGCCTCCTGAGCTCCAAGCCAATGGGCTCTTCAACAAATGTTGGTTGGCGCCCTCTGTGTGCTGAGGCAGTGCCAGGTGCCAGAAAACTGGCTGTGGCCTCAATGAGTTCATTTGCCAATTTTAGCAGGGGCATCCCAGCAAAACCTGAGCTGGAGCCACCCAAGAGTTTCATTCCTGTCCCTGTCTTAGAGCATAAATCACCAGACGCCTGACTTGGCGAGTTCTCCATAATAGGGCCCACCTCTCCAGGAGACTGTCACCATTTAGGTGGAGCCATCTGAGGGCTGGATTGCGCTTTTGGACATGGGCCCCTCTAGCCTCCTTCCCCCACAAATCTCAGATAAGGGACATAGGTGACAGGTTCACACCTAGGTCACCAGAAGCAGCCAACTGGACACGTAAAAAGTGTCAGACACCACATAGGATTTTGCTCTGGGGCCCCTACTGGAGGATGTGTGCCACAGCGGCCATGTGTGCTGGATTCTCTTCCAGCTGGGGAGACTCTTGTTTCTTGGGATGATGACTGACTCAGTGATCATGGCAGCAGAAACAGAGCAACACCCTGAGAGTTGGAGCAGCTTCATGTCTCCAGGACCAAGGAGCCCTGAACAGAGCTGACCATCACCTGGGCATTACTAGATACTGAAAACCGCCCCCTGCTCTTTGACCACAGGAGGTGGTCTGTGTGGGTATGACTCAGCCTTATTTCTCCCCTACAGTACTGCCATTTGTTGGAGGTCAGCAGGGGTAGGCTGAACACCACCAGAGGCAGCTGAACCTTGGGAGAAGTCTCTTTCTACCACTGTTCTGCTGCAGGTCTTGAATTATGCATACACTGCACAGAGGTGAGGAATTAGAAGAGAAGCTTCTTGCTCACTTGGCACTCCCAGGCAGCAAGTGTCCTGGGCTGACCCTACCTAAACAGTCCTACCAGTTGGAGGTTGAGGGAAAAGCAGGTGTCAAAGCCCAGAGGCAGCAGGCAGCACATGGCTGATATAGCCAGAGATAGAGGCCAAGGGATTTGTATTCTTTACTGAGACTAGGGAGGTCAGTGAAAACAGACACAAGATCTGAAAGCCAAATAAAGGAAACTGGTATATCCTAAGAACAATGGAAAACCCCAGAAGAAATTTAGGCAAGAGCATGTCAGACTTTTTTTCGAAGAGGAACAGCACGACTGCTCTGTGGGAAATGGACTGGAAGCAGGGACTCCAGCAGGAAGTAAGAGATGAAGATGGCCTATAACAAGGACAAAATGGGGGGAAAGGAGAAGAGAATCACCTGGGAGATATCTAGAGGTTGATTCAGAGAGGCACTGAAGTGAAACAAGTGGGGAGAAGGAAACTTCATGGGTGACATTCTTGTCAACTCTGGAGCCAGACCCTCGTCCATTGCCAGCACCTGGATAACTTTTGTCATAACCTCTATCCTCAAACTGTCGCTGTGTCCAGGTCTGTTCACTTATATTGGGAGATCTCGGACAACAAGGTTTCAGGAAAGAGCACAGAAAAGCTGACTTTAGGTAACAGTAAGAGGCAAACCTGCCACCCTGCTGACTAAAACCTGCTCACCCCTTGGGTGTAAATGTTCACGCCCCTGAGTGTATAAGGGTGTGAATCTGGGTGTATGTTTCTGTAACTGATTTTGTATGATCATCTCAAGGCCATGGCCAACAGTGCTAGACTGTTTAAGGACGGCACATGATGTTACACAAAATTGGCTGCCTTGATAATCTGTTCCAGCAATGGTACCCACGCTCTCTGGCTCAACAAGCCTATCTCTGCTGGCCTAGAATCTCCCCGCAAGTCTTGGCATGGTCAACATCTGACGCAAGGAGCAAAGCTTTAAAGAAAAAAGAAGAAGAAGAAGGCCCCTCCTTGGTGGCTCAAGGGCTTAAAGCATAGCACTGCAAAGCTAGCCTAGCCGCTTCAGTGCAAGTTCAATTCCCAGCCAGGAAGGTGACCCAATGGCACGGCAGACCTCTTCTGACCCACCCGCTGTTCCCCCAGCAGTGTACTTTGTGGATCTGCCTGTTCTGCTCCCCATTCTGTCTCTGGTGATCCACTCACTGCCCCCGTACCTCTGGCCTGTACCCCAGTTCTGTATGCATAAATTAAAAAAAAAAAAAGAACAAAGCTTAAAAAGCTAAATTCTCCCTCTCCTTCCTGTGTCATCAGTCATCAGCTGTTTCTATTTATCTAAACTTCCTCTATCTTTTGCCCATTTTTTGCAACCCCGCCTTTCCCTGGAAGCAATTGAAAATGAAATGAACAAGCTGCTTATTTCCCAAACCCACATTTTTGGCTTAGAGACCAGCAGATCCAAGGGCTTCTCCCTTGGAGAAACATCCCTTGGAGGTGTAAGTGAGGGTGCTGACCAGTTTTTTTTTTGGGGGGGATTGGGGGGAGTCACCCAGGACAAGGACTCTGAAGCAGAGGCCTAGGCATTCACACTCTGCAGCAGAGCTGGTAGACAACCCTCCAGCCCTCAGTGGCAGGGAGCCCCACTACCTGCACAGCATCATAGGTCATAGGTTTGTCCTTCTTCCTGGCCAGCAGGATCCCATCAAGCGCCCAATCCCTCCTATAGGACCCATAGCGCTTTATTTCCTTTTTAAGCGAGTTCTCTAGAGCCCCTAGTTCTCAGACTTAGGTTGCTGCCCCTGTGCTAGTCAATCTAGCCAACTGGGAAAGTTTCCAAAAGCGGAGCTGCTCCAGAGACCAATCTTGAGGTGAAGGAGTCTAGGCATAGACCTTGGAGTCTCTGGGAGGAGGAGCTTCTGTGAGAAGGCACATTCCACATATGTCGGGAGCCTCTGGCTGGAAATGGGTGGAGCTTTCTGAATAAATACTGGAGCTCTGCCCTTTTTTTGGGAGGGCTGGATTCACAGGAACTACAAGATAAGACACATGTAGTCTCAAAAATCAGATGCCTGGCCTTTCCTTAGGACCTAGACTTCTGACCTCAGTGAGGCCTGGGCCTCCACAGTGAGGTAGGAGGGATCCTGGCCAACAGGTCAGCCAGCAGCTCTGGGTGGAAGGTTGCCGGGGGTCCGGAAATAGCTCCTTTTCCTTCCAGGGAAACAGCCTACTTGTCAGGGTTCCTGCTCTCTTGAGGAAGGTTCCTGACTCTCCCCAAGTGCTTGTTCAGTTCACTCCCTAAGGTCCCTCCAGTCACACCCTGAGAGAGGAGGAGTTGGGGGGACACAGCAGCTCCTGAGGAGGGGCCCTTTCCTGAGGCTAAACAGGTAAGATTAGGGCGGGAGGCTGCTACTAACAGCTCCTGGTTCCCTCTGAGATGGGTGGGGGAGTGAGGGAGGGAAGGTCAGGGCCAGCCGGCCCCTTCCTCAATCCAGAGTCCACAAAGTCAACCCTTCACTTTTAGAAACTATCTCCTCCCCCACACCTACCACGCACGGCCCAGAGGCGGGAAACCTGGAGCCGGGAGCCTAGAGCCTAGGCCACAGTCAGCTGCAAGTGGCTCTGGAGCCCGAGCAGTCCGACGGCGCAGTGACGTGGTGGGAGAGGCTCCCCAAGCCACTCTGGAGGAAGCTCCCCGGCGGTCTCTCCTGTAGAGCAAGGCCGGCCGGGCCAGAAGAAGCCGGGTGGGCCCTCCGGAGCAATGGCGCGCGAGGCAGGGCCTCCTG
>NW_004567129.1:17087027-17103820 GCF_000260355.1 Condylura cristata
AGGAAGGTCCCAAACACACAACTAGTGAGGCTTCCTCACACTGCCCCAGATGACCTCTCCCACGATCCAGGGGTGCCGGTTCCCCTCTATTACCCCATTTCCTAGTAGGAACTCCCCAACTCAGGCTTCTAGGAATCTGTTGGAATTCATTGGGGTTGTGTATGGGGGCTAGGGGGGGCGTGCCTTAGGCTCATCCCAGTCAGGCAACCTGCACTGCCTGATTCTGAGGCCTAAAAATAAAATTCCCTTTGCCTCTGAACTGATCCTGCCTTGACCTCCAGCCACAACGATATTGCCCTGGTCCTGCGACAGTTTTACAACAATAGACTACAGAAGGTTAACCTGCGGAATTTCACCAATGGCCAGACCAACCTGGACAGACTCAGAGACGGTCTCGTCGGTGCCCAGGTACTACAGGAACACACACAGGGCCCCACAACATGGCTGCTAGGGTGTCTCATGGTAGCTCCAGAGACACAAGTTAGTCTAATGGGAATTCAAGCTACCAGAGCACCCCCAAAAATGCCAGAAGGGAGCTGGAAGGCGACAGCAAACCAGCTTGGTGGGCAACCAGATGCCTCAGAACAAGAGGGTGTTGCATGTGTCATTTAGGCCCACTGGGTATACTATGTCAGGGAGCCCCAAAGCTGCCCCTACCCAACCTTTGAACTTTTCCTAGTTCTGGTCCGCCTACGTCCCATGCCCAACCCAGGACCGAGATGCCCTGCTCCTCACTCTGGAGCAGATCGACCTCATTCATCGCATGTGTGCCTCCTACTCTGAGCTGGAGCTTGTGACCTCAGTTAAGGGTAGGTGGATTGGTGGGGGTGGTCTGGTGGGGGGCTGTTAGGGACTTGGGTTACATTGCCTCTGAAAGTGATTTCTGACCTATCTGCCCACAGCTCTGAACAGTACCCAGAAGTTGGCATGTCTCATTGGTGTGGAGGGCGGCCACTCGCTGGACAGCAGCCTCTCCATCTTGCGGACCTTCTATATGTTGGGTGTGCGCTACCTGACACTCACCCACACCTGCAACACGCCGTGGTGAGCACAGTGTAGGTGGTATGGGCCCACTGAGGCAAAGATCTGCTTCAGATCACACAAGATCCAGACCATGCTTTATCCTTGGGATCTAGTGCTGATGCTAGAGAAGGGATGGGAGCTGGGGTTCAAAGAGCAAGACTGGATCCCTAGTGGGGCATCTTCTAACTGCCCAGCTCGAGTCTTTCTCTTGCTCTGGGGGTTGCAGGGATAAATGGATTCAGTAGTACCTTTAGGTTCTTGTGGACAAGTCACAGCCTCCTGATCATTCTACAGGGCAGAGAGCTCAACTAAGGGTATCCACACCTTCTACAGCAATGTCAGTGGGCTGACCAGCTTTGGTGAGGTAAGGACCCTGGTCGCATATCCTGCCCCACATGAATGTACATGCCCCACCTGTTCCCTACAAATAAATGCACATCCCTGCGAATGTGCACCCCTGATGCCCTCTCTCCAACCTGTACCTGCAGAAGGTTGTGGCAGAAATGAACCGCCTGGGCATGATGGTAGACCTGTCCCATGTGTCAGACACGGTGGCACGACGGGCCTTGGAAGTGTCACAGGCACCTGTGATCTTCTCCCACTCAGCTGCCCGGGCAGTGTGTGAGAATTCCCGGAATGTTCCTGATGAGATCCTGCAGCTTCTGGTGAGAGAATGCCCTAGCCCTCAAACCTACAGTGAGAGGTTTAAATCAGGAGCCCTTGAGCCCAAGCCCCTGCTCCCTTGATTTCCTCACACCCCAGGCTGAACATCTTCAACTCCACAAACCTAAATCCCCTGAATGTTTGGACCAAGGGGGAGGGGCTCTAGGTGGAAAATACTCTTGTACCCCTTAAATCCAGGGCCAAGACACCTCCACCCAAACCAGGACTGAGACGCCTCGATTCACAAACTCACAGAGAATGCCCTCCTCACAGGGGCCTAGAGTGAACAGGCAGGTAGTTGTGCTGGGCGGTACCAAACTGAGTGTCCATTTGTTCACCCTGCAGAAGAAGAATGGTGGTATCGTGATGGTGTCCTTGTCCATGGGGGTGCTACAGTGCAACCCGTTAGCCAACGTGTCCACCGTGGCAGGTAAACCCTACTGACCAGCTCTGAGTTAGACCAGGGGCTTTGTGGAGGCCTCAGAACAGCACCTGTGATTGGACCCAGCAGTAGACACAGCTTCCCCAAACCCAATCTTGAATGGTACACAGCCCCTTTGTGCCAGCTGGAACTAAAACCATCAGTTGGGCTTTGGGGTCAGAAGCCAACCATCTGTGCCATTGTAGGGGTTCCCAAAGTGTCCTGCCCCTGCCTCCAGCCAAGGAATTGAGAGCTCTTTAAATTTCTGGGACTGTGATCTTTGTCCCTTTCAACCTCCACTTTCATGGAAAGGAAGCCCCATAGTTCTCAAAAGGACTAGAGACTAGGTGAATCCTTCATGGTCTGAATAGGTGACTTCGCAATTTATACAACTCTTAAGTCCAGTCCAATGCCAGCTGGCACCACTTCTGGTCAATCTTCAGAGCCCTTAAGTTGGCACACTGGGTGCCAGGCCTGCATGGCCTAAGGCTGAAAGTAGGAACTGGGCACAGTCCAGTTCCCAAACCCATTCCTGCCCTGGAAGTTTCCTCACTACTGACTCTCCATCCCCTAGATCACTTTGACCACATCCGGGCAGTCATTGGATCTAAATTCATTGGGATTGGTGGAGATTATGATGGAGCTGGCAAGTGAGTGTTCCCTGGGGTTCACTTGGGGCTGGGGCAGCAGTGGGGCTTTCAGTCACAATGCCCACCACCCTGTGTTCCTCATGTTCCCTAGGCCTTGACCGTTAGCCTTGGATCTGTTGGCCCACCTAGCATCTCCCCATTCCCAGGGTCTGTTCCTGTCTTCTGTGGCCCTCTCTAGGTGCTCATATTCAGCTAAGCCACCAGACAGATATCTGCCCAGCAGAAGCAGTGCTAAAAGACCCACTGCTTCTGCTCATACTCTTAGCAAGATCTGGTGTGGACTCACCATCTTCTCTGCCTGCACCTAGGTCTGTGCACGCAGGAAGGCAGCCCTGTTCTTGAAAAGGTTTTCTTCTCAGTAAAAGGCATAGATCTTAACACAATTCAGTAAGTTCTGATAGATAATAGGGAGGTTTGGGGACCCTCTACAGGATGAAGAACTGGCGTGAATCATTTACTTTCTCCAAGTCTCCATTTTTCCTAATTGACCTGGGCTGGGGGGTTCAGTGGGCCTTGGACACATACAGGACTGTAGTCCTAAGTCAGGACCAGGGAACAGGTAAATGATGTGAGACCCAAAAGCCTGACAGACTGTTGGCCACAGTTTCCCACAGGGGCTGGAAGACGTGTCCACATACCCGGTTCTAATAGCGGAGTTGCTGAGGCGCGGCTGGAGTGAGGAAGAGCTTCAAGGTGTCCTCCGAGGAAACCTGCTGCGAGTCTTTGGACAGGTGGAACAGGTATGCAGGGCTGGGCTCAAGTAGCTCAGAGCCCCTTATTTGATGAGAGGGTTCCATGGAGTTGCTCACCACTGATTGTTGCTGGCAGGTCCGGGCGGAAAAAAGTGGGCAAAGCCCATTGGAGGACGAATTCCCTTGGACAAATGAACAACCGGGAAACCCTTGTCGCTCCATCCTCCATCCATCTCAGAGTCCCATTCTGGACCAGAATCTAACCAAGACACCCAGGTTGTCACCTAAGTGGTCATTCTCAAAATCCTCCTCTCGCCTTGCCCCAGGCCTCACAGTGATGGCCACCTTGCCAATCTTTATTGTGTGGCTCCAGTGATCCAGTTACCTTGCCACAGTCACTGTGGCAGCTCTGCATACCACCCAAAGTCCTGTTGTGTAGTCAAACACTTCCTGAAAATAAATATTTTAGACATAAAACTAAGTGTGAGTGTCCTTCTCTGGGGTGAGGTCTGGTGGCACAGGTTCCCATTGCTGGTGGCTGGTGAGAGTCTGTAGAGTTCAGCCACTGGTTAGTTATTCAATGAAGACCTATCAGCAGTGATCTGAGGAGACAGAAGTGACTGGGCTCAACACTGGATGAAGACATGGATCAGCTAGCTGATGGAGGGTGAACCCTATTCTGAGTTCTCTCTAAATAGCTCACCTCAATCCACACCCAGAACCACCACCTTGGAATCATTCAGGGAATTCTGGTCCAGATTCCCAAGAAGGGAACCTGCCTGAGTCACATCACAAGTGATCTTTGTTCCTGTTTGGACAGATCCCAGGATGCCAGATCACATAATGACCAGGGACCTCTGATGGCTGGATTGCCCTGGGCCTTCATCTCCCCTCTCCCAAGAGACACGAATTACTTAGATAACCACTCCATGGTATCCCCAGGTCATTGATGATAGCAACTGCACAAGTAAGCACTAAAAATAAAGAGTTAATACTAATAAAAAATAACTCAAATAACATAATAATAACGATGATAGCTAATAAAAATTTAGAGTTAATACTAATAGGCAATGCAGACCCTATGACTGACCAATTTCACCCAGGTATTACACCCAGTTGGGTAACTGGAAACCAAAGGCATATGAAATAACATTTATAGCAGTACTACTCATAATAGCCCCACACTGCACTTAAGCTTCAACTGCCCAAAACAAAAGATAATCTTAAAAGAAGTTTTTTTAAGCATATCTTTAGAAATCACATTAACTTGAATAATAAAAGTGACAAATGAGTAATCCACAAAAATAATGGAAATCCACACACAGTAGAAATATAATGAATTAACTACTACATTGAATTCTATGCACAGTGAGAAAATTCTTTAAAAATGAATGAAGAGGGCCCTCCTTGGTGGCACAATGGGTTAGGAAGAAGCACTGCAAGCTAGCTGCTTCAATGTGAGTTCCATCCCCAGCCCCGGAGGTGACCCACATGGCTCAGCAGACTTCTGTCTCACCCACTGCTCTCCTCAGCAATGTATCTCAGTAGATCTGTCTGTTCTGCTCCCCACTCTGTCTCTGGTGAATCCTCTCACAGTTCCTGTACCTCTGGCCTGTATCCCAGTTCTGTATGCATAAATAAATAAGTCTTTAAACAAAATGAATGAAGAGGGCCCTCCCTGGTGGCACAGGGTATTAAAGTGCAGCACTATGAAGTTATCTGTAGCCACTGAAGCTCCAGCTCAATCCCCAGCCAGGTAGGTGACCCACATTTGCAGCCGACCTCTCCTGTCTCTCTGCTGTTCCTCTTAGCAGTGTATTGCTGTCATTCTGCCTGTTCTGTTGCCCACTCTGTCTCTGATAAATCTTCTGACCCCCTGAACCTCTGGCCTGTCCCCCAGTTCTTGTATGCATAAATAAATAAATCTTTAAAAAAAAAAAAAAGCAAAAAACTGAGGCCCTCCCTGGTGGCAAAATGGGTTAAAGTGCAGCACCATGAAGCTCACAGCACCTGCTTCACCATGAAGTCTATCCCCAGCCATAGAGGTGATCCACATGGCGCAGCAGACCTCTCCTGGCCTGCCTACTGCTCCCCTCAGCAGTGCACTTCATGGATCTGCCTGTTCTGCTCCCTGCTCCACCTCTGGTGTATCCTCTCACAGCTCCTGCACCTCTGGCCCATACCCCAGTTCTGCATTCATAAATAAATAAACCTTTAAAAAATATAAAAAGGAAAATTGATCTAAGCAAAAAAGTAGGTTTTGAAAATATTCACAGGGCTCTCCCTCGTGTTGCAATGGGTTAAAACACCACATTATGAAGCTCTACAAAGCCACTGCAGCAGGAGTTCGATCCCCAGCAAGGGAGCTGACCCACATGGCCTGGCAGACCTCTCCTGATCTGCCCACTGCTCCCCTCACCAGGGTATTTTGTCAGTCTGCCTGTCCTGCTCCCCACTCTGTCTCTGGTGAATTTTCTCACCCTCCACACCTCTGGCCTATACCCCAGTTCTGTAAGCATAAATAAATAAATCTTTTTTTAAGAAATATTATTCAAGGCCCTCCCTGGTGGTGCAGAGGGTTAAAGCACTGCACTAAGAAGATTAAGCCAGTTCCTCATGAGTTCGATCCCCGCCTTCCCCGGAGGAGATCCACATGGTGAGGCAGACCTCTCCTGACCTGCCCGCTGCTCCCCTCAGCAGTGTACTTCGTCGATCTGCCTGTCCTGCTCCCCACTCTGTCTCTGGTGAATCCTCTCACCCTCCACATCTCTGGCCTGTACCCCAGTTCTGTATAAATAAATAAATAAATCTTAAAAGAAAAAAAAATATTATTCACAAATTGCCTTCCATTAAAATCAGGAAATTAAGGGGAGGCAGATAAATGGGACAAAAGGAGTCAATTATATGGTGAAGAATAAAACTGAATTTTTAACTGGTGAAATTAATGTAATACACATGTGTGGATATTTAATGATACATACCTGTAATTTATAGAATGTTATAAAACAATGTTACTTCTAAATAAATATGGAAATGTAAAAAATAAAATGAAGCTAGGAAAATAAAATTATAATAAAGTCTGACTTAGGTATAAACAAAATATAGAAACATAACCTAATGCAAATTTTAATACAACCACTTTTCAGCACCTTAATATTTTCAACTGTCTTGTTGTGGAATGTTCTGAGAAAACTGACCATTAAAAAGTACATTTTAAGGGCCCTCCCTGGTGGCGCAGTGGGTTAAAGCACAGCACTAAGAAGCTTAAGCCACTTCAGCATAAGTTCGATCGCGGCCCCAGAGGTGATCCACATGGCTTGGCAGACCTCTCCTGTCTCGCCTGCTGCTCCCCTCAGCAGTGTACTTTGTTGATCTGCCTGTTGTGCTCTCTGGTGAATCCTCTCACCACCCCTGACTCTGGCCTGTACCCCAGCTCTGTAAGATAAATAAATAAATCTTTTTTAAAAAACGTACATTTTAAAAAATATATAGCAGCCTATGGTGATGGCACACGGGTGACTCAGTGATGGGAAACCCATGGGGATTACAATTGAGATTTAAAAAAAAAGTACAAAATGATGTAAAAATAAACTCATCACATTTTCCCTCTTACCATGGATTCCAAATGGATTCCCAAACTGGGCTCTGCACAGTAACTCAAAAAGTTCCAATAGTGCTTTCTACTCATCTCACCTGTTTTTTCCTTTCTTAACTCCTTTTGGATGGATTAAGTACCATTCTGAGATAACCTTAGTCCCATTTCAGATCCTTCCAGCCTGAACTCATAACAGCTCAGGGCCCGTTTAGGAAAAAATGGAAAGAGATGGGAGTTCCTTAAGGGAGAAGCTTCGAGAAGCTTCCCTGGAGCTATTTGATACTTGCCTGAAGCTAAACACCCGCGGGACCGCCACCTGGCTGACTAGCGGTAGTATTAGCAAAGTCTCTGGTCCTCGCAGTTTTCCTACTAGGCGCCTCCTCCCTCAGTCTGTGTGACGGCAAGTCCAAGGGAGGAGTATGGACGGTTCTGCAAGCCGGACCCCCAGGATTTGTAAGTAGAGTGTTCTCTCGGCAGCCGCCGGCCACGCCCACGGGGGCGCCCTCCTAGCTGAGGGCTGGAGGAGTTGCCGCCACCGCGCGGCCGCGCTGCCACAAGATACGAATGCCTGAGCGTCCTAGCTTCCTGTGACTTCAGCCTTCCTTCAAGCGGCAGCGCCAGTAGGCCCCTAAATTCGACGGCCGGAACCCCTGTACCCCTATCTGCCCCTCCCAGATCCTCTCGGACTCCATACTGACCCTGCCCAGTCCTGCGCAGCATGGCACCTACAGAGCTCCATGGTCCTGGCGGGCTCTGCCGTTGGCTGCTGCTGCATCTGCTCCTCCTGCGATCACTGTTGCCGCTGCCAGTAACCCACACCCTGAGCACTTCAGTCATCTCAAAGGCCCCTACTACGCTGAGTACCCCCAAGTCCCCCGGTTTGTGGGAGCGTGCACGGGCCCTGATGCAGAATTTCCCCTTGGTGGAAGGGTGAGTAGATGTGGTGTACAGGCTAGCGGGACCAAGTTCACCCCTGACCAAAGAAGGGGGTCCTGAGAATAAGGGGCTAGTTAGAAGGCTCCATCACCTATGGGTACCCTTCCATTACCCTGTTCCTGATGGAATGCCCCCCTCCAAACTGGGCCTCAGAAAGTCTTATTGATTGTGTGATGTGGAGCACGCTGTTGGCTTGTCCTGCCTCACCTTCAGGCCATGTACCCATACTCTAACCTTGTCTTGACACCTCCCACCCCTCCAGCCACAACCACTTGCCCCTGCTCCTGAGACAGCTTTTCCAGAACAGGCTACAAGATGTTAACCTGCGCAATTTCAGTCGTGGCCAGACCAGTCTGGACAAGCTGAGGGATGGCCTCGTGGGTGCCCAGGTACCACAGGGACACACAAGATACCACAGCGTGGCTGCTGGGGCATGTGGGGACCTCAGAAACTCAGGTAGGCAGACTTCCATTGACTATGCATGGGACATGCAGTGTACCCTCCTGTGACTGCTGGCACTGGGCCTTGGCGACCAAGACAGGCTGCCACATGGGTTCTCATGTGTGTGGAGACACACAGAAAGTGACCAGAAAATCTCTGGTGAGTGTGGGACTGCTGCCGGGGCCACAGATGCTACACTGGCCTTGGGCCATTCACATAGCACATGGACAAATAGCAGGTGATGATTTCCACAGCCTGGCTGCTGGCAGAAAGCTTAATAGTGAACTGGGATCATGCAGGGCCTCACTTGGGGGCCTGAGGAGGAGTAGCAGGCCAAGGGCACTGCAGACCTCCCTAATCTCATCCTAGACCCTCTGGCCTACCCACAGTTCTGGTCCGCCTACGCCCCGTGCCTGACACAGGACCGGGATGCCGTGCTTCTCACCCTCGAGCAGATCGACCTCATTCATCGCATGTGTGCTTCCTACTCTGAGATGGAGCTTGTGACCTCAGTTGAAGGTCATTTGGCAAATGCAGGATGGTGCAGTAGAGAGAGTGGGAGTAGTCAAGGGCCCTTTCTAGTGGTGCTGGCCCTGCATCCTGACCACTTGATCATCCACCCTTTTCCAGGTCTGGAAAAAACGCAAAAGCTGGCCTGTCTCATCGGTGTGGAGGGTGGGCACTCCCTGGACAACAGCCTCTCTGTGCTGCGAAGTTTCTATCTGCTAGGTGTGCGCTACCTGACACTCACCTTCACCTGCAGCACGCCCTGGTGAGCTTGGTTCTGGCCAGATGGGATGGTGGACAGCATGGTGGGGAAACTAGAGGAGAGGTGAGGACAGAGAAGTTCACAGAAGTCAGCCCCCAGCAAGTCCCTCACACTCCCAGTAAACAACCAACCCAGTCCTCACCCTAACGTGGAGGTGGGATGGACGAATGAGCAGAGGGACTGCAGAGACCCCAGAATCTAGGTGGTCAAGGTATGAACCATGAGACTATCTTCCCCTTGCTGTCCTGCAGGGCAGAGAGTGCCACCAAATATAAATACCCCTTCTATACCAACGTCGTCGGGCTGACAAGCTTTGGTGAGGTGAGCACTCCCGTTCTTCCCCACCCCACCCTACAGATAGGTGCATCTACATGCACCCCAGAATCCTCACTCTCCCCCCAAAAAACACTGTGCTGCAGAAGGTGGTAAGGGAAATGAACCGCCTGGGCATGATGGTGGACTTGTCGTATGCATCGGACAACTTGGTGCAGCGGGTCCTGACAATATCAAAGGCTCCTGTGATCTTCTCCCACTCAGCTGCCAGGGCTGTGTGTGACAATTTGTTGAATGTTCCTGATAACACCCTGCAACTTTTGGTGAGTGGCTACCCTGACCCTCAAGGGCAGGGATACACATGCTTCCTCTGAAGATTCTTGACCCTGAACAAGAATATTTATCCAGCCTCACTTAACCTTGGACCCAAGCAGAACTAACATACCACATCTTTGCTTTTGTTTTTTAACATTTATTTATTTATGCATACAAGAACTGGGGTACAGGCTAGAGGTGCAGGGGATGAGAGTATTCACCAGAGACAGAGTGAGGGGAAGAATAGGCAGATATACTGAAATACACTGCTGAGGGGAGCAGCAGGTGAGACAGGAGAGGTCTGCCATGCCGTGTGGGTCAGCTCCCTGGCTGGGGATGGAACTCATGCTACAGTGGCTGCAGACAGCTTCATAGTGCTGTGCTTTAACCCATTGCACCACCAGGGAGGGCCCAACCTCCACATCTTTGAAATTCCAAGCAAAATTAGTTCCACCTAGGGTCCCACAGCAGCAAAGAGGTGAAATCTCTCCTAACCCCAGAGGCCAAGACTGAGCACTGTGCCCAGGGCACAGGTTCAAGCCATCAGAGCTGACTGTGTGTCCGTCTTTTTATCCCTGCAGAAGAAGAATGGAGGCATCGTGATGGTGACACTGTCCATGGGGGTGCTGCATTGCAACCTGTTTGCTAATGTGTCCACCGTGGCAGGTGAGCTCCTGTGGCTGCTGGAGCCCTCAAGACAGCTCCTGTAACCCACACCTGTTGTGTAATGGGGCAGGTGTCCTAAAAACCCAGGGGCAGCAGACCCAGCTCTTCACTGCTACCCAGGTCTGGGGCTACAGTCAATACTAATGGGTCTGGGAGAGGCAATTGGTTAGCCTCTGAGTCTTATTTTTGTTCCTAGTCCTTGAACCTCTCTCATCCCCCATATCTCTGGACAGGTCGGTGCTCAAGGAACCCAGAAAAAGGGTGACTTCTGGGCAGGAAAAAGTCCAAATGGAAGGCTCTGAGCTACACTCTTAAGTCCAGTGTCCAGCCTGTAGCCACTTCAGAACTCACAACTGGCCAAGCCCTCTGTGATATCAGCTGCTATGGCCAAGTTGCTGAGCTTCCCCAGACCAATCTCAGGGTCTATGTCCAGCCTAGTACTGCCCACCAGTCATCTCCACCCCCTAGATCACTTTGACCACATCAGGACAGTCATTGGATCTGAGTTCATCGGGATTGGTGCAAGTTATGATGGGTCTGGCCGGTGAGTGTTTCTCTGGGATTTGTCTAGGGCTGGGATGCGGTGGGGACCCTTTTAGTCTCCATTCTCCATCCGGTGGTCCTCTCCATCCTCCAGTCCTTGAACACAGACTCTGGTCTTCCAGCCCACCTGACATCTCCCTATTCCCAGGGACTGTTTCTTGACTCTCCTCTCCCTCCTGTGGCCCAGGCCTGACATCCTCCCCTCCCCCAGGCAGTGCTCTGCCCGTGTTCCACTCCCAGTCCCGTAGAATGGTATGGCTGATTCTTGGCTCAATAGGCAGATGCTGCAGACTCCCAGTTTCTAGGAACTTCCAAAGTTGCATCCCATAGTTCAGGAACATGGCCTTCAATTTCTCCTATGTGATTGAGGCTGGTGAGACAGTGAGCCCTAGAACAGGACCAGTCCTGAGATCCCAAAGCTGGCTGGCTGGCTGGCTGGTGGCCTCACAGGTTCCCAGAGGGGCTGGAGGACGTGTCCACATACCCGGTCCTGATAGCGGAGCTGCTGAGGCGCGGCTGGAGTGAGGAAGAGCTTCAAGGTGTCCTCCGAGGAAACCTGCTACGAGTCTTTGGACAGGTGGAACAGGTATGCTGGGCTGGGAAAAGGATGCTTTATTGTTTTGAGCAGGTAAGAAGGTGCCATGGGAGCCACTGACACTGACTCTCACCCCCAGGTGAGAGAGAAAAACAGTGGGGAAAGTCCTGTGGAAGATGAGTTTCCAGCCAGGCAGGTGGGCAGGGCCTGCCACTCCCATCTCCTAACTCAGTCTCAGAGTGAACACCAGGCCACTCACCAGCAGGTGACCAAGGGGCCACCCAAGAGGCTCTCAAAAGCCTCAACAACCTCCCCATGCCTTGTTCTAGGCCTCATGGCCACTGCCACCTGCTTAGTCATCAACCTGTGACTCTGGTGACCTGGCTTGTCCCCCAGAGGTCACTGTGGCAAAGTATCACAGTCTCCCTTTTTATCTAGGTACAAGCAGATGCTTGGAATAAATATTTTGGGCACAGAACTATGCAGGAGTGTCCTTCCTTCTCCAAGGGGACGGGCTGGGGCTGGGCTTAGTTGGCTCTTGGTTGGCGAGGGGTCTTGTGGTCTGGCCCTAGCTACTCAAGGTGAGTGGTTGCCCTTCAACCCCAGCTTTGTCTCTCCCAGGAAGGGCAGGGGCTTGTCACTGTACTCTTCTGCTGAAAGCCTCCCACAGAATAGCACAAAGCACTGTAGTTTCATCCCATCATGGGGTGTGACAATGTGATTTCCAGCCTCTCTCTGGATGGCTTAACTTCTTGTGTTCAAGAAGCTCAAACTGGGCCTCCCTGGTTAAAGACAGCACTGTTGAGCTGTCACCACTGCAGCACCAGTTTGATCCCTGATCAGCCAGGGAGGTGACCCATTTGGCATGGCAGACTTCTCCTGACCAGCCTGCTGCTTCCCTCAGCAGTGTATTTCAGTAGATCTGCCTGTTCTGCTCCCCACTCTGTCTCTGATGAATCCTCTCACCTCAACCTCTGACCTGTACCCTAGATCTTGTATGCAAAATAAATAAATCTTTAAAAGAAAAAAGCTCATACTATTTATAGAATAAATAGTATGTTTGGAAATAACAAGAAAATTTGTAGATTTTAGATTTTTTCAAAAAGTGTCCTGAATTTTTTTTTTTTTCTGAACTGGTTTTCATTGATAGGGGAAAATCAAGTTGTAAAAAGAAAAAGTAACTTAAAAAGGAAACTGATGCCAAATGTTTGGCTTATGGTATACCTTCTACCTTTAGACACTTACCTCTCCCGATCTGTAGGGGTGGGCCAGAACCAGATCTCAGTCCTTTACACAGGAGTTGCAATGTCTGCAAAGAGAAAATGTGTTACCCATATATATGTGGGTCTACTTTCAAATTCTGTTGTATTTGTTTGAACTATTTGTTCATCACTGTCAATTCCATAATGTTTTTGATGACAGGCACTTTTAAAATAGGTGTAACATCTGGTAGAAAGTCTTTCCACTTTCAGAGTATTATAGCAGTGTTTGATCAGATTGGCAGATTCAATAAGAATGATATAAATAAAAGATTTATTATAGGGATGAATGTGTATACTTATGTAGGATCTAATGGAAAAAATCCATGAATGGTATTCTGGTTACCTGTGCCTCTGGTGTTGGGTCTTAAGTGTATTTCTGAGTTAGAAGTTAGGAAGTAGAGCTGCATAAGAGGTGGAGGTGAGCCCATAAGGCCAAATTGGGTTCAACTGGATATCCATTTGGGAAAAAAGAGGATATTGATCTGTGGCTCACATACCATATAGGACATATTACACAAAGTAAAATTAATTTGAATATTTTATTGATCCAAAAACTAAAACTCCTTAAAAAGTAGTGTAAGAAAATATATGTGTGGGTCTCCCTGGTACTACCAGGGGTTAAGACTGGGCATTATGAAGGTACCCACAGCCATTGTACCATGAGTTTGATCCCCGGCCAGGGAGCTGACCCACATGGCCCAGCAGACCTCTCCTGTCTCACCCACTGCTTCACTCAGCAGTGTATTTTCAGTGGATCTGCCTGTTCTGTTCCCCACTCTGACTCTCATAAATCCTCTCACCTCCTGAATCTCTGGCCTGTACCCCAGTTCTTGAATGCATAAATAAATAAATCTTAAAAGAAAAAATTAAATCATACAATAGGTAACATTTGTGTGTTACATTTAGCATGCTTCAGAGATTCAAACTTTTTCTCCATCTTTATTTCATTCTTTTTCTTTTGTTTTTAAGATTTATTTATTTATGCATACAGGAACTGGGGTACAGGCCAGAGGTGTGGGGGTAGAGGAGGTAAGAGGATTCACCAGAAACAGAATGGGGAACAGAACAGTCAGATTGACTGAAATATACTGCTGAGGGGAGGGGGCAGGTCAGGAGAGGTCTGCCAAGCCATGTGAGTCACCTCCCTGGCTGGGGAGGTGATGCAGTGATCAAACTCGTGATGCAGTGGCTGGGGTTAGCTCCAGAGTGCTGTGCTTTAACCCCCTGCACCATCAGGGAGAGCCCTCATTTTCAATTATAACCTTCCTGCTATTAAATCAGTTATATGTTCTTTGCTCCAAATATCTATTGTGATAATGAATATGGTCCAGTATTACTTTCAAGCTTTTCCTATCCAGAGATGGGACCAGTGCCTCCCCATTCTGTCTTCAATCTGGGCTTTGTGACTGCTTCTACTTCCTGTTTCTTGGGGTGCTAATTTAGAGAACATAGCCACTCTGCCATGAGGAAGCCAAGTAGCCCACGGACAACTCCACACACAGAGGACTCAGTGCCTCTGGGCCCACAGCCCCCTTAGCCTATAGTTAATAAGAACTTGCTAGTCACATGATCGAGTCATCTAGGAGATGGATCCTTCAGCCCCATCTGAGGCCATGTGGAATAGAGATGAGGTTTATTCAACTCACCTATCTGTGAGCAAATGTATTTGCTGAATGTTTTTAAACCTCTATGTTTTGGGGTGATCTGTTATATGTAGCAATATGTCATTGGAACAGTTTTATTTTGCCTACCTTACATTTCTGTTTGCTCTTTTTTATATTTTCTTGTTTCATATAGTTAATTAGTTAATTTTGAACTTTTGATCCATGTGTTCTAATAATTTTCTCACAAATGTTTTCTTTTTAAAAATTTTATTTTTGTGTAGAACTGGGGTGTAGGTCAGAGGTGCCGGGAGTGAGAGAATTCTCTAGAGATGGAGTGGGGAGTAGAACAGGCAGATCTACTGAAATACACTGCTGAGGGGGAGCAGTGGGCACAGCAGGAGAGGTCTGCTGCACCCTGTGGCTTAGCTCCCTGACCTGGGATCACACTCCGGCAGTGGAGGTGATAACACTGAAACTTACTTAATCCCTAGGCCACCAGGGAGACCCAGGTGTTTTCTTTTGAAATGTCTGTGCACCTCCAATGTCTTTATCTTTTAGCCTGTCAGGTTATTTTTTGTCCAGGAGTTACCTGATAGTATGGACAACTCAGCCAGTCACTGCTGATGGTATGGACAACTCAGCCAGTCACTGCTTTGGGAGTGAAATTGTGTTGTAATGATAGAGTGCCTGGGGTCTGATATTGTCATGTGTGACTATAGTCATATAGTGGCCTATCTCTCCCACACAGCAACAGACCCCACCCCTGAGGAGAGGGGCCATGGGTAGGGGTGGGGTAGGAGTATGGGGCACCTTTACACAACATTAGGAAAAACTAAGGGGTGCATCTGCTCATTCTTTATTGAAAAAAATTGTTGGGGGCAGATAATGAGGATACCAGGTGACCAAGAATGAGCCGACACCCTTTATAGACTACAATCTATAGTCTACAGTCTAGTGAGTACAAAAAACATTAATAGCAGATCCCTGCCAACACATTTCTTCCTGCAGTGGATATTATGAAGGCAAAGTGCCCCAGACGGTCCCATCCAGGGGAGCAGGGGTGGGCCTCAGAAAAGTCCTGAGTTGGGGGCTTCTGCTATGTGTGGGGGGGGGGAGACATGAGGTGAGATGTTTCCATGGGGAGGGGTTCGGTGAAGATGGGGTAGAAAGCATTTTGTGAAATGTCCTGATGGGGTCTGATGTTGTCATGTTTTACTGAAAATCCCTGAGTTTGAGGAAGTGAAAGAAGGGTTGGGGGGGGGGAGGAGAATGGAGAGGTGGGTGTTGTCAGATGGGGCAGGGCCTTGTGGGCTAGGAGAGGAGCTTGGGCTTCTTTTCAGAAAAGATGACTCTACCCTAAACAGGAAGTCCACTGGGATGGCCGCTGGTGGCTGAGGGGTCTGAAGGATGGGAGGGCAGGTTCTGGGGGAGGGGCCAAAAGGCGGTAGGCAGGAGATCCTCCCACAGGACCCAGTCACTCTGATTCCCTCCTCCCAAGCCGGAGGCTGGGGGCAGGGGGCATCCGGAGGGCACAAAGTCTGAGGTCCACTGGGAAGACACCGGACACCTGAAGGGATTATTATGCTGTGAGCCCTAAAAGGGAGAAAAATGGGCCTAGGCAACTAAACTGAGGCTTGCTGATAAACAAATAACTGAAAAGGTGCCACAGGAAGAAAAAGATGTTAAAGTAAAGCCAACTGGATACAGTTGGAGCAAATGTACAATTAAGAGCAAACTTGTAAACAACTAGGGCACGGGAATCCTAAGAGATGAGGCAGTACAAGAGAAAATAAAACGAAGGAATATGGCTAAAGAATTCAATGCAGTGTTCCAAGGGGGCAGGTGGGACCAGATGAGAGGGATGGGTGTTCTTCTTACCGAGGAAGCAAGAGTCCCTGAGGAAGGCTGGGAAACTCCCGGCACCTCAAGCAGGAAGACGGTTGCGAGGGGCTCCCGGAAATAACTGGAACTATCCAGGGGCGCGGTTTCCAGCACGTGGAGAAACTGGGAGACACAGATGATGGAGATGGCGAAGAGTACCCAAGGAATGGTTGGAGGCACTGGGCAGGGATGCGATAGCCTCCGCGGGGCCAGTCCTGTCAACCCTTACCCTGTAACGCACAGGGCGCAGAACCAGTGCATCCTGCGCCCCATCCCACTGAGCCCTCCCAGAAGCTCCAGGAGGTGGAATCGCAGTTCCCCATTTTACAAGTGCCGCAACTGAGGCCCAGAGAGGGCAGGTCCTCACCCAAAGCCACACAGGAACCCTGCCCTCTCCAGGGCGAGGGGCCCCAGCGGGACTCCCTACCCGGGGGCTTCACTCCGCCTGAGCCCCCCCTCGGGGTGGAGCCGACCCGAGCCCCTCCTGCTCCCCGCCCCGGAGGGGCGGCCCGGGGGGCGGGCGG
>NW_004567129.1:17103993-17114225 GCF_000260355.1 Condylura cristata
CGCGCCGCGGCGCGGCGACTATGACAACCTCGAGGGTCTCAGTTGGGTGGACTACGGGGAGCGCGCCGAGCGGGAGGACTCGGACGGTGAGGGCGCGCCCGGGGGGCCCCGGCGGGGGTGAGGGGGGTCGGCCGCGCGGGACCCGCTCTCGCTGCGAGCTCACGTCGAGGCGGGCCAACTTTACTTTATGCGCGCCCCACTGCCAGGTCCCTGCTCCGCGCGCGCCGACGCGGTTCTCCTCGGCCCGGGCGCCCGCGGTCAGGCCGCCCTCGGGTCCCAGCCCCTCCCTTGCGGGCGGCGGGCGGGGGCTGCAGACGTGGCCGCCGAAAGAGGCCCGACTGGCCAAGCCGCCCCGCGGGAACGCACGCAGCCTCGAGCTCTAGCCTTTCCCGCGGTGAGCACGTCGCAGCCGGGACCCCAGCCCCTCCACCTTGCGAGAACCGCCCGAGCCCTCTTGTCGCCTCGCCTCTGCATTTATGCTCTGCCCGACTCTGTCCTCTGCCTCCCCGCGCCCCGGTGCCCCCGTATCTGGCGGGCAGGAGAGGAGGCTGTGCCTACTGGACGGGGTCTGTGGGTAACTAACTGCCTGCCGGTGTACTCGCGTTGATCCCAGCTTAGACCTGTAAGTGCAGTGGGCATCTGTGGCGCACTCGCATAAACACTAGCCAGGCTTGTCTAGGCGCTTGACGTGAACGAACTCGTTTAAACCACCCCATTTCCCCCCCAGGAGTAGATCGCCTCACTTCTAGGAAGGAGTGAATGGTGCTGTTATAAAGCTTGCCCCAGGGGATTCAAATCTAGGGTGTGGGACTCTGCCACCCTAACTCAACTTAGGCCTTAGGGCTATGCCAGAAGTAAATCCCTCCTTCCTTCTGTCAGGGGCCTGCCTCTCTCCTTGCCCCTTTGTCCATCTCCTGTCCCAGGGGTCCAGCTCTTGGAGTGTGTAACTGTGATCGTGCAAGTGTGTAGCTAGCAAGGTATTGATGGAGTGAGGGAGCTCATTCTCATAGCCACTGCTTCCAGAGGGGCCACGCATGCAGGAAACGTGTGTTGATGGCATGTGTCAGTTCATGTGATCTTGACTTGATTCTGATCTGTGGGATGTGACTTCACTGAACTGAACCACGCCTGATGTGGGTGATGACTGTATGTGTGTGTTACCCACTGTTGTGTGTGGAGACGCCACAGAGCTGCTAGATAAGGTTTTACAAGCTTGACAGCCATGTGCATGTACCTGGCCCCCCAAGCCCACCCATGTGGCCTCACCCACCCCAGCCTTGTTTCAGCAGGAGTTGTCATCCCTGTCCCCGTCAGCCCTGGGAGGTTTTTTCCAGAAGCTGGGCTGGGCTGCATCCCTAGGATCAGCCTGGACCAGTGGGCAGGCAGAGCTGAACCAAGCCTCTGGCCCCACCTTGGCCTCTCACTGTGACTGGAGGGAACTGGAACCACATTGGCTGAGTTCAGCAGGCTGGACTAGCTCCTCCCACCACCCCCCTCCTTTTCCTCCTTTTCAGCCAGACTTTAGCTGTGGCTGCAGTATGGGGGACACTCTGCGCCCTGGTGAGTGATTATGATCCTTCTTGGTGGGGATTGAAGAAGGTGAGGGATGACAAAAACAGTGAGCTAGCTTCATGACTGTCTCCTGGGCCACCCCTCTCTGGGATCTGAATCTCAGGTTTCTGAGGACTGCAGATCAGTCTCTTCGTACTACCCACCCAGGGCTCAGGACAAGGAGTGGGGAGGTTCTAAGAGAGGCACCCTAAGCAGACACTTGTGAGCACAGGGTTCAGAAATGTCAGCTGCAACCCCAGCTGCAGGTGGTGTGTTCCATGGCTGCTAGCAGGAACACACATGTGTGTACCTCACACGCAGTACCCCAGACCCAGGCTATGCTTGGGGGTCACCAGGGGCCTCAGGTGGCATCTGAGCAGCTTAGCAGGCAAGCCCAGACCTGCCCAGAAATTTTTGAAATAACTGGAGGCAGTACAAATGCGCAGCCACTGCTCAGACTCCCCTTCCAGCCCCCCACATTCCCACAGTTCTGTGGGAATTGCCCTTAAATAAGGCTTTGGGGACCTCTAAGTTGTACCTGGCACCAGACTGTCCCTTTCCAGTGCATTTGGGAATTTGAAGAGTAGTGTCACTATCTCCACTTTATAGAAGAGGAAACCAAGGCAGTACAGAGGGTAAGTAGGTTCTCCTGGGTCACACGGAGGGACAGGGACCAAAGCCGGGCTGCCAGCCTTCTTTCTGAGCACCAAGAGCCAAATTGCAACCCCCATACAGTCTTCTCTAGCTTAAGGCTTGTGCTGCACTCCTGGGTCCCCCCTGGGATGGACCCAGAGAGAAGTTAGAAACCTGTAGCTTAGCTCCTGTACCTAGTTCTGGTGTATCCTGACACCCTTTGCCCATCTCAGCAGATAACCTTGCCTCTGAATCTCTCTGAACCTTACTTTCCTTGTTACTAAGTGGGTCTGCAGTGTCCGCTGGCATGTTGCCATGCACCTGTAAGGCAACGTTGGGAAGGCTCTGAGCTGCCTTGGAGTTATGACTGAGGGGCAAAGGACTGGCTAGGTTCTGCAAGACCATCCAGATGCAGTTTTGGATAACTGCTGCGTGCTCAGCTTCATGACTTCTATATACTAGTGCAGTCTTCTCAGACAAGGCAATAATGATGGCACAGGGTGCATTGTGAGTTTAGAGTATTTATAACTTATTTTCAACCTACTTCTACAAAAGGGGTGCAAGAGATACATAATAAAAGTGCCTCCACATAGGATTGCTACTATAAAAATAGCAGAACTGTATACAGGAAAGGGGCAAGGACTTAGGTGACTGCCTCTAAGGAGTTAATTTACCTTGGAGATTTGTGGCAGTTAAGGCAGAAAGAGAAATAAGATGTGATCTTTAGCTGCCATTTTCTGACAAAGCATCTGACTTATTCAGGGGAGTTACTTTTTGGTCACAAAATCCAGGTTTCTCACTGAAGACTGTCTTTGTAACAGGCAGTGTTACTGGGTTATCAGATTTTCCTCATAGTTCCTTATTCTAACCCTGAACAAGCATCAAGGCACAGCATATGTCATCTAGTATCTGAGGAGAAATGCATCCTGTGATTTCATGAGCCCCTAACATTGCTGGGTGGGCTGGCTACCTACCGTTTTGGGTAGCTCACTCTGTAAGCTACTTGGTCCACTAAGCTAGTCCAATTTACCAGATGCGGTGTTGTGGAGGGAAAAAGGCTGACTTTGTCCTGGAAATTGTCATAATGCCTTGCCTATCAGTCACTTTTGGAAATAAAAGACCCCATAGGGTACAATCTGCTAAGTGATTGTTGGCTCAGAGAAAGCAAATTAAGTCTCATACAGTTGGCAAGACGTGTCAGATGAAGGAGGAAGGGTCATTCAGCATTCTTAGCTGCAAGCTGAGAATGAATTGTGGGCTATTTAAACTGAAACGGTTGGTGGGTAGCTCTCAAAACCTGGCCTGTGGGGTACATAGCCAGAATTCTAGTCTGAGTAGGTGATGACACTTAGGTTACCACCTCCATCACTGGACACCAGGCCAGCACTGCTATCCAACACCACCTGGCTCCTCTGAGCCAAAATGTCAGTTCCCGAGTTGCTGTGAAGCCCTAAGCCAGTGTCACAGTTGTCAGGAGAGGGAAAAAAGTCACTTCTAGGAAAGGAATACCTGTTGTCTCCTGCCTGCTTGAGGCAGGGGCATGAGGGGCAAAGTTCTGAAAACAGGGAAGAGTGTGAATGCTGGGTGGCCACAAAAGGTAGCCGGGCTTTGGGAGTTGAGTCTGGCAGTTTTACAAAAAAGATGCATGTCTCCTTTCTGCAAGGTACTTTTGGAACTGAGCGCTATCTCACTGACCTGGGCCGGGGTCTGGAGTGGGCCACATACCTATACTGGAGCAAGCGTCCCGTGCCAGTTGACCCCCGCTTAATCCAATATCCTACCCTGCCCTTCTGTAGGCTTCCTCGCGCCCACTTCCGCCTTCCCAGCATGCCCCAGGCTGTGCTCTAGGACGCCCCCGCGCGGTGCATGGTGGGGTCGCTGGCAGGCGGCTGGCCAGCCATGGCAGCAGAAGGCACTCTGTGCGGCTTCATTTATCTGGAGGGCAGCACCTGGCCAGGCCCTGAGGACACTGAGCCGTTGGCACCTGGCACACTGGGTATTCCAGGACCCAGAGAGTGGGCGGGGCCTGAGGGTGGGCCAGGGCAAGACCACACCCCCACAGGCTCCGCCCCTCCATGTTAGCACGTGCCCTTCATGCCCGTCCCCCTGCCAGGGAAAATGAGGCTCGTGGTTTGGCCCCTGGCCATTGCCAATTCTGGGCCTCCAGGGAGGCTGGCAAGGTGTGCTGGGGAAACAGATCCAGGCAGGCAGCCCTGAACCCCAGCATGTTCCGCAGACGTGTTTTCTGGCCTGGCCGCGGGAGGAAGGCAGGCCCCTATCTCAGGAGACAGCTGGTAACTGCATTCTGTCCCTCTTTCTCCACAGGACATGGTAACCACAGGGAGAGCAGCCCTTTCCTTTGTTCCTTGGAGAGTTCCAGAGGTGGCGACTTCTATGACAGGAACCTGGCACTGTTTGAGGTAGCTGAGAAGCCATTCCGGGTGGCAGGTGTGGCAGACAGGTGGGCGGGCAGGGGCCTGTCAGGATCCAAGCCTTAGCTAAGCAGCAGGCTGGAAGGTTGTGTCTCTTTATGTCTCGACTCCTCACGTCTCGACTCCTCCTTTGGTTTTCCCTTGTCTGTCTGGCTCCCTTGGCAGCCAGGCTGCGGTTCCCATGGCCCTTTGAACTAAAACTGCTTTCCCTGAGGCTACCCATAACCCCATCCTGTTATCATTGCAGGGGTACTCACCTTCCATGAAGCCCTTCAGCAAGGGGACCACCACACAGAATTTTCCCACCTCAGGCTTTCCTGTCTCCCTTCACTCAAAGGACTTCTCCCAGTCCATGATTTCCTTCTTCTCCTGTGAACTCTTTCTTCCTTATCCTGGTTTGTTCTTCCAACTCTCTCCTTCAAGTTCACCCAGGCCTAGTCTTTTTCACTAGCTCTTTTTTATAAAACAGCAGCCTCGATGGGCTCATCTCCAGAAACAGTCCCACTTTACTGCCTCTGAACTTGAATTTTATCTTTTCATATTCAAGTTCAATGTACACATTCAGCCACCCCATGCAAGTCTCATAGGTTCCTCAATTTCTACGTGTTCCAAAAGACCTGCATTTTTGCTTCTTACTCCAGGCCAGTTCCTCCTTATGAGCATGGTCAGTAGGGAGCTGACAGGCAGGAAAAGACTAAATGTAGGCAAGAGGCAAGTACAGACACTTGAAAAGACCACAGAAGAAGCAAAGCTTAGACCTACGTGGGGATTAGGGAGCTTGAGCCCCAAGAGGCTTCTGAATCTGGGAAAGCAGCGAACGTCTGCCATGGAAGCCTTGACCTGGTCCCACCTGAGGATGAGCTAGGGGCTGGGATTCCACCTCAGGGATTGAAGTGGGTTACTCACAGGACATGGGATCTAGGGGGGAGCGTTGTTCCGGGGGATCAGGGTTCTGACAGAGGAGACTACACTTGTTGCAGATACTACTGCTATGACTGCCTTGATTCCCTGAGTTAGTTTTTTATGGAGATCTGAGTGCAGATATGAGTCCCAGAGGCCCATTTGTGGCTGGGAGGTGGCCAGGCAGAACAGGCAGGATGAAGCCTGACATTCTCCCGTCTGCCAGCTGTGCCCTGCCCTGGAGGCAGGTGGTTTTCACGAATGGGCTAGTGGTGACTATAGCCAAGGTGTGGCCGAGAGGCACAGCTGCTGGCCTGAACTGAGGGCTGCATTGCAGGGTGGGGCACCCAAACCTGCCTGATTGGCTGCTTGAGTTTCCCCAGACAAGAGCTGGGATCAGGCTCAGGCCTGCCTCAGGGCTTGGCACTGAGCCAGAGACTAGGCTGCTGGCTACCCACAGGTAGCCTGGCGCCAGCTGGGCCCTTTGCCAGATTGCCCTGTGGCTCTGTTTACAGGAAGAGCTGGACATCCGCCCAAAGGTATCATCTCTCCTGGGCAAGCTTGTCAGCTACACCAACCTCACGCAGGGTGCCAAGGAGCATGAGGAGGCTGAGAGTGGAGAGGGCACCCGCCGGAGAGCAGCCAAGGTAAGCTGGTGAAGGACAGCAGAGGGGCCACACCTGGAAAGATGGAGTGAACGCCATGGAATTAGCAGTTTTCCCCATGGGAATGGGCATCCCAGGGGACATGGGTGCCAGGGGTGGTGGTTATGGAAATGGACTTTGAATGTTTTGGGTTCAAAGAAACTTCAAAAGGGGCTAAGTGGGAGCTCCTCAGAGGGGCAGAAAGGGTAGAGAGTCAAGGAGGCTTTTAGAAAAAAATGAGAGTGGCACTGCCTTTCCTTGGCCCTCCCTTTCCTTCACCCTGTGAAGCGGTAGACCTGGGTTTTGCCTCCCATCTTCCAATAGAGCTGTGAGGTAGATAGTTCTGTCTCTGTTTTGGATGTGAGAAAGCTGAGAGTCAGAGGCACTAGGTAACTCGTCTAAGGTGACTTCCCACACGTCCCTCTTCAGGTAGGCCAGATCAACACACATCACTGGGATTTACTGTGAGATTTGTGGCTTTGTAGAATGCCACATCACTGGCATTGCATCAGGGGGCAACTGGAGTCCGGACACTAATTGACCCTTGGGGCTATGTGATCTGGAGCAAGTGACCAAACCCTCTGTCTCTCTCTGTGTTGGTTCCACTCACCCCTCTACTAACTAGCCCCTGGGTTCCTTGAGTGGCAGGGTGGCCTGGGCACGGGGTGATGAGAGCAAGGTCCTGCCTGTTGGGGCTCCCCTATCCCCTTCCAGTCCCATCCCTGGTCCTCTCCAGGGCTTCAGCCCTGCAGTCTTCTTTCTCTTCAGGGTGAGACACATCCTTGTTCTGCTCCCCTGTGTGATGGGGCTAAGCTTAACTGAGGACTGGGATTTTTTCCCCTATATTTTTGTGCTGAAGGCCAAGAGCCCTCTCTCTGCATCTGCTCCTTGAGGTTTGGGAAGCCTCTGTGATCTGCAGGAGTCTGTGTCTTGCACTGGCTGTTGTATTCTTGCTGGTAGTCAGCATAAGCAGGAGAGTTTGTGCTTGGCATCAACTGGGTTTCCAGCCTCAAACCTGCTTAAGAGGTTTGGGCCTTATGAGGACAGGATAGAGAGGGTGGAGAGACAGATGTGTCCTTCTCACCTGATCCCTCCAGAAGGCAAATCAGCCCACTCTTCAGAGAGGGAAGCTGAGATTTTAAGGTCACATGGGTCTTACCTTATTCATCCTATTCTGCTGCTTAGGAGCTTGGCCAAGTTGACAGCCAGTAGGAAGTTAGAGCTCTAGAACTGCTGAGCTGTGGCCCTCACTCAGGGAAGGTCTGAGCAGGGCCTCAGATAATGAAGGCTTAAACACGGAAGGGCGGGCTTTCACCCGACCAAGCCAAGACCCAAAGCAGCCGATCCATTCTGTGGCAACCACTCAGTTTCTGGCCTGGTGACCTTCTGAGGCTGCCAGAGGTTATTTGGGGATGCAGAAAGCATTTCCGGCCCTGCCCTTTCCCACACTGCCCTTTTCTTAAAATGACTCAGCCTAGGCTGGGGGTGGGGCTGAATGCTTTTGTTGCCACCATGCAGTGGGTGGTCTGGAGCCTCAAATAGAACTCAAGTGAGGTATATCTGTCACCTGTACTATGCAGGAGGGTTTGAGGGACCATTTGTTCAAATATGCTGTGCAAAATGGCGTGAGGCCCTCCTAGGGTGCCTTGACCTACATACGGCCTCACCCAGGCCTTGAGCCCCCAGAAGAGTTCCTGTGGCCACAGTTCTTTTACCCCAGCTCCAGGACAACAGGAGACATTTCTGGAACTCCCATGGAAGTCCTTAGGGCCCTGCTACTCTAGGCTTCATTTATGGGGCCTTACTTCTTCAGGAAGGTGCCAGCTCTGCCTCTGTTTCGACCTCTGTCCTTAGACAGTGGAGAAATCTTGCTTAGATGTGCCCACTAGATTTCCTCACCTGTCCTGCAGTCTGAGGCAGTCTGAGGACTCTCTAAGCAGGATGTTTGTGACAGGTTTTCCCAGGCATCTTCTAAAGCACCACACACTGAACTCAGGAGCACTTCTTCTGGTACCTGTAGGGCCTATTTGCCATACAACATTGAAAATCCAAGTCTACCCCAGCTGATCAACAGACATTTGAGTGAATGATTAGTTTGACCTGCAGTGACCTGCTGGGATAGAAGGAGATATCAGATGCTGAGGGGAGGCACAGGTAGTAACCAACTCCATCTAAGGTAACCCTGGGGATCTTCCTGGAAGAATCAACAGTTAGCCCTGAAGGTTTAACTGAAGAGTTTGCCAGGCACTGAGGCAGCACTAGCCCTCCTAGGCAGAACCTAACAGATGCTTTGGTGGTTCAGAAACTGAGGGACCCATTGGTCAGGGTCAGGGGCTGACAGTGAGGTGCTGGGTCATACCTGGTGACTCCAGCCAAGGAGTCTGTGCACCCTCTAGGTTACAAGATAGACATCCAGAGGTTTGCAGCAGGGATGATGAAGTTGGGCTTAGTTTTCAGAGACCTGCTCTGGCACCAGAGTGGGCTGTAGTGTGGAGAGCTTGGCAGGTGCAAGAGGGCACCATCCAGGTGCTGCGGCCTAGTTCCATGTGGTGGAGGGACTAAGGCTGAGACAAGACAAGCTGATCTTGGAGCAGCTTGAGAGACAGGCTGGGCATGGAATGGGTTCTGCCTGACTGAGGTTGGGGGTTAGAGAGATGGAGGGCTAAGGATTGCTACTTGGAATTCAGCTTGGATGACTGAGGCTGGCTAGGTCTCTCTTTCAGGAAGTATAACAGAAAGAGAAAGGAGGAGAGTGGAACTCTGAGAGCAGATGAGGCTGAAAAGCTCACAAGTCAGGATTTGGAAGAATCAGGTTTTGAGTCTCCCTGGTGGCCTAGGGGTTGTCTCAGTGCTGTCATCTCTAAGGCCTAGGTTCGATCCCTGGCCAGGGAGCTGACCCACATGGTGCAGCAGACCTCTCCTGTCTGGCCCACTGCTCCCCTCGGCAGTGATTTCAGTCAGTCCACCTGTCTCTGGTGAATCCTCTCGTCCCCCACACCTCTGACCTACACTCCAGTTCTTCTGTACAAAAGAATAAGGCTTTATACTGTTCAGCGCTCTCCATGACTCCACTGGGGTGGCTCCTGAGCAGAGGCTGGTGGTCCTTGGTAAATTTGATATTCCGTGCACCCCCTTTCTCCTGCCCATAGGCACCCAGCATGGGCACCCTCATGGGTGTGTACCTGCCCTGCCTGCAGAACATCTTCGGGGTTATCCTTTTCCTACGGCTGACCTGGATGGTGGGCACGGCTGGTGTGCTGCAGGCCCTCCTCATTGTGCTCATCTGCTGCTGCTGCGTGAGTATCTCATGGGGCAGGGACATGGCCGACCCCAGAGCCCACCCAGCGGAGCTGCTCACCAGGCCCCCTCTCCACAGACCCTGCTGACGGCCATCTCCATGAGCGCTATCGCCACCAATGGTGTGGTTCCAGGTAGGTAAGCACCACTGCAGATCTGATGTAGGAAAGGGGCCCAGAAAGTACCTTGACATGACCAGGAACCCTCACACACACACCCCAACTCTGCACCCCCACCGGAGCCAGGGGTCCTAGTTCCTGACTCCAAGATACTACCACCACTAGTAGTACTTGATGATTGGAAGCTGCTGTTCTGTGGGTCTGTAATGTTTTCGCATAAAAGCAACTTAAAAATTAATATTAGCATAAAGTTATAGTGAAAAAAAATGCAGTGTGTGATTAGCACTAGAGGACTTAAAGTGCTGTTTTGTAACAGTCTATTGGTATAACTATGTGTGTGGGTGGAGGGGAGGTGAGGGTGAATATGTTTCTGAAGTGTTGAGGTAGTTTTTTTTTTTTAACAGAATATTTATATATTTTAAACAGAATATATTAATATTTTAAACAGAATATTGCTAGAATATTACCTAATTTATATGATGATCCTCCTACTTTTGGGTTCTGCTTTTTCACTGTTGTGAATATCTTGTTATGAAACAACTTGTCACGAACAGTCTTTTTTTTTTTTTAAAGATTTATTTATTTGTGCATACAGAGCTGGGGTACAGGCCAGAGGTTCAGGGGTGGCGAGAGGCTTCACCAGAGACAGAGTGGGG
>NW_004567129.1:17114470-17153534 GCF_000260355.1 Condylura cristata
GGGGTGGTGAGAGGATTCACCAGAGACACAGTGGGAAGCAAAACAGGCAGATGGACTGAAGTATACTGCTGAGGGGAGCAGTGCATGGGTCAGAAGTCTGCCATGCCATGTGGGTCACCTCCCTGGCCAGGGATCGAACTCAGGCTGCAGTGACTGCGATAACTTCATAGTGCTGTGGCTTAACGCGTTGTGCCACCAGGGAGGTCTCAAACATGAACAGTCTTGCACATGAATCCCTGTGCATGCCTCTGGCAGTTCTCTTAGGAAAGGGTCACAGAGGTGGATTATAGCATGAAAGGAATTAACCTTTTTAAAGTTTCTTGATCCTTTCCCCCATATTTTATCAGCAGCAGCTATCCCAGCAACTTGGGGTCACTTTGTCCCCTGCATTCTCTCTGGCTCTGGGACCCAGTGTTGACTCTGTCAGTCTTACCAGGGTGTTAGACTCTGATGGAAGCTCACTTAGGGCAAGAGGTCAGCTGTGGTCACTCAGCAGGAAGCAGACCTTGTGCTGGGTCCTGGAGACAAAAAACAGTCAAGACCCAGCCCCTGTCCTGGTCTGAAGGGCAGGCATAGTCCTTAGGAGGGTGAGGCACACAGAGACAGGACACATCCTGCCGGAGGAGACTCTGGGGACTGGCCTAAGTGCCAGGAGTTAAAGGACAGTAGTCATTTAACCACTGCTCCAGCACAGTAATCATTTCGCTGGGCCAGGCTGGCTGATAGGAACAGAATCCAGACCCTGCCTGACCGCTGACTGAACATGCAGTCTTGGCCAAGTCTTCCAACTCTTCTCATCTATAAATGGGAGAAGCAGTCCCTGTACTTCTGGGTGTTTATGGTGAACTGTCCTGGCAGAGACCTTTGAAGAAGAACCAGCCATGACACGTGTACACTTTTCTGTTGTAGCGGGGGGCTCCTATTTCATGATCTCCCGCTCACTGGGACCAGAATTTGGAGGTGCTGTGGGCCTGTGCTTCTACCTGGGAACAACATTTGCAGCAGCCATGTATATCTTGGGAGCCATTGAGATCTTACTGGTGAGTCACGCTAAGCCCTGGGCAATTCTGGTCTTATCCAAATAGCCCTGTTCCCACAGGTCCATGCTGCTCATGTTCCCCTCATCTGTGGCCAGCGTCTTGGGGTAGGCGGGGAAAATATATGAGAGGCCCCCTCACTTTATAGGGATTGTTCAGGGCAGTCCCCTCTCTGCCCGCTGCCTGGGCCGCACTCCCTTCACCTTGACTGTAGATGTTCTGTCCGCCCCGGCACCCTTGCAGCCATGCAGAAGTCTGTCACTCTGTACTTAGCTCCGTGGCAGTGTGGACGCTGGCCAGGTCTGTCACCCTCCAGGGCTCTCTGCCAGGGCCCTTCACATTCCTTCAGATCTCTGAACCGGGGTGAGTGGCCACAGGAACCTGTCTGCAGTTCTGCGCTCCTCCATGAGCCATGAGTGCCCTGACTCAGCTTCCCACTCCCCATGAGCCACCCCAGCTAGTGGGGAGCACAGGAAACAAGTGCCCCCTGGGGATCCAGATAGTTGGAGGTGTTTAGAGGAACTGCCTGACTAATCCTGCCTTTGACCCTCCACCCCCAGCTTGAAACCTCCTCAGTCTTCTGGAGTTTGTTTTTGTGTGTTTTTCTATTTCTTACATTCCTACATTTATTATTTAAATTTCTTCTGTAAGAAAAATTTGTGTCTTCCTCATTTATTTATTCAACCATGCCTTGATATCAATATGGACTTCTGGGTATTTATTTTCTTCTTTTGTTGCTGAAACTGTTCCATTTTGGCTGTTTGCATATTCAGGTTGGCTCCTGTGTCTTGATCCCCCCCCCTTTTTTTTTATGATAACAGCTTTATTAAAGTAAAATTCACATACTTTTAAATTTACGGACTCACCTAAAATACACGACCCAGTGGTCATTAATGCTTTCCCAGTCATCTCCACAATCAACTTTGTCACATTTCACCACCCCAGAAGAAGCCACACATGAGAGTAGTCACTCTCCACTCCTCTCAGCCCTCGGCTTTCTGTCTTTTATCAGATTTCACCAGATTTCCATATTCTGGACATTTCATCTATAGAGTCATATATGTACAAAACGTGTGGTAAGAAAGCCAAAATGACAGAATTCACGTTCCAAATCGGAAGGGAAAGCTTCTTTGCCTGTCTTGTTTCAGACCTACATTGCCCCGCCAGCCGCCATTTTTTACCCCACCAGCACTCACGACACGTCGAGTGCCACGCTCAACAACATGCGGGTGTATGGGACCATTTTTCTGACCTTTATGACCCTGGTGGTGTTTGTTGGTGTCAAGTACGTGAACAAGTTCGCCTCGCTCTTCCTGGCCTGCGTGATCATCTCCATCCTCTCCATCTACGCTGGCGGCCTTAAATCTGTTTTTGACCCTCCTGTGTTTCCGTAAGTGACCGAGAACTAAATCCAGGCCTTGGATGCCGCAGGGACTGCAGGGTGCAGAAGCCTGCGGCTGAGCAAGTGCCTGTGCTTTTGCCCCCACCCCCCAGGGTGTGCATGCTGGGCAACAGGACCCTGTCCCGGGACCAGTTTGACATCTGTGCCAAGACGACTATGGTGGACAACGAGACCATGGCCACCCGGCTGTGGAGCCTCTTCTGCCTGAGCCCCAACCTTACTGCTGATTCCTGCGACCCCTACTTCCTGCTCAACAACGTGACTGAGATTCCTGGCATCCCCGGTGCAGCTGCTGGTGTGCTCCAGGGTGCGTCCTCCCAGCTGCCCTGCTCCTGCCCCCCAGGAGGCTGAGCAGGAGGCAGGGAATGAGCGTGGAAGGAGAGTGGAGTACAGAGCCCTCCTTGTGTGGCAGGCTCAGGAATGGGGGGCAGGTTTGGCTGCTTTCCAGGCTCAGCAGTGTCCTCTCAGCCTGGCTCCTGGCAGTTAGGTTTCGGGTGAACAGAGCTTATCTGGCCAGTGTCCCAGGCCCGCAGCAGCACCCGGAAAGTCCTGGCAGCCCTCTTTCCCCTGGGATTATTCTCACAGGAACCATAAAGGACCTCTGTCTGGGACGCAGGCAGTGGCGGCCTCTGGCCAGTGGTGGCTCAACCATAGTTGCCTGTCAGATTTCTGACCAGACTGCGTTATCGCTGTGACCACAACTGCCCAGTGACCGATGGCTGTAGCCACATGACTGAAACATCCCATGCACCCTCAAAACCCCACATCTCTATAGCGTCTGGCTGGGCTGCCCCAGGACTGCCCCAGAGCAGTAGAGGGGGCTATGGTGATGACACTACTACCCCTACAGAAAACCTGTGGAGCACCTACCTGGAGAAGGGTGAGGTTGTGGAGAAGCACGGGCTGCCCTCCACAGACACCCTTGGCCTAAAGGAGAACCTGCCACTGTACGTGGTGGCAGACATTGCCACATCCTTCACCGTGCTGGTCGGCATCTTCTTTCCCTCTGTAACAGGTGAGCCCGTCTCGCTCACTACCTGGTTCTGCCCCCTCTCCTCAGGCACCCCTGAGGGAGTCTTGTCTGTTTCTGTAGGCATTATGGCCGGTTCCAACCGCTCTGGGGACCTCCGAGATGCCCAGAAGTCCATCCCGGTAGGGACCATTCTGGCCATCGTTACAACCTCCCTTGTGTGTATCCTTTGCCAGGCCTGGGGTGCATGGGGAGGGGGGCAGGAGGCTCTTGCCTGAATACAGTTTGCCAGCGGGCATGCACAAACGCACGCACGAAGAGAGTGTGCACAGTATGAAACGCCCAGCTGTGGGTGTCCCGGCCGAGTCTGCTCACCAAGGCCAGGGCGAGGGGCACGCGGGCCTGTGGGGAGCAGCCGTGGTGGTGAGGCCTGCCTTTCCTTGACACAGCGCCAGACTTCAGCAGCGTGGTTCTCTTCGGCGCCTGCATCGACGGTGTGGTGCTGCGGGACAAGTGAGTGAGCTGGGCCCCTCCCCGCGGCCGTGCGCTCCGCTTTGGCCGGCACGCACACGTGTCCCATGTGTCCTCGGGCTGCTGGTGGCCGGTGGCGGTCTGTACCACCAGGTGGGTTAGGCCCCACCGGGACCTTTGATTCTGAGAGGACGGTGACATGCGGATCCGGGCCGGGGCCGAGGGGGTGTTGGGGCTGATAGTCTGGCTGCTCCTGCCAAGGCCAGAGCTGCGCCCACCGCAGCCACCTTCCTGACCCCGCTGTCCCTCACTCGGGCAACCCCGCTCAGGGTCCCGGGGCTCTCCTTGCTTGGACCATGGCCTGAGCCCAGCCCCCGCAGGTACGGCGACGGCGTCAGCAGGAACCTGGTGGTGGGCACCTTGGCCTGGCCTTCGCCCTGGGTCATTGTCATCGGCTCCTTCTTTTCAACCTGTGGCGCCGGCCTGCAGAGCCTCACCGGGGCGCCGCGCCTGTTGCAGGCCATCGCCAAGGACAACATCATTCCCTTCCTTCGGGTGAGCCCTTCGCTGCGCCCCCCACAGACTGGGTGTTCCCGGCCGGCCCCTCACATTGACTGAGGGGAGAGTAGGGGCGTGTTGGGGCTCAGGGCGGCCTCAGGCGCATGTGGCATCCTTGGGGAGTTGCTGCCCTGCCATTGGCACAGCTGCTTGGGCCCAAATTCATGTCCTTCTGTGGCGCATCCAAAGCATATACCTGGAGCAGTGGGGGCCAAGGAATTGTACCTGCTTGGGTAGGGAGGGTGTGGCCAGAGGCCAGGTGTGGAATGGGGGAGATGGGACCAGCTTCCCCTTACTGACCCCACTGAGTCTGGTGCTGCAGGTTTTTGGCCACGGGAAGGCAAATGGTGAACCAACGTGGGCCCTCCTCCTGACAGCACTCATCGCCGAGTTGGGCATCCTCATCGCCTCCCTTGACATGGTGGCCCCCATTCTATCCATGTGAGCTGGGACAGGGCAGGGGGCGGTTTGGGGAGGCTCCTTATACCCTCAGCACCCCTCTGTCGGGGCTGCCCACACCAGCTCCCTGTGGCCCTGTCTGGTAGTGAGGGTGCAGCTGGAGATGTGCCAGGCAGGTTGTAGGCGGGAGGTTGGCCTGACAGGACTGGGCCTCCCCTGCATTCCAGAGTGGGCCTGGCACTGACAGAGGAGTTTTGGGGAGACCAGTCCACCCTATATCCCTCTGTAGGGACCAGCATCCTCCACCCCTAGACAGCCAAGCACCCTGTCCTCGTGCCTTGATGAAGTCTCCACTGCTTCATCTGTTTCCATAATTTGCCTTACACTTCTTGAATTAGCTGGACATTGGAGCCTGTTAGGGCAATTTCTGGGGGGTCCCTGAGGCAGAGGCCCTGTACCTACTGCGCATTTCTGCCTTTGGGCCCGCTCCATCTCTCACACATCTCGCTCTACTGCCAGAGCTCCCTCTTCCAGTGTGGACACGCTGGGACTACCCTTCATTGCCCCACGCAGCCTGCAGGCCTGACAGGGCCCCTTCCCTGACTCAGCCTTCCTCCCGGCCACAACAGGTCCTGTTAGAGTCAGTGCTCTTTTTGATCCCCCATATACCCCTTCACCCACAGTTCACGAGCTCACTGACACATACATGTGCACATGAAACTTCTTGCTACAGTCATCCGGGTGGTGACACCTCACTGCCTACACCAGAGAGCACCGCCTCTACGGTGACTCGCCTCATAGCCCCCGCCCCCGCGTGCCCTCTCTGCGGAGTCCTCCTGCCTTCTCCCTCGCCTGCAGCTGAGGTGGCCGTTGGTGCTCATTGACTGTCGTCCCTAAGAGCGCACGTCCTCTGCTCTCCACACCCAGCACACTGTCTCTAATGCAGTGCATCAGAATGCCCTCACCCCACACTCATGACAGCTCATGACCCACCTGGCCACCCAGGGCACAGGCCTGAGGAGGACCTGGCCACACGGACACTGAGCACCCCGGCTCCATCCTTGACCACATGTCCCCCTGGCTGCCCCCCTGCGCGATGCCCTCTCCCCCACTCCTGTGCCTGGAGCACTTGCTCATCCTCTTGAGACCTGTTACAGAGGTGTCTTCACCTCTACCGTAGGTGTGGGAGTGGAGCATGAAGAGATGGCCTGGACCCCCAAAGGGTCCTAACATCTTGCAGATCCTGCTCCAGGCCCAGCCTGAGGAGCGTTGGGCCATCAGCTGCCAGCGGCCTTGAGGCTGCTCTGCGCCAACCCCTCCCTGTGCTGCAGGTTCTTTCTGATGTGTTACCTGTTTGTGAACCTGGCCTGCGCTGTGCAGACGCTCCTGAGGACCCCCAACTGGCGGCCCCGGTTCAAGTACTATCACTGGTGAGCACACACGCTGCTCCTGGCCCAGTCCTCTAACCCCTGCTGGGGATGCCTGGGTCGCCCTGTGGGTGGCATTTGAGTTTCCTGGGCATTGCTCAGTACTGGTGAGAAGTTAGGGGGCTTGGTGTGGTGCGCTACTGGGCTGCCCTGATTCTGGCTTTCCCTACTCTGGCCAGGACGCTGTCCTTCCTGGGCATGAGCCTCTGCCTGGCCCTTATGTTTGTCTCCTCCTGGTACTATGCCCTGGTCGCCATGCTCATCGCGGGCATGATCTACAAGTACATCGAGTACCAAGGGTGAGTGGGGTGGTCTGTATGTTGGGGTAGGAGAGCCGAGCCAGCCCTTGCTAGCCGTCATGCCTGCTGGGATGGGGGGCATGTGACTCAGTGCCTCACCCCCACATCAGCTTACACACACACAGCATGCTAGGGTGGGATCATGGGCTCATCAGCTTATGGTGGCGTCTGCAGAGCTGAGAAGGAGTGGGGAGATGGGATCCGAGGCCTGTCCCTGAGTGCTGCCCGCTACGCGCTGCTGCGGCTGGAAGAGGGGCCTCCGCACACCAAGAACTGGCGGTGAGCCCACACCCAGCCTGGCCAGGCCACGAGAGGTTCTTAAGGAGCAGGGTGAGGTGGGGGCGTCGAGAGGTGCTAGTGCCCTCTCCCTAGTCCCTGTTTGCCAGGGGCCCCGCTGGCTTGCCGAGCCCCTGGATCCCTGGTCCCCAAACGTGGTACCCTGTGGGCTGAGGGGGAAGAAGAGGAACTCCCTGGAAACCTCTGGCCCTGTCTCCTCATCTTGCTGCTGCAGACCTCAGCTGCTGGTGCTCCTGAAGCTCGACGAAGACCTTCACGTGAAGTACCCACGACTCCTCACCTTCGCCTCCCAGCTTAAAGCTGGCAAGGGCCTGACCATCGTCGGCTCTGTCATCCAGGGCAGCTTCTTGGAGAGCTATGGCGAGGTGCAGGCTGCTGAGCAGGTGCCTGCTAGAGGTGTGGGGTCTAAAGCCTGGGCTGCAGCTGGGGAGGGGAACCAACCCTCGCCTGGCAGCTGGGGGGAGGAGGTATGGTCCCCCCATATGGAAAACATGGTCTCTGGGGGGGGGGCAACTTCCCTCATCCCTTTCCCCAAGTAATTGCGTACCCTAGGGATGTTGGGAAAGAGGAGAGGCCTCGCCTTCTGACGCTGGTGTGTTCCCCACAGACAATCAAGAACATGATGGAGATTGAGAAAGTGAAGGGCTTCTGCCAGGTGGTGGTGGCCAGCAAGGTGCGTGAGGGGCTGGCCCACCTCATCCAGTCTTGCGGCCTGGGCGGCATGAGGCATAACTCCGTGGTGCTCGGCTGGCCCTACGGCTGGCGGCAGAGTGAGGACCCACGTGCCTGGAAGACTTTTATTGGTGTGTGAGGGGCTCACCCGCTTGGGACGGGGCCAGGGCTCAAGCGGAGCCAGAGAGCAAGGGCTTCAGGCCGGGAGTCAGCACCGCCCCTCCTCCCCAGACACTGTGCGCTGCACCACGGCTGCGCACCTGGCCCTGCTTGTGCCCAAGAACATCGCCTTCTACCCCAGCAACCATGAGCGCTACCTGGAGGGCCACATCGACGTGTGGTGGATTGTGCATGACGGCGGCATGCTCATGCTTTTGCCCTTCCTGCTGCGCCAACACAAGGTGGGCCGGGTGCCGGGGCCGGTGTGGGGGGCTGGGTCCTCGGGCTCAGCTGGACTCAGCTAGCCACCTGCTCTGTCGCCACAGGTGTGGAGGAAATGCAGGATGCGCATCTTCACAGTGGCGCAGATGGACGACAACAGCATCCAGATGAAGAAGGATCTGGCCACCTTCCTGTACCACCTGCGCCTTGAGGCGGAGGTGGAGGTGGTAGAGATGGTGAGCCTCCTACCCAGCGCGGCCCTGCGGCCCCCTGCTCTCGCAGCCCGGTCCTCACGGCCTGTCCCCCCCAGCATAACAGTGACATCTCTGCATACACCTACGAGCGGACACTGATGATGGAGCAGCGGTCCCAGATGCTGCGACAGATGAGGCTGACGAAGACCGAGCGAGAACGGGAAGTCAGTGACCCTCTTGGCTCAGACCCGGGGCGGGTGGCAGGGTCAGACCTTTGCAGACACCATCAAGTCAGGGCACCAGAGTGATGCTCTCACCTGCCCCCCAGTCAGCGCCTATTTCCCTGAGGCCAGTGAGCGCATGGGCCAGCCAGTCCTGCCTTCTCCCTGGCACTGAGGCTTCCTCCCTGTTGCGCCCAGGCCCAGCTAGTCAAGGACCGGCACTCGGCCTTGCGGCTGGAGAGCCTGTACTCGGACGAGGAGGACGAGTCTGCAGCCGGGGCCGACAAGATCCAGATGACGTGGACTCGGGACAAGTACATGGCAGCCGAGCCCTGGGACCCCAGCCACGCCCCTGAAAACTTTCGGGAGCTGGTGCATATTAAGCCGTAAGTGTAGCAAAAATGGACCCAGCCACCCTGGGGCCTGGGGGTGTAGGTGGGATGGGGGCAGATAAGCGCTAAGCGTGGCCGGAATGGGTGGCCACACCTCCCGCAGGGACCAGTCCAATGTGCGGCGCATGCACACCGCGGTGAAGCTCAATGAAGTCATCGTCACGCGTTCCCATGATGCCCGCCTGGTGCTCCTGAACATGCCCGGCCCACCCAAGAACAGTGAGGGTGATGAGAACTGTATCCTTCTGGGGAGCGGTGGCCAGTGTGGGGTCAGACCAGGAGCTCTGCCTCGACTGGGGGGACAAACGTCTCTGGGTGCCTCTTGGTCCTGGTGCTGCCTCCTTGACCTCATGCCCTGCAGACATGGAGTTCCTGGAGGTGCTGACTGAGGGCCTCGAGCGGGTGCTGTTAGTTCGTGGCGGTGGCCGTGAAGTCATCACCATCTATTCCTGAATCCAGTACAGACGTGCGGCCTAGAATGGAGGTGTCCAGGGTAACAGCTTCCTCCCCCACTCCACTGGCCCTGCTATGGCTGGGCAGCCCTGGGCCCAGCTTTGCTAGGTCTCCGTAGAGCCTGGACCAGGGCCTGGCAGTGGAAATGGATCGGAGGTCCAGTGGGACCCTGAGGCTTGGGACTTTGCCCATCAGCACGCTAGAAGGCCCACTCTGACTGGAGAAGACCGGTGGGGACTAACGGGGTTTGAAGGCAGCAGCCAGCAGCGCTATTTATTGCATATTTATTCTTTGGATGTCACCATCAGAGAGAAGGGGACAGGCGGTAAGGGATGGGGTCTGACCCAGCCTCCCTGCAGGAAGACCTGGCTCAGGCTACTGTGGGCAGGGAACCCCACCAAGCTGAGCAAAATGGAGCCGGCCAGCTGAGGCCTGACTTTTTTCAATAAAACAGTGTGTTCTTCTGGGCCTCCTGCTGCCCTGGCTCTGTTTTCCCTGGCGCCAAGGGAAGAAGGCGGAACTGAACCCAAGCCCAATGCCTGCTCCCTGAGGCTGTGCCCCTTTCAGGCATCTCTGGCCACCCCCATTGGCCCGGCTGCTCCTCCTACTGGCTGTGGGGCCCCTCCCACCTCCACGCCAGATAAGGCCAGCCCGGGACTGCTTCGTTGGGCAATAGGCTCTAGGGCTGGAATGGGGCCGCCCGGCACCCGGTGGCAGTGGGGGCTGCTGCTGCTGGGGCTGCTGCTCCCCCCGGCCGCCCCCTTCTGGCTCCTCAATGTGCTCTTCCCCCCGCACACCACGCCCAAGGCTGAGCTCAGTAACCACACACGGCCCGTCATTCTCGGTAAGCCCCCACCAGGCCCCTGACTCTCCAAGCCAGATCTTGGGGAGTCTGGGCCCCAGCCCCTGGCAGCAAATCCTGCCAAAGCCCTTCTGCCCTACATTAGCCCTGTTACCTGCCTCCGTGTTTGGAGGGGCCAAATGCTTGTCCTGCAGAGAAGTCAACCTCTTTCTCTACCACACTATTCTTGTACCTCTGAGTTGTCTATCCCAGGAGTGGAGTGGGGGGGGCGGGCGGCGGGAGTGACTAGGGCATTCAATACATGCTGTGGTCGCCTACTGCTGCTGGACACTGGACCAAGCCCGACCACTCCTTCCTCGGCCCCCACCCCTCCAAGAGCAAGATGCCCAGCCCACCGCAGGGGAGCAGGAGAGGCCTACTGAGGCCTCCCCTCTACAAGTGGCCCAGCTCCCCTCCCTTACTGTTCTCACCTTGGACTTTGGCAGTAATGGAAAGCCAGGCTAGGTGTTTGCTTTGCAGGGATAGGGGTCAGTGGCCTTGGCCCCTGCATGTTTCCCGCCTGAGGGGAGCCTGGGCTTGGGGCTGCTGGGGACACACAGGAGGGTGCGATCTTAAAGGGGATCATGACCTTAGTGCCTGGAGGTGTGGGAGGTGAAGGGGTGAGACTGGTCACAGCAATATCTGGGGGGTGAGGCTGGGGTGCTGCTGGGGAATGGGAGGGGTCCAGAGTGAAGGCGAGTGCCCGCAGTGCCTGGCTGCCTGGGGAATCAGCTGGAAGCCAAGCTGGATAAACCAGATGTGGTGAACTGGATGTGCTACCGCAAGACGGAGGACTTCTTCACCATCTGGCTGGACCTCAATATGTTCCTACCGCTTGGGGTGGACTGCTGGATTGATAACACCAGGTACATGCCACTGTCGCTGCCTCTGCCTCCATCCACCCCCGACCCTTGGCAATTGGCCGGCTGACTGCCCCTTTGCCCCCAGGGTTGTCTACAACCGCAGCTCTGGGCGCGTGTCCAATGCCCCTGGTGTACAGATCCGTGTCCCTGGCTTTGGCAAGACCTACTCTGTTGAGTACCTGGACAAAAATAAGCTGGCGGGTATGTGGGGGGAAGGACAGGATTCCAGGCTGTGGCGGGCCCGCAGGGGCCCTGGCCAGAGCCCCCTTGCTGCTGCCTCCTCACAGGTTACATGCACACACTGGTGCAGAATCTGGTCAACAATGGGTATGTGCGTGACGAGACGGTGCGGGCCGCCCCCTACGACTGGCGGCTGGAGCCTCGTAAGTGTCTCTGTGGACGATGGGCTTGGGGCAGGGCTGCAGCCCCTGACCCCAGCTGCACTGAGCCCTCCTCCCCGCTCCGCCACAGGCCAGCAGGAGGAGTACTACAGCAAGCTCGCCGGGCTGGTGGAGGAGATGTACGCTGCTTATGGGAAACCTGTCTTCCTCATTGGGCACAGCCTCGGCTGCCTGCACGTGCTCTACTTTCTACTGCGCCAGCCCCAGACCTGGAAGGACCGCTTCATCGATGGCTTCATCTCTCTCGGGGCTCCCTGGGGTGGCTCCATCAAACCCATGCTGGTCCTGGCCTCAGGTAAGAGGCCTCTGATCACCTGTGTCCTGTCAGGAGTGGGAGGTGAAACGAAGCTCTCTCTACTCACAGTGCTGGGCTGGGGGTGTTTCAGTCAACCCTGGGTTGCAGCTTCTGGCTCTGGCACTGGCTTACCCCAGTGCAGTGAGCCTGGCCTAGACCATTAGAGTAGCCCCGACTCTCAGTGATGACAGTGAGGAAGTGAACCCCAGCCATCTGACTCATTGCCCCGTTTTTGGGACTTGTGGCTTCTGACTGTCTTCCCAGCTGTCAGTTAAGCTCTATTCCCAGCATCCCCTTTACCCAGAGATCCTCCTTAGTGAGGGCAGAGCTACCAAAGCCAAGCCAGACCTGCTGGCCCGAGAAGGGGCGTAGCCATTGCTGGCGGGGCACCCAGTGTGGACTGGGTACAGCCTGACTCGGCCTCGATGGCAACACTCCTCTGCCTACCACGGTGCGGGCCAGTCACATACAGCCCATTTCACCCTTCCCGGAAAACGGCTGATTCCAAGCAGTGCAGCCCCAGGGGCTGCCAGACACTTGCCTGAGGTACAGCTGCCAGTGCCACCCCGCCACCCACACACACCCCAGCCTCAGGAAACCCGTCCCCACTTTCCTTTCGGAGCCCCAGCACTCATCCCCACAGAGGTGCCAGCAGGGCTAGCTCTTTCCCAGGCGCGCGAGCACCTGCTGAGTGCTAGGCCTGCTCTCCCCGTGGCTTGGAATCGCCGTCTGGATTGGGCAAGCCCAACTTGAGCCTCCAGCAGAACTTGGGCTGGGGGCCAGGCTGAGAGCTGGCTTGGCTCCCCTGCCCCACTTTGCTCCTGTGCACAGGTGACAACCAAGGCATCCCGTTTATGTCCCGCATCAAGCTGAAAGAAGAGCAGCGCATGACGACAACCTCCCCCTGGATGTTTCCCTCCAGCGAGGCCTGGCCTGAGGACCACGTGTTCATTTCTACACCCAGTTTCAACTACACAGGCCGTGACTTCCAGCGCTTCTTTGCAGACCTGCACTTTGAAGAAGGCTGGTACATGTGGCTGCAGTCACGTGACCTGCTGGCCGGCCTCCCAGCACCTGGCGTGGAAGTATACTGTCTGTATGGTGTGGGCAGGCCCACGCCCCGCACCTACATCTATGATCACGGCTTCCCCTACAAGAACCCCGTGGATGTGCTCTATGAGGACGGTGATGACACTGTGGCCACCCGCAGCACCCAGCTCTGCGCTCGCTGGAAGGGCCGCCAGCCGCAGCCTGTGCACCTGGTGCCCCTGCACAGGCTACAGCACCTCAACATGGTCTTCAGCAATCAGACACTGGAGCATATCAATGCCATCCTGCTGGGCACCTACCGTAATGGCACCCCTGCACCCCCAGCTGCCAGCCCAGGGCCCCTGCCCCCGGAATAAAGACCTTCCTTTGCTCCGTAAACCCTGATGTGTATTTTGGGTTGAAGGGGACGCACTTGGGCTCACATGCCAGGATTCACTCAGCAGCAGCCACAGGCCTGGTGCTCTGTGGGGCACAAAGCATGACGGGCTTTGCTGAAGTCTGAGGAATACAGCTCTCACTCTCCTGCTTCAACACCGTAGGCGGCCTGTCTCTGCCCTGGGTATAGAGACTGGAGCCAGCTGCACACACAGGTGTGGGATGGAGGTACATGGAGCCAAGACTTGAGGTATCCCCCTAGATCCCAAAAGAGCAAATGAGGGGGCCGCCTTAGTGGCGCAGGTGTTAACGACAGCACTACTAAGCTGCTGGCAGCCATTGCAGTCCACGTTCAATCCCCAGCCAGGGAGGTGACCCACATGGCGCGGCAGACCTCTCCTGACCCGCCCGCTGCTCCCCTCAGCAGTGTACTTCGTCGATCTGCCTGTTCTGCTCCCCGCTCTGTCTCAGTTGAATTCTCTCACAGCCCCTGCACTTCTGGCCTATATCCCAGTTCTTGTATGCATAAATAAATAAAAATCTTTTAAAAAAAAATCCAGCAGATGAAACCTACACACACATACACTTCTATACACACAGGACCTTTTGTGTTTCAGGTGACAGAAGCATGAAAGTTTTAGAATTTTAGTGACAGCCACTACTTAGATCAATTCATTAATGAAGTTTTAATTATTAATGGAGCTAAATGGAACTAATGGAGCTAATAGTCCATGAGGAAAATTTAGAGAGCAACAAGGGACTGAATGTGGATCAAGGAGGGCTCCTCAGAGGAGGAGGCACCTATGCTGAGATAAGAAGGATGAGAAGAGGAACCTGACTCACTGTAGAGACTTGGGCTTGAGCCTAACAGCAGTGAGCAGCTGCTGGATGATGAAGCCAGGAAAAGCGATGACTAGACTGCCAATCTAGAGTCTAGCACAGAGGGAAGCCTGGGGGCAGGGAATGACTGGTGGGAAGCACGGGGAAGTAGGGGTGAGGGGTGCGGCGCAGCAGCCAGATGAGAGAATGCTGGCTGAGAAGACAGCAGCAGTTAGGAGAAAGATGTGGACAGATAAAGGGTCATTTGAGGGGTGAAATAAATCTTGGTATCTTGGTACAGGATGCCAGACTGCTAGGCGGACATACATCTCTGAAATAGGACAGCTTCACCCCAGGGGAAGGAAGGAAGCAAAGGCAACAAAGAAGAGGCAGGTGGAAGCTCCCTGGTGGCACAAGGGGTTAAGACCCAGCACTATGAAGCTATCAGCAGCCACAGCAGCAGGAGCTGAAATCCCTGGCCAGGGAGCTGACCCACAAGGCGCGGCAGACCTCTCCTGACCCGCCCGCTGCTCCCCTCAGCAGTGGACTTCATCCATCTGCCTGTTCTGCTCCCCACTCTGTCTCTGGTGAATCCTCTCACCCTCCTGGCCCCCCCACCCTCCTGGCCTATACCCCAGCTCTTGTATGCGTATATTTTAAAGGAAGGTATTGGGAGAAGGATGATAAAAGACTAAGAAAGCCATGCCCGATGCTGTCAGGAGGCCAGTAAGATGGTAGAGAGACCTGGCCAGATGTCTGACTGGAAGTGAGAGGAGTTGAACAACAACCAGGAGGGATGTGTCCTCTGTTCAGAGGACCTGGGAGCAGCATGGAGAGTCAAGCAAGGAACAGCATCTCCTTTCCACCTGCTTAGGACCAGAGGCAAAGTTGAAAGTGAAAGAAAAGATGCAGAAAGGAGTCAGCATCTACTAAAGAGAGGTGAAAGTGAAAGCAGGAAGCCACTAACGTGGAGCCACACAGAAGGCAAGGCTGCGGCCTCACTACCTTGTGGCCCCACTCCTCTGAATATCGACCCCCAGCCCGCAGAGCAGCCAGGCCGTGGTGCCAGAGATGTTGAAGACAGCACTAGAGCCCCAAGGGGGCTTCTCCTTTGAGAACTGCCAGAGGTGAGCATGGGGAGAAGGTTGAATGTGATTGCTGGCCGGGCTTCAGGAAGTGGGAGTTAGGGCCTTTTTGTCAGGGTGGTGTTTGTGCGTGCAGTGGGGGTGGAGGGAGGGTTGCCAGAAAGGACTTGGATTCCCAGACTTAACTCAGCGGGTGAGGAAGATAGGGAGAGTTGGGGTATGTGATCACATTACCACTCCCGTCTGTTTCTAGAAATGCAGTCTTGGAACACATAGTCCCTGGGCTCCGGACCCCTCACGCTCGCAAGACCGGAACAACCATTGCTGGCCTTGTGTTCCAAGTGAGCTGGGGGTGGGAACTGGGGTGCTTAGAAGGGCAGCTGGGGTGGGCCCTCCCTGGTGGTATAGTGGGTTAAGACACAGCACTATGAAGCTATCTGCAGCCATAGCAGCATGACTTCAATCCCAAGCCCCGGGGGTGACCTGCATGGCACGGCAGACCTCTTCTGTCTCACCCACTGCTCCCCTCAGCAGTGTACTTCAGCAGTCTGCCTGTTCTGCCCCACTCTCTCTCTGGTGAATCCTCTCACCACCGCCTCCGCACCTCTGCCCCGTACCCCAGTTCTGTATGCATACTCTTTTTTTTTTTTTTTAAACGGGCAGCTGGGGGATCTGGTGGGCCCTGAATCAAAGGTGTCTTCCCCTCCCCAGGATGGTGTCATCCTGGGAGCAGATACACGGGCCACTGACGACTCCGTCGTGGCAAACAAGAACTGCGACAAGATTCATTTCATCACCCCCAACATCTAGTGAGAATTCCCCTGTCCTGTTCCCCTCCCAAGAACCACCCCTTCCTTTTCCAAAACCAGTCCCCCAAACTAGTCCTGCCTACACAGACCCTTCCCTCTGTCCTCAGCTGCTGTGGGGCTGGAGTGGCCGCGGACACGACGATGACCACACGGATGGCGTCGTCCAACATGGAGCTCCACGAGCTGTCCACTGGCCGCGAGCCCCGTGTGGCCACGGTCACCCGAATTCTACGCCAGACACTCTTCCGGTGCTGAGACGGGGCTCAGAAGACGGAGGGGTGGGGGCTGCCGGGAGGGAGGGGCTGAGGGGGTTGTAACAGGAGAGAGGGCGGAGCTGCAAGGGCCCTGGAAACAGGAAGAAGCCCACAGCGAGAGGAACTGGGCCGAGAAAAGGGCGCCGATCATGGAAGGGGCGTGGCTCGGATCCGGTCCGAGCAGGGGGCGGGGCCTGCCCAGGGCTGGCGGCTGACCACGCCCACTCTGAAAAGGTACCAGGGCCACGTGGGTGCGTCGCTCCTGGTGGGTGGCGTAGATGTGAAAGGACCACAGATCTACTGCGTGCACCCCCACGGCTCCTACAGCCGGCTGCCCTTCACGGCCATGGGTGAGTGCTGCCGCCTCGTCCCCAGGAGCCCCACCCTGGTGAAGCTGGATCACCTCTGTCCCACAAAGGGGCAGCAGCAGTTGACTTCAGATGTCCCTCCTCCGCAGGATCTGGCCAAAGTGCCGCCCTGGCAGTGCTGGAGGATCGGTTCCAGCCTAACATGACGGTAAGTGGCAACTGCTCCCCACTGTTTGTTCACTGGTGTGGGAAGTGCACAGGGAGATGGGGGAGCACAGAGAAGCCCTGGCCTACTCTGAAGTGAGGGACTGCTTCTCAAGGAGGTGAGGGCAGAGCCAGAGGGTGGAGAGGTGCTATCCCCAGACCAGTCAGTGGACGCCTTAAAGAAATCAAAGCTCAGAGAAGACTGGTTAGGAGTAAATGACAGTTGGGGTCTGGAGTCTGGATTTGGCTGGAGGCTAGAAGTAGATGGTGCGTGTTTCCTCAGAGGTGCCTACGGCCCAGAAAGAGGAAGGCAGTAAGGTGGTGCCCAGGCACCAAGATCACATTGGGTGGGTGGACAGAACACTGAAAGCAGGACCACTAGTGACAGTGATTCAGCAGTTTGTAAAGGGTGGGGGGCAGTGGGCTCACAGGATCTCTGGAGAGGGAGGCAGGGGAGAAGGTAGAGAGGGGTGTAAGAGGAGAGAGGAGCTTGGGTATGAGCCAGTGGCCAGTAATCTGGGTATTAAGACTAATCAGGCCTAGAGCCTGAAGGTCATACCAACAGTCATCTGGCCTCCCACACACATCCCCACAGCTGGAGGCTGCGCAGACGCTGCTGGTGGAAGCCATCACTGCAGGGATCCTGGGTGACCTGGGCTCTGGAGGCAATGTGGATGCGTGTGTGATCACCAGGACCGGCGTCAAGATCCTGCGAGCACTCAGCTCACCCACCAAGCCCATAGAAAGGTGGGCGCAAGGGAGATGGGGCCTGCAAGAAAAAAATGTGGCAGGAACAGGGAAGAGACGGGTCATGTGATGCGCGCACACTGAGAGGCCACCTTACTCCCTTCCAGGTCTGGCCGGTACTGCAGTGCCCCTGGGACCACCGCTATCCTATCCGAGACAGTAACACCGCTGACCCTGGAGATGGTGGAAGAAACTGTACAGGCCATGGAGGTGGAGTGAAATAGGCTGAGATTTTAGAATTTGGAAGAAGGGGAAATAAACCTCGAAAATGCAAACACCAAAACAGATGGCTGTTTTATTCTCAGGTAGAGGGGAACAAGCAGCCCGTAGAGATAAGATATCCCTAGAGGGGCCACTCGCTCATGCTCCAGTGCTGTGCACTGTGCCTCCAGTGCCTGCTAAGCATGGCAGATTCAAGCTGGAAAGTCCCAGCCAGACTCCACATCCTAGAAGCTTTCCCTGCCACTCCCGTGTCTTGTTCTTGGCTCCTGGTGCACTCGGGACTCTGGTGAAGCCCAAAGGCCCCAGGTACTAAGCCTTTACTTGGTCAAGGAGAATGCCCTTACCTCTCAGTCAATCCCCCTCTCCCCTTCCCCTTCCACCACCACCGTGCACCCCACTGAGAGCCAACATGCTGATAGAGGGGTTGCTCCCTGACTCCAAAGGGCTGTTTCCAGAGTATTTCTCAGCCGTTCAACACTTTAACCTGTGAAACCCCTCCGATAACCAGGCACACTTGAGTTAACACAAATCTGGGAGACTGACTCCAAGTTTTCAGGGCTACAGGGACCACAGGGCCCATGTGAAATGATGGAATGTTTATCCAACAAATCTCTGCTAAGCACCCACAGGGTGCTAGGCCTGGGTACTGAGTACTTGGCAGGAGCATCCTTCCCTGGAAGAGAATGTCTAAGCCACAATGGAGCTTCAGAATTATTAGGAGAGTTTGCCCAACCTCTGAGGAGAGTCTACCCCCACCTGGACATCCCTTGGCCCTGGCTGTGTTTTCCCCACAATACTTTATCATGAAGATTTTTATTATTTTTTAAATATTTATTTATTTATGCATACAAGAACCTGGGGTACAGGCCAGAGGCATGGGGGTTGGGTGAGAGGATTCACCAGAGACAGAGCAGGGACAGAACAGGCAGATCAACTGAAATACACTGCTGATGGGAGCAGCAGGCCTGTCAGGTCTGCCGCGCCGTGTGGGTCAGCTCCCTGGCCGGGGACTGAACTTGTGCTGCAGGGGCTGAGAATAGATTCACAGCACGGTGCTTTAACCCAGTGTACCACCAGGGATGGCCTCACAAAGATTTTTAAACATAAAACTTTAAAGATTTTTATATTGAATACCTATGTACCCCTCCAAAGACTTTACAGATAGTCTTTCATTATATTTACCTTTTCACCCATCCACCCATCCACCCTCTATTCAACCATGAACTCCTCTTATTTTTCTGACTGATGTGTTCTTGACTCAGTTGGAGTCCTCACCCCTAGAAGATCAGCCAACTTACCGACTGCAGCTGTGTTGGGAGGGGTCTCTCTTGGGCTCACACTCAGTTTATAGCCCAACAGCAAATGGGCTGTGGACAGCAGGGGCTTGGCCCACTGAAGCCCCAAGGCCTGGACGGCGGTCACTCTTCCACTGCAAACTCTGTGCAGGGTCTGCCAGTCACCAAGGATACTTGCCCTCCTGTGCCCCAGTCCCCTCCCAAGCACCTTATCATGAAGAGGTTTGGGTCCAGTGTGCCATATGCTGGTGGAAGCCACCATTTCCCTCAGCAAACAGGCCTCCTGTTCCAAGTTCCTGAGGAGTCAATGAGATGACACCTGTTCAAAATGGGTACCTGCCAGAACACCTGGCCCTGGACCTCCGTGGCAGAGCAGGCTACAGATGGACATTCCCTCCGGGGTGCTGAGCAGGTGTCTCTGAAGTCTGGTATCCTTGACAGCCCTGGGAGACTACCTTGATCCCAGCCACCAGGTGGTCACCATAGACCTAATTTAACCACGTCCGGGGTACACAATGCTCTAGCAGTTGGTTGCAGTTTAAGAAGCCAATCAGAAGCCAGGCTCTGGGGGGTGAGGAGGTGAGAACCTCACACCTGGGCTGTGATAAGTGCGGATCTGGATGGGGAACCTTGGCCTAGAGACTGTCCTCCTGAGCAGAGCATGGGAGGGAGCTGCGTCCACTCAGCTGGTTTGGCCTCAGGCCTGGAACTATGGTCCAAGGACAAGGAGCCCCATAAAGCCAGGCTCAGGTCTCAAAGACGCACCTCTGCCACAATGCTGCTGCTCAGCCTGACCCTCAGCCTGGCCCTCCTCGGCTCCTCTTGGGGTAAGTAGATCTGAGAAGCCCTGACTAAACCGCCTCAGGAGCAGTGACTTCTAGCACCAGCCCAGGAGTTCAGAGGGGCCAGGGTAGCCAGAGAAGGCAGAGGAAAAAGGGCCAGCAATAGTAGGGCTGGGAGAAAGCAAGAGGGCATGGCCGGTCTCAGATGGGACAGGAATTGCGCGAGGCCTGGGAGCTGAGATGTGCAGGTGGACACCATTTAGAAAGCCCTCTGACTCTTCCTAAGAGGCATGAAGGGTACAGAATGTACTCTGCAAGCCCCAAGGGTAGTATCCAGTCAGGGAGAAAAGTGGCTTGGGCTGGAGGGTGGGGTGGAGCTACAGAACAGTGGAGGTGGGTGAATGGACAGGACATGGAGGTTGGCCCCATGGGATAACCAAGATGGCTATGGGGGCCAAGAAGGCTCTCAGGGCGAGTCCTCCATTGAATCCTCCTGGGCTGTAGAGTCTGGGGACACCCAGGAGGTAGAGAGAGATGGGTTGGGGTGTGGAAAGTAGGTCCTCACCTGCCCAACGGCCAGGCTGCGGTGTTCCTGCCATCAAACCCGCGCTGAACGCCAACCAGAGGATTGTCAATGGTGAAAACGCAGTGCCTGGTTCCTGGCCCTGGCAGGTGTCCCTGCAGGTACATACATCCCAGGAGTGGGGCAGGGTCTCCGGTGCAATGGGCCTAGCGGAGCTCGAGTCCACCCTTACTTCTGACTCCTGACCACAGGAAAGCACCGGCTTCCACTTCTGCGGTGGATCGCTCATCAGCCCGAACTGGGTGGTCACTGCTGCCCACTGCAATGTCGTGTGAGTGCTTCCACCCCACCTGCTCTGCGCCAGCCCACTTCTCCCACCGCCTTCCCCAGCATGCCCCTCTCGCTGCCCTGCTTCCTGTGGTTGCCCAACCCCATTCTCACTGCAGCGCTGGTCGCCACTTCGTTGTCTTGGGCGAGTATGACCGATCCTCCAACGCCGAGCCTGTGCAGGTTCTGTCGATCTCTCGGGTGAGTACCGCACTGCTGCCGTGGCAAGGGAGAATGGGCAATGCCAGTGGCCTGGGCTTCAGGGGTGGAACACAGGCTACGCCCTGGCGTAGCTCCTTCAGCATCCCAACCCTGAGGGCCTCTGGCCATCCCCGTCCTACACAGCCCCTTCCTGGCTCCACAGGTGATCACACACCCCAGCTGGAACCCCAACACCATGAACAACGACATGACGCTACTGAAGCTCGCCTCCCCAGCCCGGTACACGGCACAGGTCTCGCCAGTTTGCCTGGCTACTGCAAATGAAGTGCTGCCCGCAGGTCTCACATGTGTCACCACCGGCTGGGGCCGCATCAGTGGTGTCGGTAGGTCAAAACATCCAGGTGTGAGAGCGGGGATGGGGACAAGTCACCAGGGCACTGGGGCCTAACAACTTCCTCCTGGCCCACAGGCAACGTGACCCCAGCACGCCTGCAGCAGGTGACTCTGCCCCTGGTCACTGTGAGTCAGTGCCAGCAGTACTGGGGCTCAAGAATCACCAACTCCATGATCTGCGCGGGCGGCGCAGGGGCCTCCTCATGTCAGGTGGGCACTGGCAGCTGTGCTGTCCTCTGTGCTCTCCGGGGGCACTCCACTCCACATGCTGACTGCTCCCCTCTCCTTCCCTCAGGGTGACTCTGGAGGCCCTCTTGTCTGCCTGAGGGGGAACACATGGGTGCTTACTGGTGTCGTCTCCTGGGGCACCAGCAACTGTAATGTGCGCGCACCTGCCATGTACGCTCGTGTCAGCAAGTTTAGCGCATGGATCAACCAGGTCATGGCCTCCAACTGAGCTCTCTGCAGCTGCTGCCCCTGCCCCCATCTCAGTCCAATAAAAATGCTAGACTCTCTCTGGCATTTCCTTGTCTGTACTCCTGGCTTAGGGGAAAGGAGAGACTCCTGGGGCTCCCACTCCCTACCTGGACTTTGTTCTGGCACAGCAGGTGCTGAGGAGTCAAGGGCTTTCTAAAACTGTCAGGCCCAGTCTGGCCCCCGTCCCTTTTCCTGGGCAACCTCTTAAAAAGGAAGGAAGACTGTCAGAATGAATGGGCAGCCTTCCCAGAGGAGGGCAGCCTGTTTATTGAGTAGAGGATACATTTACAAACTGAGTACACAAAATAAATAACTGCACATTCTCCATCCATGGTCCATAGCACGAAGGCCCAGGCAGGCCTATCAAAATCCCAAGTCTCAAGCCCCCCTCTAACCTACCTTCAGACCAGGCCTATCCTGGCAAGAGGGGAACTAAATTCCCAAGGGCTAAATCCCTCAAACTTCCGGAGGCACTTGGGGAAGTAAGAGGGATTCTGAGACCATGGAGCTTGGGGTCTCCACTGCCTTGGGCCAGGGGCACCAGACAGAGAGAAGGGGTATATAAGGCACAACAGACTTGGCCCAGAGTGGTCTCTTTGGCTTGGCTTCCCCACGGGAGATGGCACATATAGAAGGGGGGGGGGCTGGCTCAAGGCTACCCACCCAGAAGCACTAAGTAAGGGCCAAGCCCTCCCTGCTGGCAGGGCCCTGCAGTCTAGCTAAGATGAAAGCCAGGCCCTGCCTCCTTCCTACTCACTGAAAGCAGCAGAGGAGGGTACTTGGGTTCCAGCCCAGCTTGGTGGGAGGGTGGGGGTAGAGGGGTAAGGTGTGGGGTTGGTGGAAGACACTACCACAGACACGGGATGGTCTGGCTCAGGCCTCTGGGAAAGCAGCCACCCAAATCCACCCACTTCCCACAGGGGCTCCTTCCAGCCTGAGATTCAGTGGGGCCCAGACTACAAGTTAATGCTGTGAAAGGAAGAGGGCCAGACTGGACTGGGAAAGACCAGCTGTGAGAAGGCCAGTGCCCCAGGCACTCAGGGTTCAGAGGCAGGTCACACAGTATGGCTAAGTTCCAGGGGTTGCTGCACAGAAGCTCAGCAGAAGAGCTGAGCAGCACGGGGACCCTCCCTAGATGCAGCAGCTCCTTCCTTCCCACTTCCTCTGGGAGGATGAAGGGTAAGCTCATTTCTAGGCTGCCCATATGCCAGACACTAGATGGCGCCTTCATGCCGCTGCAGAACAGAGAACAGACTGAAAGGAAGGGGCAACGGGCAGTCGCAAGGGGGCATGGGGCTGCCTCTGGACCCCAACAACTTTCCGTAGGAAGCCTGTGTCCTCTGCCTTGCCCAGGTGCCCCCACGCCCCAGGTAGCAGCAGTGGGGTTCACTTTAATTCCCCACAGTTGGGAAGGAGGCACCTGGGGAATAGAATTGGCATCGAAGGGGTGAGGAAAGGGAGGGAGGCAAAGGTGGGCTCTGCAGAAAAGGCACTTAGTCTAGCGGGCACAAAGCCTGTCAGTGTCAGAGGCAGTTGGAGCCTGCAACAAGCCTGGCACCCACATGGCCACAGCCCAGAATGGCGATGATCACGCATGGCCCTACAGAATGTGCCAGCAAGTCCTGGGGCCAGGGGGGGTCCTGGGGGCACCATGAAGGAAGACAGGTCTTGATGAGAGGTGAGGGGTCTGTTTTGAATTAGCCAGGAGTTGAGATTCCATTCAAGGCACAAGCTTGGTGCATACCTGGGCCTCTCAGTCGAGAATAATCTTGATCTGGATGCCGTGGAAATGGTGGTGGGGTGGGGGAGGGTTGGGGGAAGGCGAGTAGAGAAAGGTATTTCCAGAAGTAACTGTCCCAAAGAGTCCTGGGACCACAGGATGCCCTTTCCCCAGCACTACACTTCCCTTTGCTCTAGGGGACGAGCCGAGGTTGAGGGAGACTGAGGAGGGTCAGGTTCTGCTCTTTCCCCGCTGTATCCGATCAGTTTACCAACCAAAGGGAGTATCTGTTGCCAGGGCAGGCTCCCGTTAAGGGGACTCATAGACCCTGAGCTCCCTCCACTCTCACAGCAGGCTCTGGCCCAGGATGAGGACGAGGGCTACTGAAGGCAGAGAGAAGGGGCTGGGGTCAGATATTCACCTACCACAAGCCACACAGGCCACCTCCAGAGAGGAAGCTGGGCCCAGATGGCACGGCAGGGCTGGCGGGGCTGGGAGCACGCTGTCTGGACTAGCCGAGGTTCAGCCATTGTACTGCTGCTGGTAGCGCAGGTTGAGCTCCCGCAGCTCCCGCTCCCGCACTCGGCGAGACTTGTTGGAGCGCGTAGAACGGCTGGAACGTGTAGACTGAGCAGATTTGGTGCTCTGGCAGCGGGAGGAGGCGCGTTTAAGGAGGTTCTGGGAGATGGAGCGATGCAGATTCTTCATGGATGAAGAGGCTGCCATGCTCACCACCCACGGGTGTCTCAGTGCCTGCAGTGCAGTCATACGGGCGCCAGGGTCCACGGTCAGCAGGCGGTCAATGAAATCCTTGGCCAGGTTGGACACGCTGGGCCAGGGCTAGAGGCCAAAGACAAGGGTTAGCGTAAGAAGACTCAACGTGGCCCTTCCTGCCAACAGGTGCCACCACAGCACTGTGTCTGCCCAGCTGCCCCGCACGTTCCCCCAGAGAGAGGGGGCTCCCCTGCTTAGAGTACTGTGGGTCTCCCTCCCTACCCAAGGCCACCGAGCAGAGGTTTCTCTGGATGACAAGGAATCTCCTAAGGAGGACAAACTTCTAAGGTGCCCTGGACTCCAAACCTGGTTCAGGGAGGGCGCTCCTGTCATCAAGACCCACCAACCTGCCCCAGGATCACTATAACTCCAAGTTCAAAGAAAATGACCCAAACCTTTCAGCACATCATTCTGAGTCACCTCAGAGTCCAATCCCAGATGTTCACACCAGGTCACTCGCGTGAAGTCCCTACCCCTTCTAGTTCCTCCCTCCAAATGACACAGTGAAGGTGCACACGTCTGCATTCCCTGCCATCAGCCTCTGTGCTCTCCTCCCCTCCCAGTCGCGGGAAGAAAAGGAAGCAGTTCACCCGAACTTGAGCTTCGGAGGTCCTGGGAACAAAGCAGGGACCCTTTTCAGAGGCACTTTCAGCCACTCAAGGGCTCCTGGCAGAGTCTGTGCTGGCCTCACTCCAGAATATTCTGTCCCAGAGAGACCCAAAAGTCTGCTCAGCTGCATGCAGCCAGGGCTGCACATCAAGTAGCTATGCTTCTCCCCACCTCGGCCTGCACAGGCCGCCTGCACCAGGCGGAGCCCTTCAATACACAGGGTAAAGAGTGCTTGTTCTTAGTGCTAAGCAATTATTTCAGCAACTTCAAATTTGTTGTCCTCATCAGACAGTGCTGAGCTGGATGAGCCTAGTGCCCGGTGCTAGGCAGACAGGAGGCACTCAGAGGGACACTCGGCGAGTAAACACCCCGTGGCGGGCTGCCCGCTTGGGACTGCTTGCAGGCTATGAGACTCGGACAGGCCGAGCCCTGATGCCCCTCGGCTGAAGGAGGGCAGATGCAGCACTGCTCTGTACCCCAGCATCCTCCAGAAATACTTTGGTATGGGCTCTGATGCTCCCCAAAGTGGGCAGCTCAGATCTTTGCTGCAGTGGCGTGGCTGGATGCCAAGGGTGCCATCACCCTCCTTCCCAGTAGGTGAGGTTGGCCTATACTACCCTACGGGGGAACCCCTGAACACCAGGGGACTCCCTAAAGTGAGTGCCCGTCTTTGGAGCAGATGCAGGTCTCTTCAGCAGCTGACCAGGCTACCTGGCTCCCTTGAACTCCAACCACCCCCATGCCCTCGTGCAGGGGTAAGCAGGGAGAACACTCATCCAGAGTCCTGATGAAGCAGCAGGTCTACTTGCAGTTGTTATCCTTGGCTGCCCTTTGGGTAGCAAATCTCAACTTATACCAAGCTGAGCTAGAGTAATAGGAAACCATGTTTCCTAACAGTCACTGAACAGGGTCCTCCTCACCAATGCACTAATTCCTAGTAATTGTTAGGGAAATGCTGGCGCTCAGGACCAGGGGAGTCAGGCAGGATCTCAGGAACATGCATCTTGCTAAGAGCAGTGATGGGGTGCAGTATTTAACAGTTCCCCCACACAGGCAGCGGGTCCACATTTCCCCGCAGGCCTGGATAGCTCCTGGAGCCAGTATTGAGGCCAATATGCAGGGTTAGTGGACTAGACAGCTGTCCTAGTAGCTTCTGCCTCACAGCTCAAGAAAGCCACATGGCTTGCTGAACACAACCACTGGAGATGGCCCCTGTTCACTCATTTAGGAGACGGAAAGCAGCAGGCAAAAGGGGCTGCTGGGTTCCTGGTGGGCCAGGGCTTAAGTGCCAGCACGGCCACCGCAAAGACCCACTCTGTCAGCCTGAGTTCAGTCCCCAGCCAGGGAGCTGACACACAGATGACACAGCAGCTCTCTCCTGTCTCACCTACTGTTCCCCTCAGCAGTGTATTTCAGTAGATGTGAAATCTGTTCTGCTCCCCACGCTGTCTCTGGAGAATCCTCTCACCCCCTGCACCTCTGGCCTGGACCCCCAGTTCTTCTACACAAAATAAATAAAAATCTTACAGTAAAGGTATAATTTTTAAAAAATATTTATTTATGCATACAGAACTGGGGTCCAGGCCAGAGGTGCAGGGGTGGTGAGAGGATTCACCAGAGACAGAGTGGGGAGCAGAACAGGCAGACTGACAAAGTACACTGCTGAGGGGAGCAGCGGACGGGTCAGGAGAGGTCTGCCGCGCCATGTGGGTCACCTCTGGGGCAGGCTGGGATCAAACTCATGCTGAAGTGGCTTTAGCATCTTAGTGCTGTAATTTAACCTGCTGCGCCACCAGGGAGGGCCCGAAAGTCTAATTTATTTTCACAGTGTGGTCCTGGACTGGCAGCATCAACATCATCTGGGGACATGTTAGAAATGCAGATCCTGGCCCTCCCTGGTAGCACAGCGGGTTAAAGCACAGCACTGAGAAGCTAAAGCCACTTCCGCATGAGTTCGATTCCCGCCTGCCCCGGAGGTGACCACATGGCGAGGCAGACCTCTCCTGACCCGCCCGCTGCTCCCCTCAGCAGTGGACTTCATCCATCTGCCTGTTCTGCTCCCCTCTCTGGTGAATCCTCTCACCCTCCACATCTCTGGCCTGTATCCCAGTTCCATATGAATAAGTAAATAAATCTCAAAAAAAAAATTTTTTTTAAAAAGGGGGGAGCTATTGATGGGCACAGCATCCTAAAGCTGAAGAGGTGAGTCATGGGAATACCGGTGCTGTCCTGCAGTTTGTATGGCCTCCGAGAAAAGGAAAGTAGTGACAGACACACCACTGTTCATGAGGCCTGCAAGCAGAACAGCCCCATGACCCAGGGGGCAACCCAGACTAGCCCAAATGTGGCTTGGACAAGGATTCTGTCCCTGGTCCAGTCAAGAGGGAAGGGGTGCAACTCCTCTGCAGAGGACAAATAGTGGGCCTGGATCCATAAGCCAAGAATCCAACCCTAGACAGACCAGAGGAACAGAAATCCACACCGAGGCAAACCAAGGCCCCCTGCAGCTCCAAACCAGTCCTATGCAGTCTGAGCGGGGCCTTTCAGAGACCCGCCTGGTGGGCTTAACCATCTCCATTTGCAGAGTGGCACAGGCTAACAGCAGGCATCGACCCCTGCTGCTGGTCTGCTAGTACCAATGCGAGCCAGATTGATCCACCCCTCCTGCTCCGCCAGAGGCTCGCCTCTCCAATTACTGTGTCCATGCACGGTGTGCAGAATGCTGATGGACTCATTTGTCTGAAGTCTAGCCCAGACTCCCTGACAGGCCCCCACACCCACCGTCTTATCAGAACTAGGAGGTGCTGGGCCAGGTGACTACCCTAAGCCAATGTGGCTCGAGTCATCCTGACCTGACAGCCAGGCTTTGCTAGTGCCTAAGCCTCACACACTGAGGACCTGGCAAAATCAGGCAGGCAGTCCTCACAGGGGCCACGGACAGCGGGGCAAGGACTCAGGTGGCCCTTCAGAACAGGAGCCCCTGCTAGTCCTGCTGAGGTCTCCGAGAGAGTTCCAAAAATGAAAACCAAGGCTCTCCCCCAGGGCCATGCTTGCAGCCAAGTCCAATGCAGTATCTCTTAAGAAAAAGTTCAATACCCGTAGACACACCCACTTATTTCCCTAACATGCCAGGGCCTCTGGACCCACTTGAGACTGGCCTGAGAGCAATCTGGGCATGAGAAAGAGCAAAGTGACTGAAATCACATCCTTTGGTTTCCCAGCTTTAACTGCCAGTTCTGGGTAAATGACACGAGTCTCATGTGGCTGACAGAAGGGATGGGGGCCTCCCTGCTGGCCCAGGAGTTAAGTCTTAGCACTGTCACCACGATGGCCAGGGAGCTGACCCAGATGGTGCAGCAGACTCCTCCTGTCTCATCTGCTGCTCCCCTCGGCAGTGTAGTTCAATGGATCTGCCTGTTCTGCCCCCCACTCTGTCTCTGGTGAATCATCTCACTCCCCAAACCTTAGGCCTCCACACCAGTTCTACCAAAAAAAAAAAAAAAAGATGGGCCCAGGGAGCTGACAGGGAGCACAGGGCATGGAAGCCAATGTAAAGTGTAAGTCTGCCTTGCCTTCAAACACACAGGTTTTCCCCTTCAGTTCCCTGGTGACAGTCTATACTCCTTCCCACCACTCTTCTCATGAACTGTGGGGTGAGGACTGGTCCCTGTCCTGAGAAAAGGAAAAGCTTTGGAAGGAGTGGTGAGACCTTAACCCTCGCTCTGACCATCAAGTCGGCCTCTCTTCTCCCTGGTTTGTGACCCCCAGTCCTCACCCTGTGGCCTTAAGAGCAGAGAAGTCAACAGTGGGTAGAGAAGGGACCTCTCCTGGGAGCACTTCCTTACCAACTTCACCCTCCTGACCCCCCTTCTTCTGTGGGCCCAAAGCCACCTCTCTGCAGTACAGTCCAACTCTCCCTTCAAAGAGAGATGTCAACTGAAAGACAACCTTCCATTTGCTCTAATGTCACAAAGGCCTGGCAAGAAAATTATCCAGTCCACTACCAGCGGTCTCACCTTGAGCCCAAGGGCTAAAGGAGCCAAGGCTGGAGTCAGCTCTCTGGCCTAGATGAGGAGGCTGCTTCTTTCCAGAAGCAAACCCAGTGGCTCCCTCTGTCAAGCAGGTCTGACCAGTCTCACAGGGCAAAAGGCAGAGCATCTCTTCTGAATGGCATCTGGGTAAGACTCAAGTGTTAGGATGCAAGCCCAGGGGCCTGCTTTCCAGTCATTCCTTCTCTGTGTGACCTTAGAGAAAGCATAGTTGCTCACTCTTAACATGAAGAAGTGGAATGCAATGAAATTCTTAGTCCCTCTCAGTTTCTGAAGTACTGGAATTAAAGAAAATGGCCCCCCTATCTTTTTTCCTCATTTGGCTGCATGTGAGGAAAGAATGGCATCTAAGATCTGAATTAACTTGACCGTTTGAGCTGTATAGGTTCTTCTCCACTCCATGACAACTCTGGAGAAGATTCTCTGGCAGAGAAGGGGGCTCCACCAAAGAACGGTTAAGGGCAGGAAGGAGGAAAGAAGTCTGGGCTCTGTGTCCATGGCTCAGTTCTTCCATCAGCTTTGACTTGAGATGCACTTTCAGACCCAGCTTTCCCATCCTTGAAGGCCTTCTTCCTGCACGCATAGGCCTGAGTGAGAGCGAAGGAGAGGGCACAGAGAACTGTGGGAAACAGCTGCAAGACAACCTCCCTCCTGAGGATTCCTCAGGGAGCAGAACTATTAGTAGGACAAGAACAGAACACAGGATGCTGCTGCTGCGGTGACCTGTGAGGAGCGACCTGCCCGGCCACCTTCTCCGGCCCTGTCCTTGCAGCATCACCCTTCTCTGTGCCCACAGGAAAAGTCTGAGCCCATCCATCAGACTCAGACACTGACTGTGAGCCCCTCCTTTGGTCAAGACACTCACCATCCTGGTGCCAGGACTTCCAAACCAGCAGAGGGCACCACCCTGGGGCCCGGCAGAGGGTGGGTGGGGGTTGAGCAGCAGAAAAGAGAAGGACGTTGGGGAAGAGAGCCTAAAGAGAGAAAAAGAAGGAAGACAATGGAGTTTTAAAAAGAGGCAGAGAATGAAGAAGATGAAACTGAGAAAAGGCATGACAACCTGAAGGTTAGGAAAGCTGGGTTATGAATAACAATAAAAGACTGCACCCCCATGTATCCTACCCAGGAGCCACAAAATGAAGGACAGGGAATTGGAAAGGATGCTGAGTACTTGCTGAGGAATCAGGTGGAAGCAGCCATATCGTGTCTGCATTTAACAATGTCCTGGCGCAGCCCTGGAAGGTGCTGGACTTAGGAGTATGCTGTATGTGGTTTCTCCCAGATCCACTACCAGTATTAGCTGGTTTCCAGGGCCCCGTCTGGATTTTTAATTTTTTAAAAAAGACTTATTTATTTGTGCATACAGAACTGGGGAACAGGTCAGAGGTGCAGGGGTGGTGACAGCATTCACCAGAGACAGAGTGGGGAGCAGGACAGGCAGATGGACTGAAATATACCACTGAGGGGAGCAGTGGGTGGGTCAGGGAAGGACTGTCACACTTTGTGGGTCACCTCCCTAGCCGGGGATTGAACTTGTGCTGCAGTGGTTGCAGTAGCTTCACAGTGTTGTGCTTTAACTGAAAGACAGTTTGGAGCCCTAATGGCTGTGAGCATGTCACCCACACTGTGGCCTCTCTCCTCAGAGGCCTGTGTCCCTGGGACTCTGGGTACACGGGACTTGGCTAAGGGCAGGCACTTGTTAACAAGGGAAGGCAGAATGAGTAAAGAGGCAGAGGTGATTAAATCTGTTCCCAGGGCCCTCCCTGGTGGCGCAGCGGGCTAAAGCACAGCACTGCAAGCTAGCCACCCCCCTTCCCCGCAGCCACTTCAGTGCGATCAAACTTGGGAGTTTGATCCCAGGCCCTGGAGGTGATCCACATGGTGCTAGTGTACCTCCCCTGTATTGCTCACTGCTCCCCTCAGCAGTGTACTTCAGTCTGCCTGTCCTGCTCCCCACTCTGTCTCTGGTGAATCCTCTCACTGCCTCTGTATTCAGGCCTGTACCCCAGTTCTGTATGCATAAATAAATAAATCTTTAAAAAAAAACCAACCTTCTGCTCCCAACCAATTTGGCCACACTGAAGCAGAGCTCAGGTGTGGACAGCATACTTGCACCGGGAGGCAGACACACTGTGGCCAGGCAGGCACCGAGAAGGGTGGACGCTGTAAGGGCAGAACTGGCCTGGAAAGGAGAGCCTGGAGAGGCGGGGCCGGAGGCTGGCTGGTCACCTCTCACCATCCCACGCACCTGAGAATGGAGAGAAGCTTCCCCCTAACTGGCGGTGGGAGGGAATGGGTGTGGGCCGCCAGCGGCAGGTTTAAAGGGGCCAACACTTAAGGGAGAGGCTCCCAGAGGAACCTGAGGAAGTGACAAGGCCAGTGAGAGGGCAGAGCTACCCAGCTGGAGCCGATGAGCAGGAAAGAGGGGGACAATGGTGCACCAGGAACCACTCAGAAGCTGAGCCACAATTCATCCCTTTTGTTGGAGACTGGGCGTGGGATACAGCAGTGACAAAAGAGGTCCTGCCCCTGGGGTAGGGAGTGCAGTGGGGGGCCCGGGCAAGGTTATTTGCTTAGGAGTGGCAGACCAGCAATGTGGGAGAGGTGCGAGTCTGTTTCTGTCACCATAGGAGGGTACTGCTCTGGGGGTGGGGGGGCGTAACCAGGGGCAGCAGCATGGGAGGCAGGTCTCCAGGAGCAAAGTGGTAGCGCAGAGGCGGCACACGAGTGGGGTTGCTGTCCCTCTCCCCTCTATCTCCACTCAGAATCTGCCTCCTGCCCCAATGAGGGAGCCCCCCCTGCCTTTCTCCAGGTCTCCAACCTAGGGGAGGTTAGCAACCCCCAGGACCAAAGTGTACCTCCTGTCCTACCCCTTTGACCATACCAACACACTATCTCCTAGTAGCCAGCCAAGGATCCCACCGTAGTGTCTGTTCCCAAAGTGATGGAGGGAGAATCATCGGCTTAACACCTACTGTATACTGGGAACTTTGGTGAAATAGGAATGGCCCTTCTGGGGCAATCCTTCCTGGGCAGGCTAGGGGCATCTGCTCGTCCTCATGGGTGCTGGCACAGACCCCACACCATCATCCAGTATTTGACAGCCAGTAGCCACCACAGGCAGGCAAAGAGGAAGGGTTAGGGATGACTCACAGCAAACCAATGTGCATTTTCTTGTGATGTCAGCTATTGGGACAGACAAAGGAAAATATCTTCGGACTCTGAGCAGAGGCAGCGAGAGAAGAGTGGTGAGCTGTCTGCCTGTCAGATTTCCATCCACATGGGAGGTAAGGAAGGGAGCAATCAAAAGCATCCAGTAGATTCCACACACAAGTCAGGAAGCTTGCCACCTGCCCTCTTCTCTGTGCCTGTCACCCCAGCAATTTCTAACCCTCCTATGTCCCCCAGGCAGTCGGCCCATGACTCTTGGCCTTCAGGGGCTTTGTCAGCTGCTCCTGTCAGAATATGCAGCAGATTGTATAACTGGCTCCCACAGGCACTGTTGCCCTTCACCAGGAGAGCACCAGCGCATGCCACACACTCTGCACCTCGTTATATCCTCAATATCCCAGGGCAAAATGGCAAGTGTGAGAGGTACTTTAAGAAACTGAACAGAACTGACATGGGAATATAACTACCTACTCTGGCTTTGGGGACTCATCCTAATGCAGAGCTAATGGAAGTACAAAGGATCTAACCCACTAGTCTGGGGTGAAGCCAACAGCCCCAAGTAAATGGATGATCAGCCCACAGTCCAGAGTCCCAGCCTTGGGAAGCCATCTCCCATTAGCACAATCCCCAAATTAGTAGCAGATCGACCCGGAAGATGGGCTCTCTCCGCCAGGATTCTGTCCCCCTGCCCGGTAGCATCAGTCTCCTGAGCAATGCTCTGTGACACCTCTCCCAAGCCCACCTGTTCCTGGTGCAGTCACCCAGGCTCGCCCACAGCTCAGAGACTGCCCAAGCAGAGGAGGGTGACAATTAAAGGTTGCTAAACGCGGCAGACGAAAAACTGCCGATGGCATCACTCTGCCATCAATCCTACAAGAGCCTCTTCATCCATCCTGCTGCTCGGAATAGAATTCTTGACAAAAGCAGTGACATTAGGCTGGCGACATCACATTTCATGTCAAGTGAATCACAGCATCTCCCAGTTAGTGGGACCCTAACAGTCCCCGAGTATGGGTCTAAGATGGTGATTCACCCTCTGAGTCACTCCTTTCGAAAGAAAGCTCCAAGCCTCCTGGGGCCCTCCTTGACAGGAAGCTCCTTCTCAAGGTGGCTCTTTGGCTTCAAACTGCTCCTCACTCACACAGGCTGTCCTCATGCCTGGCCAAATGGGTTCCCTCGTCTCTTCCAACGTGACCCTCGTGTGGCCTCCTCCATTCTGGGACTTCTGGTCACTGAGTAAAAATTCAGGTTTCACCTCCCAAAATCATCTGGCACAGCCTTCTCCTCCCAGCATTCCCTTTCTGCCAAGATTCCTGTACTTGCTACTAAGAAGGTCTGGCCAGGCCTTGTAAGAACATCTCTAGCAGGCTACACTTCTTCCTGGGGTGCAGCCTCAAGAACAAAGCACTCCTGGCCAACAGCGGCAGCCAGCCTGCCTGGCAGCAGTCACCTTTGGGCAACCACAGGAGAAAATGTTGAGAGCACAGGTACTGACGTAAATGCTGGCCTCAAGGACCTTATCTGTAGAAGAGAAAATGCCCACAGACACCAGTGCAAGAAAGCACTGAAACAAAGACTCCAGCAACATGCTGAGGCATATGTGTCAGGGAAAGCAGATTGTGTGAATGGAAAACCCAAGAACTTTGAAGCCAAGACGGCCTGATTTAAATCCCAGGCCTGTCACCCTCTAGCTGTGAGACCGTGGACAACTTTACTTGCCTCAATTTCCTCATCTGTAAATGGGGTATGACACCCACCTGGCAGGAGCGTTGAGGAGGTTAGACAGGTTGAGTGTAGAACCCTCAGCCCCATCCCTGGCACTCAGCAGGCACTATGCAGCAACAGAGAACAGCGTTACTCCTAAGGAAAGCAATCTCTCAGTCAGACTTTTTAAAGCTGATCAAATGCTTAAGGCTGACATTGGGAGCAGAGGGAAAGCCTGCACAAAAGCTTAGTGAGGGGAGTGAACAGAGCAAATGTCTCGGGTCTACCATGTATGAGGGATGGAGTCGGGTGTAAAGCCAGAGCAGGGGACTAGAGCAGGATTGCTGCAGTATCAGGATTGTTGGCAGGGTGCTAAAGAAGGACCCATTTGCTGCGTTTCCCTCCACCAGTGGGTCCCATCTGAGGATGTGGGACCCGACATGTCCTCCAGGTGAGAGAGCAGCCTGCAAGCTTCTCCTAAACTGTTCTGAAAAGCAGATGCTCCTTTTGCATAGCACAGGGGCTTCTGCCCCATACTGCTTATCTTCCTAAATTATGGCTCACACATAGCATTTGGAGTCTACTCTCTAGAAGCCCTGATCTGCCCCAAATATCCCCAGGAGCGAGGTTCCCTCCACCCATGCTGCAAGTCCTCCCACTGTGCCCACTTAGTATCCCTTCACTCTCACCCAGGAGACTCTCCCACCTGTATTTGGAATACATTAAGTAGCCTCTGGTCCTATAAAGCTCTCCAAAGCAAACATCAGACCTAACCCCAATCTCAACACCTGCTGCATTACTCCTGTTTATCTGGAAGACAGTGAGCAAACCCCTTTCTCTGAACTTCCTTCTCAAAGCTCACCTCATGCAGGAAATCCTCTATTCAAGTTCACACAAACCACAGTTTGACAGGTTGCTGTGAGGGGGAATAAACATTGGCCAGGGCCCGGTGAACGGGACACCATTGCTAGAGGACTCAGAAAATGTGCCGTGGGACTCGCTACCAGGTGAGGAATGTACATCTCAGCGCTTGCTGAAGCTGGTAACAGGAAGGAGCCATAAGGGCTGGCCAGGGCTTTGACTCTGGGACTGCAAAGTGTGACTTTTAGTTTCAGATGAAGGATGGTGGAGCCAAAGGCTGGAGAGTGGCCTTTCTCCACCACTGCTGTGAGTCCCACATATATGCCCTGTGATTCCAGCAAAGCAGCAAGCAGAATCTCAGTCTTGTGGTGACATTAGGCTCAGGAAGCCAGAGTTTGTTTCCCACCCCACTCATCTGTTATCCGGCAGCCACAGATAATCAATATCCAGTTAGTAAGACTCTGCAAGCTCCAATGAGATGAACTGCCTGATCAACAATTGCCAGAATCAGGAACTCTTGGGTGAATCTATACTTCTGGAAAGTCTTTCTTTTGTCAGCATTTTTTGGGAAACCTCCCACTGTCCTGTAGCTAAGCATGCTACTCTTTTTGCCAGCTGGATTCTCAAAAGCCTGTCACCCCACAGTTTCTGGGACTGAAGCTCCCAGAACACAGCAAGTCAGGCAAGGTCTCAGCATAACACTGCCTTTGGTAGGCCCTGGGTCTTCTGAACAATCTGGATTCTGGTGACACCCAGTCCAGAGGATGAACAGGACAGTGACTAAAACTGACCCACCAACATCAGGGCTTCCTGGACAGTCAGCATTTGTTTCGCTGAATCCATGCAGAGTAAGAAAACAAGAGAAACTTCAGGGCAAGCAGGATAGTGTCCCAGTTTCTCCTTCACCTGAGGCTAGGCTGAAGCAGAAGGCTTCCCTCCCTTCCTCATGCCACCCTTGAGATACAGAGGTGGGCATCCACTAGGGAGTGCCAGCCCCCATTCACACAGAAAGGAAGACCCTGACTGACCCCAAGCTATGTCTGGAAGCTGACAGGGAGTGGTGGAGCCCAGCAGCACCTTGTGTGCTCCAGGCAAAGTGGTGTGAGGCTGTGGGTGACTCCAGGGTCAGCTGACTGCGGCTAGAGAGGGCCAGTCCCAAGTGCCTGGGAGAAAATCTGGGCCACAGAGGGGGAAGGTCCCAGACCACAGAGGATGAAGGTCCCTCTTCCATGGAGTTTGTTCAGGAGACATGGACAGTGCCTTGGCAGGCCCAGAGCTGAGGGGGTACACTGTGGGGAGCAGCCTTGGGTACACCTAGGGAAATGGCCTGATCAGAATCCTGTGGCCAGCGCAGCTCCACTCCACTCCCCACCCCCCCACCCCCCAGAACACATCACACACTCTTTTCTCCACAGACTGCCCAGCACAGTAAAGCTCCAGCAAGCAGCACTCGCTGCTTCCCCCAGTCAACCTCCTCACTTATCCCAGGGGTATCCTGCCGAAGGACCAAGCAGCTCTCACTTTTCCTGCACCTTCCTTCAGCTCCCAGCAATGCTAAAATCTCACCAAGTGTTTGCGGTATCAGTACTAACAGTGGATCCAAAGACATTGCTGGGTGAATCTGGCTAGCGGGTTAGTGGTTAGTGTTTACTGGCACACAAGGTACTGCATCAATAGATGAATTAGAGTCCAGTGTTTTAAGATGAGGGTTCCTGGCTTGTCTTTCTATAACTAGAATGTCTGGGTGCAAGGGCTCCTCACTGCTGAATGGCAAAATGGGCTGAAATGAGGAATGGATCTCCTTTAAACGGGGCCTGATCACAGAACAGATGCTGTAGGGGTCTGCCCCACGCCCTCTCAGCCCACCTGAGCTCACCAGAAGCCATGGTGCTGCTGGGCATGCTGTCCATGGCCACAGCCTGCACGGCTCTGCTTCTCTCACTGAGGACTTTCTCCAACGCAAGCTGGCACTCAGGACAGCCCAGATTTAACGCCCTCAAATAAATTCCTGACTCACACAGGAATCAGCAGATTAAAAACCACCCACTTCCCTGTCCTCAATGGTATGATTCTGAAGCATATTCCTCATGGTTACTCACTGAGTCCCCAGTGGCGCTGTGTTACAGTAACCCACAGGGGCAATCGCTCCTTCACATGCCCTTTGTCGGTTTTCTCCCTTTCTGCCTCACTGCCCCCACCCTTCACTTGTGCTTACTGGAATCACAAGCCAAATAAACTACGTGCTCTCAAGTCCTGCCTCAGGGCTCATTTTAGGGGACAAGGGGAACCCATCCTACTGATCTAGCGCATCATGAGCTATGTGATCCCACAAACATGGCCCTCGTGGCATACCCTCCTGATCAACAGCTACAGCAGCACCCCCGCACACACACCCAGCGCTCCTTGGACAGGACAGACTCACCTCCCCCGAGTAACTGTACTTGCCCCTGAGGATCTGCCGGTATAGCCGGGTACGGTTGTCGTCCTCAAACGGCATAGTGCCACTGAGCAGGATGTAGGCAATCACACCCAGCGCCCACATGTCTACTGAGTTGGTATAGGGCTTGCGCACCAGGACCTCGGGGGCGATGTACTCGGGTGTGCCGCAGGTGGTCTTCATCAGGCAGTCGTCACCCTTCTTGCGGGCACTGGCCAAGCCGAAGTCAGTGATGATGATCTTGGAGTCAGTGCCCGGGTGGTAGTAGAGAAGATTCTCAGGCTTGAGGTCTCGGTGTGTGATGCCCAGTGCATGCAGATACCGGACACCATCCAGCACCATCTGCAGCACCCGTGTGGCATCACGCTCAGTGAAAGAACCTTTGGCAATGATGCGGTCGAAGAGCTCTCCGCCAGTGGCCAGCTCCATCACCATGTACACGCGCTCCTGCGTCTCAAACACCTCCACCAGCTGGATGATGTTGGCGTGGCGCACTCGGCGCAGCACACGCAGCTCTGACTCACATACCTCCCGTCCCTCCCGGTACTTGGTCTCGATCATCTTGATGGCATATGGCTGCCGGGTGGCCCGGTGCTCCACGCGGACCACTCTGCTGAAACTGCCTCGGCCAATCAGGGCTTTGATGTCATACTTGGCTGTCACACGGGGGTCGAACTTGGCTCTGTACTTAGCCACCCTGGCCCTGCGTGGTGGTTCTGAAGGAGGTTCTGTGTGGCCAGTAGTGGTGGCACCAGGACAGGGGCTGGCAAACTGACTGGCAGCTGGGAACCCTGCTTTGATAGGGCCAACACTGTCCACCTCTGTGATGAAGTGCTTGTACACATCACTCTTGGTGCCACTGAAGGGCTCCACCTTCTTGACCAGATCCAAGTGGACATCCTTGGGCGGCTCAGGAAGGACCTTGCTTGTCCCACAGCCCATCACGGACACGGGGGCATCCTCTCTGGCGAGGCTGGCAGGACCTGCTCTGCAGGCAGTGCCCCGTCTACACCTGTGCAGAGAGATGAGGGACAAATCAGTGTGTCTCCTCTGAGGGGACACCAGTCATCCTCCTGACCCCTCTCATTTGTCCCTCAATAATCCCAGCCTAATTAAGATTGCAGACCTGATTTTTTTGAAGATGTATTTATTTATGCATATAAGAACCAGGGTACAGGCCAGAGGTGTCAGGGTGAGAGGATTCACCAGAGATAGCAATGGGGAGCAACTGAAATATACTGCTGAGGGGCGCAGTGGGTGGGTCAGGAGAGATCTACCAAACCATGTGTGTCAGCTCCCTAGCCAGAGATCAAACTCGTGCTGCAGTGGTTGAAGCTAGCTTCTTAGTGCTGATCTTTAACCTGTTGTGCCACCCAGGAGAGCCCTACAGACCTGATTCTAATGTGGCTCCCTGCAAAGAGGATGGCTTTGGTTTCTGAGTGCTGGGAGCCCAGGCTCAATGTAGGGTCTAGATGAAGACGAGATGAGCTCCATGGCTGTGACTGATATCTTCCTGGGTCTGATTCTTTCCCCACTCCTCAACCTCGAGAAAGGGCCAGGAACATGCACCAGACTCAGTTATCACTGCCCCCACCCTCCTCCGTACTCTGCCTGGGTCCCTTATCCTAACTGAAGTCCTGGTTTTTAAATGTTAAAATCATTCCTCTGACTCATCTTTTCTGAAATGGGGGTGTGAGTGCTGGAGGTCTGCTCTCCAAAACTATCTTCCACCAAGGCTTAGAAAACCACTTCTCCAAAGCCTTCCTCATTAATCTCTTTCCTGATCCCCTACACCTCCAATACGGATTGATCCCCTATCACCCCAACCTCCCCAGCAACAAACAACCCATGTCCTGGGTCTCTGTCCTAACTTCGCTCTTCCCTAGCTAACTCCTTTGCTAATGTACCATCTTCACTCTCGTAGTCTAACTCCCTGTTCCAGGTCCCTCACTTTTCTAGCTCACCAAACAGATGGCTAACAAGGCCATACAAGTCCTAGACATGGCTGAAACCAATCTCAGTGAACCTGAGAGCACAAGCCTTAACACATCACCACCAGCGAGCCACCAAACTAGTTTAGGCTTCACTCAAGAAGCAGAAGGGGCCTTGAATTCAGGAAAGACATCGCCAACTTAGTTTCCTCCCGATGTGACTCAGGTCATGGACTGGGACACTGCTTCTTTGGGATGACAATCCAAGGGCCTTCCCATTTACTTCCCAGAGATGTTCCAGCTATTGATACCCTGTGACTTGTCAGGTACTTGTTAAAGCACTGCTTTTCAGAGGTCACTTTTACCCAGGCTGCCTTTCTCTAAGGGTAAAAGGAAAGAGCTG
>NW_004567129.1:17154009-17192059 GCF_000260355.1 Condylura cristata
AAAAAAAAAAGTGAGGTCATTGACCTGTTTAGAAAGAAAAGTGAGGCTGAAATAGAGAAGCATCAAAGGGGACTAACAGGATCAGTAAGGAGGGTGGCGGCCCACCCAGGAGTGTAGGATGGAAAGATTATCAGCAGGAGGACAAGATGGAGGCTAGATACAAGAGGTGACAAGGAGGAGTGAGGGAGGCCTCCAGTCCCTTGCCTAGCTTCCTGAGCAGAAGGATCAGGAGCACAACAGAACAGTTTAGGAAGCAGCATGAAGAATTCAGTTTGGGATGTGTCACAGTACGTGTGGAATGTCCATGTGATATTTGCGGCAGGTCACTAGTCTCACTGGATATAGAATTTAATGTCTGAAAATTGCTAGTCAGGGTCACAGATTCCATGGCTGCCCCATAGTGGTACTTGGGGCCAAGAGGCAAGACCTACACCCTACCCACCCCTTTCTGAAGTCAGCAAATGAGTCCATCAAAGGCAGCAGAGGGAGACCTAGGCAGATTAGGGAGTTACAGAGAATCACACAGCCTATTAGATCCCAGTGAGTTGAAGGCCTGAGTATAATCAATATGGCCTTTTTTTTTTTTTCAAGAAAGAAGCTTATAAGCAAAACATACTTAAGACCTTGATTACCAACACATCAGATAGAAAGGAGGAATTTGGACACCATAGGTTAAAGACTCAGGTATTAATCAGTATGTCAATATGACACTCAGCAGAATGAAGTTTATCTTTCCTCATGAGAAGCAGATTCCACCATCAATATAAGGCTCTTCAGATTTGCTGCATTCCTCACCCAACTGCATCACAGCAGCTAGGGAAATAGTGTTAAAAAAAAAAAAAAAAAAGGCATTTAGAAACAAAGTTCCTCAAGCAAGGAATCAGAAAAAATCAAAACAAGAACAAAACCAGCAGGTAAGAGATCAATCTGATACATTCAGCAAGGGAGGGGGAAGAGGTAGGGGTAGAGCAGGAGGGAAGAGCCTATGGTGATGGGTCAGAGGTGACTCGGTGGTTGGATTTCTGTGGGGAGGACACCTGAGAGGAGAAATCATAAGTACAAAAACAAATGACGACATAGAAAAATACATATACATATATATAACAAGAAACAAGATTCCTTTTCACAGAGGCCAAAGATGATTAGAGCTATGAACTTTGGTTCTGTGCACTCATCTCTTCCTTCAGAATAGACAAAAGAAAGGGCTGCAGATCAGAAAAAGGATTCTTGAAGTAGAACACAGGACCCCGGTCCTCAAGACCACGTGGTGGGCCGCACCTGCCGCCATGTAGAGAGAAGACAGACTTGAGTGGTGACCTAGCACCGGCTCAGGTGTCACTTCTTCCTGGTTCGCGGTGGAACCCTAGATCCACAAAAATGAGTCTTTGTTTAAATGTGCATCCCTAGTCTGGTCCTGATGAGAAAAACCAAGATTTATAAAAGGAAAAAACCTGACTTTTCAACTATAAATAAAGTCTGCACAGGGATCTCAAGTCAGCAGTAAGAGCCAAGAAACAGCCCTCTCTGACCTTCTCATTTCCTTCTTGGGATATAGTTTCTTGCCCAGTTGTTCCGATTATAAACTCTTCAAAGACAAGTGCTGCAAGTGCCCCACCTGTAAACCAAGAGGAGAGGGGAGGAGAGCGGGCCAGCGGGGCAGTGGGGGGGTGGGGATGGCTACTAGCTTTCAGGCGGCAATCACAGCTGTTAAATTCATTATCCACATTGGTCAGGTGAAAAGGCAGACCTAGGGATAGGAGACAGGGGGCTTACAAAACTTCTGGAAAAAAGGGCAGAGTGGTTTCTTGCCCCCAGTTCTCCTGTGACCCCAGCATGGGGACTGGGTGAGGGTGCTGGTGGGTAAGGCTGCATAAGGAAAACCTCACAAAGAGACTTCCCAGGAGGGCCATGCTCTACAGCTGTCACAAATCACTGTTCCCTTGCACAGAGCCCCAATCCCAACACATCTTGCAGAAAATACTGACCTCGCTCAAATCCACCTCCAGAGCCTCAACTCCAGCACTCCTCAAGGCAGCCAGGTATGTTAGAGTGGATGTGAGCAGGGGGCATTACTATCCTAACTAAAACTACAGAAATGACAGACCAAGAAGGGAAGAAACTAGTGCAAATCACTCAGACAGTGGGGGCAAAGAATAGGTCCTGGCTCTTTGTGCAGAACTTCTACCACGTGGGAAAGACTCCAGAAGGGCATGAAGCCCAGCACTGCTGTCTCACTAGGTCAACATCTCCATCCTTCCTCATACCACTCAGCTGAGGAATCAACGAACCTACTAAGGACCTTTTCTGAAAGGCATGTATTTCTAAACCTGCATTTCAAGTAGTTTGGGTCATGCTGCTTAGACTGTGCTCCACATTAAATTTTTTTTAGATTAATTTTGATCACTCAAGTTGTCAGTCCCTTGAGGAAAAGGGCCACTTCTCAGATTTCTAGAACTCTCTGGCATCCAACAAAGTGCTGAGCTCAGAGCAGGCATTCAATGTTTGTTAATAATAAATGAAAGGGGGTCTGGCTCTCAGATTTCTACTTGCTGCAAGGCAAGAAAATTTCAAGTGGCAGGGAGAAGCCAGACAGGTGATTAAGCCAGACTCATGCTCTTTGGGGGCCTGAGCCTGTGCAAATATTGCCAACAACAAAGGAAGCTGGAGCCCTCGGGTCATTTTGGGTCTCACAGATTGTTATCTGAACTCCAAAGCATGTCTGTCCACAAACTGTCAGACTTGACCCCATCTGAGGGGAAGCCAGGGGCAAAGATGGATCCTGAAATAATGTCTTGACTAAAGAAGTGGGGTCTGTGGATCTGATCCAGGCAGGGATCCACAAGTACCTGCCTTCTCCTCTAAGGTTGATCTCCACCATACATCTCAACAATCTTCCTCCTGCAGAGATCTCTGTAGTCTCCCACATTTTACAAGCCTATCTCAGTTAAGTAAGCAATAAACTTTTAGTAGCCATAGAAATAAATACCTGTCAAATAGCATTTCTTTAAAAAAAAAAAAAAGATTTATTTATTTATGCATACAGTACTGGGATACAGGCCAGAGGCGCAGGGGATGAGAGGATTCACCGGAGTCAGAGTGGGGAGCAGAACAGGCTGACTGATGAAGTACACTGCTGAGGGGAGCAGCGGGTGGGTCAGGAGAGGCCTGCCATGCTATGTGGATCACCTCCAAGGCCGGGACTGAACTAAATCTTTAAAAGAAAAGAAGGTACTGGAGCCCTCCCTGGTGGCACAGCGGGTTAAAGCACAGCACTAAGAAGCTAAAGCCACTTCAGCATGAGTCCGATCCCCAGTCCTGGAGGTGACCACATGGCATGGCAGGCCTCTCCTGACATGCCAGCTGCTCCCCTCAGCAGTGTATTTTGTCAGTCCTCCTGTTCTGCTTCCCACTGTCTTGGGTGAACCCTCTCAATGTCCCTGAACCTCTGGCCTGTACCCCAGTTCTGTATGCATAAATAAATAAATCTTTTAAAAAAGAAAAGAGGGTACTAAAAAAAAAATCTTCACTATATGTAATTTTTTAAATATTTTTTAAAATTTATTTATGCATACAGAACTGGGGTATAGGCCAGAGGTGCAAAAGTGGTGAGAGGATTCACCACAGACAGAGTGGGCAGCAGACCAGGCAGACTGATGAAGTACACTGCTGAGGGGAGCAGCGGATGAGATAGGAGAGGTCTGCCGTGCCATGTGGATCACCTCTGGGGCAGGGGATCAAACTCGCACTGAAGCAGCTGCGGCTAGCTTGCACTGCTGAGCTTTAACCCACTGTGCCACCAGGGAGGGACTATAATTTTTAAGATAAAAGAAATATGTGTTATAGCAATGTATACCAGCACAAGGGGAAAAAAGCTAGAGGAATATATACAAAATTATTACAGAGTCTGCCTAAAGATATTGTGCATGATTCATGCCTATAATGCTTTGACATTTAATATTATTGTAATAAAAATTACTGTGACTTCCTTTTAGAAAATAGGGCCCCACTTCTCAAGGATTGCAGCTAGGCCCCACTGCTCTACATGGGTAGACACTCCTGTCCTAGAGCTGAGAGAGGGGAAAAGGGTTCCAAGGTTGGCTATGTCTTTATTTTATTGTGCCCCAACCCCACCTAATACTCCTCCCCACTGTCCATCCCACCATCAGGAATACAAACTCTGGCAATAAACCCAGGGATCTCCTTCCAAAATCCCAAAGTTCAACTCACAAATATTTACTGAGCTCCTGTTGTGAGCCAGGAACTCTGCCAGGGTTGTTACAGATAAAAAGAAGGCAGCCATAGCCTCTGCTCTCAAAGAACTTACAATCCAGATGGTTCCATATCAAGAGTCCCTTGATCCATAACTCTTATGATGCCCTGAGATTCCACTTCAAGGCTGGCAGCCTAAAAGGGTCCCACTGAGATAATTTTCCCTCAGAAAATGAAAACACCACATTTTTCTACTTTAGCATCACATCAGACACCATAGCAACAGAGGGCTGTACCAAGAATTAGCTCAGTGATGACCTAGCCAACACAAATCTGTTTAATACTGAGTAAGATTCTTGGAAGGAAAGGGAGTTCAAATAAATAAGCTGCTCTCCAGCTTTCAACAAGCAGAATTGTTTCCCTTCTTCCAAGGCTGTACTTCAATTTTTCTTCATGCACCCTGGGGTCAATAGAAACAGCTGCTCTCAGGGATCTTGACATTTGACGGTTCATATCTTGGCACACTTAGAGCCCACTTGTGCCATTCAGTTGGGACACACTCTGAAGAGGATCTAAGTTGCCCATATAACTTGCTCACACCTACAAAGTAAAACAGAAGGCCAAGCAAAATCTCACACACTTAACTACAAACTGGTGGCTAATAGAGAACACCAGCATTGATTTCAGATTCCATCAACATTAAGATCCACAGTGGTATTCCATCCCAGGTGAGACCCAATGCTAGCTCAGTGTCAGAGGCAAACAGGTTTCCTGAAAGCTGCAGTTCTGTTATCTAATTTATACAACTTAACAAGCAGAAAAACTGCAATTAGACCCAGACAATGTGCTTATTCAGCAAACCCACTCTCTTGGGAGTCAGCATTCCAAATCTCTTCTAGAGGAATGGCCAAATGCAACTGCCCTGAGTAGAAACAGTTTTGTCAGTGCTTCCCCTGATGACCAGAAATGACCTTGAAGAAATCACAGAACACTAAGCTACTTCTATACGAGGCTCAGTCTAAGTAGCAAATAGACTAAGATGAGATCTCCTTTTTACAAGGGATATACTCTAGGAAGAAGTCACTAGCAGTAACAGTGGTTTCAACAGTGCTAAGCACCATAAATGTATTTATCTCACTCCTCTTTACACATAAAACAGGCATGATTATTCCTACTTTGGAAGAGCCTCAAACCCTCATAAAAAGACAAGAACTGAACTAAGACTTTCTGACTCCACAGTCCATGCTTCTACTAAACATTATTGCCTCTCAAAATATGTACAAAGACTGGAACAGCTTCCCACTGAACAAAAAACACACAACAGATTCCTCGGGCAATGACAAAAATCTTCAACCAGGAAGCACAATAAAGTTACTTGGAAAGTTTTCTTCAAAATACAGATGCCTGATCTTCTGAATACAAATATCAGTGAGTGACACTGAGAAACTATAGAAAGGAGATTTTGGAAGCCACCTAACACGTGTATATAGGGTGCATGTGTATACACAGGATGTTTGATGCACTCATCTCAGATGATGCCCCTGGAGGCAGCTCAGTAATACAGCTGAAACTGTAGCCATTCCTAAACCCATCTTGGTCTACTCACTTCATGTCAGGCACAGAGCCAGGCACTCAGATGCAGACACAAGTTCACAATCTCCACACCCACCCTGTAACCCAGTATGATCTACTCAACAGCACCATCATGGCTAAACATCAAAATATCTATCACGACATGTAAAGTCAGAGCTTTTTCCAAGGAAATTAAATATGAAATATGAATTGGATTTTAAAGGGTATGTGTAAATTTCCCAATTGGTGGAAGTAAGGGAAGGAAGAGTATTATAAAACGAGAACATTTCATATTTACAGCACATGGCTATTAAACCACAAGAGGTAAAAGGAGGTTCTTTAGCCCTAACAACAGCTATAAAGAAAAGACAGAACGCAGGTGTTGATTTCAGAGTTAGGCCTCTATGAGATTAGGAAGATCCCTAAACACCTTGCTCAGAAAACCTTGCCCTTTAACCTGAAAGCACCGAGGAGCCAGTTTTTAGGTAATGAGTGATTTGTTCAGCTTTCCAGGTGGGAATTATCATTTCTGCGACTTCATGAAGTGGGTTGACCGTGGACGATCAGCTCCCCCTGACAAGCTGAGGGCTGACTCCATATAGATAGCGTGTGAGCCGATTGTACCCTAGCCTGGTTTTCCCCCAGATTGGACAAGGAAGTAACCACTGCTCGCCAGTCCCTGACAGCCAGTCTCAGTGGAGGGCCACACAGAAGTGAGGACAACCAGGTTAATCGACCCTGGCAGATGTCGGCTGGAACAGCAAGCTGGGTAGCTGACCACGTCTAGCAGGCCCATGCGGCCCAGAGATGAACGACCCAGGGAAGCAGCACGTTTCGGGGCCAGTTCAACCTCCGGTACAGGGGATCCCGGGCAGTCGTCGCCCGGCCTGCTCCCCTGCCCCTTAGGCCCCGGCGCACCGGGCACGGGCCGAGAGCTTCGAGCTGGGCAGGGACAGGCCCGGTGCGCCGAGAAGCGACCGTGGCCTCAGCTCGTCAGCCCCTCCCGCCCATCGGGCAGTCGCCCTGTGCCGAGCCGCCTCACCTCGCGCGGGCGGCGGGCTCTTCGGCATCTCCGCGGCTGTGCAGACCCTCTCCGGGCCGCGGCCACGGCCGCCACCGCCGCCGCCGCCATCCTCAGGCGTTAGCGTCTTGGCGTCATCACAGCGCGCGCTGGACGCCAAAACAAACCAGGGCCGCCCAAGAGGCGGGGCGTGGGCGGGCTCTCGGAAGCGCCGGGCTACAGGATTGGCGGCGCTCCGAGAGTAGCTGCCAATCAACGCCTTCGGGGCGGGCCCCGGCTCGCCGCAGGGGTGGGTCTGCCTGTAGCTCCAAGGTTGGGCAGTGACCGGTGTTAGCAAAAGGAGGACCCGCGGGAAGTGGGGAGAAAGTTTCAAGTTTCTGTTTAGGGAAGAGAGCGATCATTCGTGAGAGTCTGGGGCTGTATTTGCGTTTCAACGGAGGGTCCTGGGAGCGCCTCTGGAATTACGCAAAGAACTGATTTAAATTGTACTAACACCTGACTTTGTAAATGCAATTCAAGTAATTCAGGCATTCAGATGTGTTGGATTTGGCCTCACAGCAGAGTTACAAATGGTTAACTTGAGGACTGGTGAAATCAGTCTCGGACCAACTTCGAAGTAGCAGAGGTTTGCTTTTTTGTTGCTGTTGACTTTAAGTATATCCAGAGACTACAGATCAAGTAGATTTTTTTTAAAGTTACCATCGACAGAGAATTGGTTAAACATAGTCTGGCCCATAGCATCAGAATCGTCTCACACTTTACAGTAAACCCAGATTTTAGAGGGGATAGATGCTGCAGATAATAGGATTGTAACCTCACGCACCTTCCTCATTTCCATCTCTTAATTTTTTTTTAGTAAATTTTTACTGAGCACTTTGTATATGTGAGACTGTCTTTAATTGACTGGTTATGTTTGTGTTACACTTTGTAACTTGTAACTAAATGGACACCAATACAATATTTTGCCTGTTTTCTTTAATAGCGTTAAACTGTTAAAATTGCTCCAAAAGTATAATATGATGATTAAGGGCATGGATTCTGCTGCCAAAAACAACTGATCATCTCAGTTCTGACATTTCCACAGCTGTGTGACCTTCGCTGTGAAACACCTCCCTTCAGCTTCATTTTTCTCATGTGTAATGTAGATCATTATCCTGGCCCCACAGAATTGTCAGGCTTAAAAGTAATGCAGATTCCAGTTAATGAGACTTACAAATCCACACTGACATACAGCAAATTAATTCAACAATTTTTTTAAAAGATTTCTTTATTTATATATATAGAACTGGGGTATAGGCCAGAGGTGTAGGGGATAAGAGATGTCACCAGAGACAGAGTGGGAAGCAGAACAGGCAGATCCACTAAGATACACTGCTGAGGGGAGCAGCAGGCAGAACAGGAGAGGTCTGCCAGGCCATGTGGGTCAGCTCCCTGGCTGGGGATTGAATTCGTGATGCAGTGCTTCATAGTGCTGTGCCTTAACCCATTGCGCCACCAGGGAGGGCCTAATTCAACAAATATTTATCGCTATGAGCAGATGCTGATCTGAAATCTGGTGAAGAACATGAGGCCCAAAGTAGAAAAAAAAGGTCCACACAGAAGGAACTGGGTTCAGAACCACCAACCCCCAGGCTCCCAGAACAATAAGCTATTGCATATCCATAGAGCTGCAAATGTGAGAAACACCATTACCACAAGGCTCTGGCCTAGGCAGCGTGTCCAGAGCCCTGTCAACTTGGCTGTCATCCCACCCCTTTCCTCCAGATTGGGGATAAAAAACATTAAGCTTTTAAACCCTTGGTCAAAGAGAGAATCTGTCCCCATACCCACCTCCCAAGTCACTCAATTCCAGGGACTTACAGAGCAAAATCAGGGGAAAGTAGGTCACAGAAGAATAGTAATCCCTCTGATAGCTGGTCAGAGTCACTAGGCCCTTGATTCTGGAAGCAGGGTACTCCTGGCTGCCCAGGCAAAGTGACTCTAGGAAGACTTTGAGGGTCTACAGTCCCAGCACTAGCCCTCCCACTAGTGTACCACATTTGAGGGGACCACCCCAAGATGACCCCTTCTCCACAGTGAGATGATCGTGAGTCCAAGCTCTTGCTAACTGTTAAGACTTCCTATGCTGGACTTAAGATTGATTCTTTCATTCCACACACTCTTACAAGTGCTCTCTCTTCCCAGCCCTATGATGGGTACCAGACACACAAATAACATCCTTGGATAGTTTATGGTGGGGAATTCTGATCTAAACTCAGACAGTAACCAGCAGGTGCTGTTAGTACTGAGAAAGAAAAGAGCCTAGATGTTGTGTGGTCCCGTAGGAGTCTTCTGATTCAGCTTGGAGTCAGAGTTAGGGAATATTTCCTGTAGGAGGTGATAGTGAAGGAGAAGTAGGAGTTCACAAGAAAGAAATAGGGAAAGGTATTCCGAGCACAGAGAATAGATGTCACAAAGACTCAGAGGAAAACCAGGCTTGCTTTTTCTTCTGAATAATTCTGGTGGTCAAAATAAAAAACAGATCTGGGCTACAGGGGTTCCCTAAGTTCTTTTTCAGGTGATGTGAAAAGATGGGTAATGACTGGTGGGGATAGAAAAGCAAGGATAGAATCGCAGGAGAGTGAAGTACAGGAACAAAGACAGAGTCAGGGCAGTGAGGGGGTTATCTGTGGCATCTGAGCTAGCCAGAATGGGAGGGTTTGGGAAAGCATGGATGAAATAGGGTGCCAACACGTATGCAGAGGCCTCTGGAGGCACCTGCCACCTGAAGTTTAAATGAGCGTCCTATCAGACTTCATTCACCCATCTTTACTTTAGTGTAAAGCTGGCCTGTGTAACTCTGGACTCGCCCACCTTTCACTGCCTCCTGGCTGGTTCATCTGGGCCTCTCTCCAAGTCAGTCCACCCCCTCTCCAGCACTTGTAAGTCTTGCATCCTGTCACCCTTTATATGAGTGCTGGACTGCTCCTCGCTGAAGCTTTACTGGACTCGAGGGCGGGGTAGCTAAATCACTCCTCTGTGTTGCAGGCATGAACTGTATAAATTGTGGGCTTGTGTAGAGCCTTGTTGACAATTAGAACAGTTTTGCAATTCAGAAAATGGAGAATAAAATAGAGGGAGTGAAAGCAGAAGTCACAAGGAAGCCATGGCAGTGCCCACACAAGTCGTGGGTTATGGGGTCCTGGTGGTGTGGTGGTGGAAGGATCAAGAAGCTCACTCTCTCTGTAGTTTCCTCCTTCCCTCAGGACTGTGCCCATGCATATTCTTGCTCTTTCTCTCTCCACCAGAATGAGTTGCCTCACATGTCACACACCCATCATATGCTTCCAGAGAACCTTCTTGGATTATTTTGCCTTCACATCTCTTCTTAAAAAGCAAACTTTTGGGGGCCTCCCTAGTGGCTCAAGGGCTTAAGTTGCAGCACCATGAAGCTATCTGCAGCTCGATCCTCAGCCAGGGCAGTGACCCACATGGTTCAGCAGATCTCTCCTGTCCTGCTCACTGCTCCCCTCAGCAGTGTGTTTTAGTCAATCAAATTGTTCTGTTCCCCACTCTGTCTCAGGGGAATCCTCTCACCCTCCACACCTCTGGCCTGTACTCCAGTTCTTGCAGTCATAAATAAATCATTCTTTTTTTTTTTTTTAAAGCAAAGTTTGGAGAACAAAGGGACCTTTTGTTCCTTTTGGAACCTTGAGCAGAACAGGCAGATTAACTGAAATACACTGCTGAGGGGAGCAGTGGGAGAGACAGGCAAGGTCTGCAGCACCATGTGGGTCAGCTTCCCGACTGGGTATAGAACTGCTGCAGTGGCTGCTATAACTTCATAGTGCTGCACTTTAACCTTTTGCACCACTAGGGAGGGCCCTGAGCTGTGTCTTGAAGGCTTAGGTAGTAATTCAGCAGGCGAAGGAAGTAAGATGGGGGAGGAGAGGGTGTCCATTACCTCACAAAGCCCCTGGGGACCAGGATTAGAGGGCCAAGCAGGACTAGGAGTTTCAGCCCAGGACAAAGAAAGCCTATGCATTCCAGCAGCTCTCAGGTCCCACCAGAGCTACTAGAACCTGGACGCAATGGAAAGCTCTGTGTAGCCCCTGGAGAATGAGTGTTTGTAAGAAGAAAAACTGAGTCCCAGGTGAGGGCCTTGGGATTCTGCCCATCCTGTCCAGGGAAACAGCTCTGGAAACCTCAGACCCTGCTAACCCCTGCAGCCGGAAGAAAGGAAGGAGCTTTGTACAAATATAAATACCTTTAATGAAAGCTGAGCCTAGAAGGCAGCCACCAGAGCGAGAGCAAGCTGCAGGCAGGGGAGCTGCTTCCTGACCCTCTGGGGTGGCTAGGCCAGAGGCCCCAGGAGGCAGGCAAGCGCCAGAGCGGCTGCCAGCAGCATGGGTGCGGGGACTGGGGTAGTTGCTGGTGCTGTTGCCCGAAGAGTCTCCTGGTTGGTCTCGGGGCTTGCACCACGCTCACGAACATGCACAGGAGCTCCACACAGAGCATGCAAATTATCAGGGTGCGGGGCCCGGCGAGCTTCTTGCTGTAGTGACTCCCACACGGTGGCTGCCTCCTCTGGACAGCCCAACAGGACTCGTGAAGCACAGGCATGAAAGTCATTCCAAGACCTGTGAAAGGCATGAGTTTAGGGAAATTAAGTGGGCAGAGAGGCTTTGGAATAGAAAGGAAGAGGTTCAGTCCTCCAGGGTGGCAGGAGGTCAGGCTGCCCTCACACCTGCCCGCAGCCGTGGGTACCTGCAGACAGTTTCCAACTCTCCGCCGTGGCCCATGTCGTCTCCCAAGCGGATGAGACACGCAGCAAAGCCCTGGTATATGTTGTCACAGCGGCCTGGGCCCGTTGTGGCTGCTGCCAGGGGAGATACAAGGACTGGTAGTGGGGGTGGAGAAGAGTTGACAGGATGAGCTTCCATCCCCCAAACCCCTGGGGCTTGTTTACCCAGGTGTGCTCTGGGACGTGACTCAGCTGAAAGGGCCCCCCCCAGGGAACTAAAGGGCATATCTAGGGATCACCTGCTGTCGCTTTGCTTTTATGGGGGTCCCCAGATAAATACTACAGGGATGGAAATACTATCCCCGGGACCTGCTCTGCCTCTGATGTGGATGAGGATGGCGGAGGGTGGAAAAGGAGTCGGAATTCGGTGAAGATGAAGGGGGCCAGGATTTGGGATCTTCTCTTCTCTACCCAGTCTCTCTTTGTAGCTTAGATAAGCTTTGCTTAGCCCTAGCACCTTCCAAAGACAAGTATTTTCAGATAGGTAGCGCAGAATAGGAGTCGGATTCATGATGGAACCTAACAGAAAATCTCTGGGATTCCACAGCAGCCCCCAGAGTTCCACCAGAACTTTGTCCTTCCTGTACTAGAGTGGGAACTGCAGAACTTTAGCATCTTTCTCCCACAACCAGGGCTCAGCTCATGTCCCTCACTTTTCATCCTGGCACTTTATTCTCTTCCTGGAACACTTGCACCTCCTGTCCACACAGGCTGCTAGCATGCAGTAAAGCTGTATCCCCACACACACCCCATGCTCAGCAGGATCAGAGGCTGTGCCATTTTGGCTGGGTTCAACAGCCCTGGACTCACCAAATGGCAGCAGCAGCAGCAACAGCCCCAGCGCGCGGAGTGCTCGCCAGCGGTGGCGACTACAGTAGCAGCAGCAGCAGCAGCAGCAGCGCATCATTCCCGGCTGCGAGGCTTGTGCCACAGCTAACGGCTAGAGCGCAGCCCTTCAGCCCAGCCCCCAAAAGGAGGGGCTGTGATTGGATGGGAGGGAGGGGCGTGGCCCCAAAGCCAGCTAGTAGCTCCACCCCCTTACTCAGTTTGGCAAAGGCACGGGAGTAGAAAGGGACTCGAAAGGGAAGTAAGTAGGTAGCGAAGGGACCCCAAAGGGAAGTGAAGTCCTGCGCAAAGGTTGGTGCTGAGCTGAACACAGGGTCTTAGCCCCAAAACGAAGATGGGGCTATCTGGGAAGGCAGTTGTGCAAACGAGGGTGGGAGTCCAGGCCCGTGGGATGGGTTAGCCTAGACAGAATTTCACAGAGAACAGAGGGGGCAAAGAACAGAGGGCAGTTACCACACCAAAAGCACACATATACTCCATTTTATTCCAAAAGCATTTAATTGAATTTCTCAATGTTTTTCATAAACAAAAAGATCCAAATCAGAGGTAAAAAGGAACATGGAAAATTCAACTCAGTGGCTTCACGATCGGGGGATTGTGGGGGAGGGGTCATGATCCAGGCGTAACAGAACCCAAGAAGGCACAATACCCACCCTGAGCCCAACCTAAACCAGCTGGCTACCACAACCTTGCGCCCCGCCCCCAGCACGCCACAGGTGTGAGCCTGAGCAGGTGAAGGGACAGGCATGACCCACAGCCTAGGCCTGTCTGCTGGCCTCCATTGCCACCTCACTCCTAGGTAAGGCAGGCTAGCTAAGGGAGGCTGGGTGTTGCAAGGCCATGTAGCATGAGGCTAAGACGCCGGGCTGCTTTGCCAAGGGAGTTGTGTGGTTCAGCCTGCATGAACTGAAAGAGTTTCTGGCGTACTTGGGCCATGACGGAGCCCATGTGGTCCCGAGTAATGGGGTCACTGTGGTCCAGGTGCATCACTGCTTCTTCCAAATAGCTGGAGGTGGAGGAAAGGGAAGGGTTACAGACAGGTGACAACAGATGGGAGCGCCCCCTGGTGGCAATTGAGGTCCAGAGGGCGGTCTCCTGAGATGGGAGAAGGGACTGGTGGGAGGGCAGAAGGGACTGGTGAAGAAAATGGGAGGGAGGTGTCAGGTAGGAGTATCTGTTTTGAAATGCTCTCCCACCTTCACCCCAGCCTGTTTCCTGGTCCCTAATTGTACCCACTCACCTGAGCTTGAGTTCAGTTCGAGTGCCAAGGTCAGAGGCTAGTTGCTGGATGAGGGAAAGGAGCACAGGCTGGGAGAGTGGGCAAGGTGGCTGCCCAAAAACCTGGCCAGGGTCCACAGTTTCACACACATACAGCACCAGGTTCAGGTCAGCAGCTGTCAGAGCCTGGGAGATAACCACAGAGGCAGACAGTGAGGGCTCCAGAGCAGCGGTGCTCAGGGGCTCAGAGACAGCATTGTAGGGCTGTGTTACTCTAATGAGTCAGAAAAGGTTTTTTGTGGAGAATGGTCAGGAAACAAGGTGGACTGAAGGGTCCAGGAAGAGGGTAAGGCAAGAGAAACGGCTTAGAGCAAAGGAGAATCAAGAACAGCAGGCTGGGGCCAGACTATCTGGCACCTAAATGTAGAGTATGGGCCTTGTCAGGAGACACCTGCCCCTAACTGCACCTAATGTCTGGCATACCTGCTGGAAGGCCTGATTGAGGTGGCCCTGCTGCAGCAGCTGTAGGATATGGGCTTGCTGGGCCTGGCAGTCGAGGTGGGTGGCTGGGACAGGTGTGCCAGCTGCTGAGCGCATGGCCTGCATGATGCTAGAAGTGACGGCAGCCTGCTGCTCCTTGAGTGCCACACTCACCTCACCCTTAACAATGCGTTGTACCTGTGCTAAAATCGACTCCTGCAGGCTGCAAAGGGAGGAGAGATGAGGCAGACAGGGAGTTGGATCTGGCCCTTTCCAAACCCACCACCCTAACCAGTGCCTGACCCACACACCTGCCCACAGCCACATGCAGCTGATGCTGCACCTCAGCCCGAACACTGCTGGACACAGTGGCTGCCATCTGTTCCGTGGCACCCTGCAGTGTGCTGACCAGGCCTCGCAGCTGGGCTAGCACAGGCTCCCTCGCCTCCTGCTCCCGTGCCTTTCGGCTCTTCATGTGGCTCTCTAGCTGCTGCAAGTCTGAGAGGTGACACGGGGGCTGAGAGGGATGTTGGGGACAGGCATAGTCCCGCTCAACCTGGGACATAAGACTTCACTCACACTCTTGTGTGCCCAGTCGGAAGCTATCATTGATCTGCTGGAACATGGCCTGACAGCTCTTCTCAAAGGCTGGCAGCACCACACTCTGGAAGGCTTCACGGTAGGCAGCCTGCATTGGCCCCTGTAACGTGTCTGCTGCTGCTCGGGCGATGGCATCTGTCAGATTCTGGGCAAAGAGGAGTTGAAAGCATTAGCCCAAGCTGGCCTGATCCTGCCCAGCAACCGCCCCTATCTTAGGCCCCAAGCACCTTGGACTTGAGCAGCTTGGAGATATTTTCTTTCATGCTGCCCTCCACAGCTGTGAGTTTGGTGGCCACTGAACTACTCAGTTGGCCTGCCACAGGCTCCAGACTCCTAGAGACAGCTGGGGCAGGATGAGGAGGGAGAGGAAGAGCCATGAGAGGGAGCTTTTCGGGTAGGGACCCACTCCCGCCTGGCCCACGTATATCTCCATGCAAAACTCACAGGGAGGCACGGTCTTCTTGATTTCATCCCGTATGCTACGCTCCAAGCGCCCAGCCACAGCTGAAGATAGTGCCTGGGACAGCTGCTGTGTCAGCTGCTCCTGCAGCTGTCCACCCCGCTGCTGCCCCTCAGCCAGTGCCCGCTCCAGCCGCCGCTCTGCACTATGGCTAAGGAACTGACCTAGAGCCCATTCCCATTCCCTTTCCCCACCCAAGAATGCTGCAGTTGCCACTGCCCCCACCCTATGCCACGCTGTGACACCACCTCCAAGGATACGCTCTTGCTCATGCCGTGATTCTAGGGCACGTTCTACATGGCCTGTGACGGTGCTCTGCAGCCCTTCAAGCTGGGTGCACAGACGCTGCAGCAGCTCTTCTTGGCTGTGCCGCAACTCTGCCAGCTCTCTCTGCTGTTGCCAAATTAGTGCTGGCCAGTCCTCAGGGGGCTCTGCCATCTGTGAGTAGCACCGTCCAATGATGCCTGCCCCACCCACCCCCACACCAAACCAGGGAAAGACCCCAAATCTTTCCCCACTCTCATACGGCAGAATCCTAGAAGTAGAAAGGTATTTATGCTCTTACCTGGTGCTCCATGAGCCGGGATGCCACAGCTGAATCCCTGCGTTAGGCAAGAAGCACCTCAGACCACACCAGGCAGGCAACCTGGGGGCTACCCCTCCCCCTGGCCCTAGGCCTCCTTCCTACCCATCATCCTTCTTGCCCTTCCTCTTCATCTTGGGTGAGGTACGAGGGGATCCCTTGGACTTCCAGTCCTTTGCAGGTAGCCGGGGAGTGGGCACTTTGCTGCCAAAGCCCCCTGCAGCAGAGGCAAGGCTGGCCACCTCATCATCGTGGTCACTGGATGGGGAGGAACTGGGGTAAGTGCCATCCACCTGCTGGCCCTCCCTCCCGAGTGGCATGGTGTAGGAGGCACCCACCTCTGCTCAGCACTGGCGTCCTGGCTGTCATGTTGCTGTAGTAGGTAAGGTGGTCGGTGGAAGGCCAGGCTCTTGTGCTTCTCCTGCAGGCCATTCCTGGGGCTGGGCAAACAGGCCAGCTCAGCATTGGGTGACTAGCTGAAGTCCCTACCATCAACACACTTTTCCCCCTCACAAGCTTCTCACCTCTCCGCCAGACTGCTGCAGGTCTCACGGGTAATGTCTGGTGCTGTAGGCCAGACCTGACTGTCAGGGGCTGTGGCCTCCTGAGTCAAGGCCGCCTCTAGGAGGGAGGGGGTACTGTGCCGATCCCCGTCCCCAGAGCCTCCATCCAAGCCAAGCTCAGGCCCTGGACGGGGTCTTGGGGACAGGAGGTGTAGCGCTGAGGCAGCTGAGGCCATACTGTCTGGCTCAAGACCCTCAGAAGCAGAGGAGCCAAAGCCTCGGGACAGGGCCTCAGAAGCAATCTCAGGGATGTCCTGGGAGAGGGCGGTGGAAGCAGAGGAAATCACATCAGGGGAGCGGGTGCGACTGGGAGAAGCCTGAGGAAGCCCCAGAGACTCCACTTCCTGCAACTCCAGGGACAGTGCAGAGGCAGCAGCAGATACCTAAGGTGGGTCAAAGATGGAGACTTAGCTGTTGTGAAGTAGGGGTGAGGGGAGCACAGAAACCAAGTGTTGGTATTTGTAGTAGTGAGATGGAACAGAGGGATGGGGATGCAGGTGAAAACAGCCATGGTTCGAGAGCAGAAGTGCGGATGGAAAGCCAGAGGAGCTGCCCTGCAGGGAACACAGGAGCTTGAGATGACTTCAGTGGAAACAGGGATCACCTGAGGCAAAGCAACACCGGCAAACAGTGTGCCCTGGAGGGACTCTGTGGACAACCTTCCCGCTCCATCTACCTGTTATCCTGTATTCACACACACCTGCCCAGATCCCTTGGGAGCCAATTTCTCAGCAGGGCTGGAGAGCAGGCCAGGCAGAAGGCTGCGCGGGCTTGCCTGTAGGCTGCTGCTGCTGCTCATTGACAGACTGCCATCAAGTTGCAACTTAGGGTTCAAGGACAACTCCTCAGATGGCCTGTGGTAAGAAGGCTGAGGTATCAGCACTTAGGTGTCAGCTGGTACCAGCCCCTGATGGTGACCCTTGTCTCACCTGGACAAGGAAGGATCCACACCCGAGGTATTGCTCATGGCAGAAACCGCCGTAAGAGAAGAGCTGCTGCTGCTGCTGCTGCTGCTGCTGCTGCTGCTGCTGCTGCTGCTGCCACTAGGGGAGGCGGCGATCTGGGAAGAAGCAGAGAATGAGGGCTGTGGCTGATGGGGGGGCATCTCAGGTCACCCGGCCCTGAATCCCACGCCCCTGCCCCAGCACCTGCTGCAATGAGGCGCTAGGTGTCATGAAGGCGTCAGGAGTCATCAACTTGGGCTTGGTCTCACTGCTCAGGCTAAGGAAGTCGGCAGGTGCAGGCAGCTCCACAATGCGGCGGAGGTCAGGCTGGGAGCCGTGAGAAGCCGACCCCAGGCTCTCAGAGCCCAGTTCAGGCCGAGACTCTCCAAAGGCTGTGAGGAAAGCTGCCACTTGAGTCAGAAGTCAGAACCCAGTCAGCCTAACCTGGTCCCCTATCACACCTCACTCACCAAAGTCCTCGTGGGCAGTGTGGGGAGGGAGTGGGGCTACCACATCAGGGTTGAGTTGTGGCTGGAAGCGGATTTGCACATCTTGCAGTGCCCTGCAGGGAGAAAAAGGAAAGGATGGAAGTGCTCGAAGAAGCTAGAGTTCCTCTCTGATGTGCAGGGATTAAAGTGCTATTAAGCTATCATCGGCCACTATGGCCTGAGTTCAATCACCAGCCAGGGAGCTGACCCACATGACGCAGCAGACCTCTCCTGACCCGCCCACTGCTCCCTCAGCAGTGTATTTCAGTGTAATCTGCCTGTTCTGTTCCTCACTCTGTCTCTGGTGAATCCTCTCAGCCCCTGTACCTCCAGCCCACACTCCAGTTCTTGTATACATAAGTAAATAAATCTTTAAAGAAAAAAAGGGGGGAGGGGGGGAGAACAGAGTTAGTTCAGTGAGGAGGGACAGGGCTCTGACATACTCACTTGGTGTGTACACAGAAGAGCTTGATGAGCACACCAGCTGCAGACTCCATGGTACTGGCCCCGTGGGTTCCATCTGCAAGAACAGTGTGGATGACTGAGCCCCCATCTCTCTGGCCTTGGCCTTCCCCTACACTCCCATACACACCCCAGACCAGAGCAGCTCACCAGCCCCTAGGCTGTCATTCTCCTCCTCAGCAGGCAACACCTCAGTGTGCCGCAACCGGCAGCGACTTACAACCTGAATACCAAAGCTCAGCACGGGGTGAGTGAGCAGGAACTCGGAGATGGAGCTGAAGCAGGCACGGCCCTCCTCCTGATTCTGCAGTAGCTCCATCACGTAGAGAACCTGCACAGGCCGAACACAGCTGATTTCAGAGACATGAGGTCGGCGGTGTATCACAAAACCCTTCCCTTCCCAAAGACACCAGCTTTGCTCCGCGTGCCCCAATGCAGCTACCTTCCGTTGAACATCGCTGAGAATCAGGTATTCTGCTGAGAGGTCCAGGCAAACCTTGAGGCTGGGGGGCACACTCACTGAGCTGAATATATCTGGGGAGAAGCTGGGAGTTGCCAGGAAGAAAAATGAGAGAGGGCAGCAAGTACTCTGACTGCCAACCCGGTGCCCTGCTGAGCCCCTCGGCCCCTCTACCGAATGGTCTGCAGGCAGGTCCAGGATACGGTGCACCACATTTTTAGCTCCCGATTCTGGTCAGCGCCAGTAATGAGGAATCTCCAAAAAGGGACCCTGCAAAGCAACCAGGCACTGAGCAGCTGGATTGGCCCTTCTGGGCCCTCAGTCTACCGCCTACTTTCCTGCCCACTCACTCACTCAGGGTCCTGTTTCTTGTGGTTGTCACAGAATAGGAGGCAGGAGAGAGGCCGCCCGTCATGAGGCTTCCACTCATGCAGACACCTGCAGCCAGGCAGATGAGGGGCCTAAATGAGTGATCTGCTCCCCTACCTGCAGGGTTCTAATCCCTCAGGCCCAGTCTTACCTTGGCTCATCCTGCCCCTCAATGTAGATCTGCCAGAACTTGACAAAGCCATCATGGCTTGCGGTAGCCAGGACAGTCCCATCAGGGGAGAGGGCCCCTTCACTTAGGCACTGGGAAGAACCCAAAGAGCCTTGCTTTGCCGCCTGATTAGAGGTGGAAGCAAGACCTTCCCAAATGAGAATGCTAGTGAGTGGGGTGGACCCACAGCAGATAAAGTGGCAGTGTGAAAGACAGATGAATGAGGGGCCAGAGAGAAGACCAGACCCACGGGTACAGCCCAGTAGGGACGAGCGCAACAGGGACGAGCGCAACAGGTAAGGGTCACTTTGTGTCCAGAATCCCATGGGCAGAGTGCCAGCAAGCTGCTTGGGCAGCTGTGGGAATGGAGAAGAGATGAGAGACACAGCAAGAGGCCAGGGGAAGTCACAGGCTTACCGTACTGTGGCCCTTCACAACAATAAAGCCCTGTTTGATCTGGCTGACATCCACAGGCCAGGTGCTGTAGCTGGAGCGGAGCATGTCCAGGTCCCACACCTCAGCCTAGAGGGTACAGGTGGGTCTGTGTTTAGCCTGTGCTCACACCATGGCTACCCTGTCCTCTGCTCTTTTCTGACACGTCTCCCTCACCCGATCTTCATGCAAAAGGGCCACCGTCGGGCTGCTCTCCTCACAGCAGTCCTCACTCTCCTCAGGGATGAAGGGACACCAAATAATCCTGCGAAAATGGTTCAGCGGAGTGCCTTCTGGCTGCCGGATATGGACCAAGATCTCTTCTCTGAGCACTGTGTTAAGGTCTATAGACAGGTGGATGATGAGATGTGTCTGGCAGTCCAGCTCCGCCCACCTCTCTTCAGTCCCCCTCCAACCCTAGAGAAAGGATACTGAATTTTGCCATTAACCAGAGCCAAACGCCACACGAACAGGTTGCCTGCCTCATCTAGGCAGGCCAGCTGTGGAGAGTTGAGGTGTGCGAAGGCCAGATCAGCCACGCTGCCTGTGAAGCCCTTGAGCAGAGTCCGCTCTGAAGTGCTGACACTGATCACCCGCACCATCGCTGAGCCATTGTTAGCGGCTGGAATCATGAGAGTGGAAGGTCACCAGGGAGAACCAGGCCCAGGCAGTAGCAGAGAAGCCCATGCCCGCCTCACTGCCATCCTGAGTTTTAAGTTCTATTTTCCCACTCAGCAAAGGTGAGGGTAGCATAGACAAGTTTTATGTTATACTCCCAAGGCCTGAGTAGGCTGATTTCCCTGACAGTGGATCTACATGTCTGGGGTTTCTAGCAGAACTTCTCTTTCCCATTGCTCCTCCTTACCCCGAATAGCATAAGCCAAGAAGGAGTTGGACACAGCAATCAGATTGCCATAGTAGTATTTCTGCTCCCAGTCATACTTGGCAACAGGCTGTATTTTCACCTGAGAACCAAAGGTAAGGAAGATTGTAGAAGCTGAGGGCTGGGCAGCTTTCCTAGAATGCAGCATCCCCTGGGATAGCAGAAGTCACATCTGAGCCCAGATTCCCACAGAAACTTGACAGCCAACCCTGACTTCCTCAAACTGGGACAAGGTGATTCCCATAGGAACTGGAAAGAAGCTGAGTTTATCCCCCAGCCCACACACAGATATGCCACAACATCCTGGTGCCTACCTTATTGCTTCCCCGTGCCTTGCTTGATATGCTAGAGTCACTGCTGGCCACAATCTCCACCTCCTTGGCCAAAATTCCAATGCAGGTGGAACTGTCATCTCCTGAGAGGCAGCTGGGCAGGGGGTGCACAAGCTTGACTCTTGTTCACCCAAAGTCTCAATGGGGAGGATTGAGAAAGGGAGAGCATACCACTACCCTGGTGAAGGTGTTAAGCCCTTGACGCCAAGTTTTTGCTTGGCCTGGAGGTCCCCAGACTCACAACTCCCCTTACCACCCCTCTTTGGAAAGGAATCTATTTCTATGCTCAACTAGGTGCCCAAAACTCAGATCCAGGCCAAACCCTTGCCCCTCATCTTAGGTTTCTAACCCCATTCTCTCCCCAACTCATGTCTTCAGCTAGCCAACACCATAAAGAGTTCATCACCACCACTGTTACCCCCTCAGGCACTCACATGACCTGCTTCTCCTGCAGGTTAATAGGTGGCATGGCCCGAAGACCAGGCTTGTTCGTTGAGGTACCATCACCTGAGCATAGAGGGTCTGGGACCAGGAGCCCATTGAGGTCCCCATTGTAGGTGTTAGATGGCCGCTGACTCTCTGCGCTGGGGCCTGGGTACAGAAAGAGACACCCAAGGAGATTATCCCACCTGTCCACTGGCCTCTCCTCTAGCAGAGCTTCATTCAAGTGCCATGAAGAGCTAGGAACGCTCAGCTGAGTGAGGCAAGTCTGTGGGGTAGAGGGCCCCTTGTTTGCCTCCTGTTTCATAAACAGTGACGGTGACCCACTGTATGTCAAACCAAGGATGAGCACAAGGCTCTTCTACCTGGGGAAAAGCTTAAGTCCGCATAGTGGGCTCTATTTACTTGAGACAGGGCATGGGAAGGGTCAAGACAGACTTCATAAAGGAGGCGGCATCAGAGCCAGTGAAGACAGCACACATGAACATGAGAAGGACAAAAGAGGCGCAAGGCTGCAGAGGTCTCAGGTATGAGGTGGGGGTGCTTAGATTCTTCTGGCAATGAGTCTCACAGAAGTTTTAAAAGAAAAGATAGTCATGGTCAGCTCAACCCAGGGGTTGAGTATTCTGGTGATATTTTAAAAGATTTATTCACTTACACATACAAGAACTGGCACACAAGGCCAGAGGTGGAGGGTGGAGGGGGGGACAGGATTCACCAAAGATAAGAGTGGGAAGCAGAACACCTTGATTTACCGACATACACTGCTGAGGGGAGCAGCGGGCAAGACAGGAGAGGTCTGCTGTGCCATGTGGGACACCTCCCTGGCTGATGATGGAATCAGTGTCACAGTGGCTGCAGATAGCTTCATAGCGCTGCACTTTAACCCCCAGCACCACCAGGGAGGCCTCAGGTTGATTGTTCTAAAGCAGCATGCAGGATAATTGAGAAACTAGGTAAGAGACATCAGGGCCTAGGACAGCAGCAGGATCTGGAAAAGAAATGATTTCCTAAGGCTTGAAAGGACACTGATAATGTAGGCGTAAAAGGAAGGAGCCTGCCCCACACAGAAATGGCTCAGATTAAGTCAACTTGAGCAAGAATGGAAATGAAGGAGCTGGAAAAAGTGGTGAGAATTATTGAGTGTTGAGTGAGGACAGAATTTCCGCTGATTGCCACGGACAGAGGTTCCAGGACCTTCATAGGCTCAGACAAAGTCCAAATCTCCCAGCTGGCAAGGGGTCTAGGGTTCCACATTCAAGAATACAGGCAGGCTTCTAATCACAGTCTGGGTTCTGACTGTTGAAAGGATGCTTGGCAAACAGGTGGCTCAAGTGTCCACCAATATACAAGGAGTTTTAAGAAAAGCTTCAAGGCTTCTTCACTTATATGAGAGCCACCATAGCTTCTCAGGGGTGAGTTGACTACTGTTCTTCCCAGGGAGGTTACCAGGAAGCCATAACAAATACAAAAGATGGGCCTTGTTGGGCCCTACCAAACCTTTGCAGAGTCTAGTCTGCACAATAATAGCTGAAGAGGTCAAAAGCAAAACCATTATGAAGAAAGTACAAACTTGAGTCTGCCTGGAGGCAGAGGAGTTAGGTCTCAGTGCTACCACTACTACAGCCTGAGTTCAATCCCCAGCCAGGGAGCTAACACACATATGGAGCAGCACACCTCTCCTGTCTCACTCACTGGTCCCCTTGACAGCGTATTTCAGTATATCTGCCTGTTCTGCTCCCCATTCTGACTCTGGTGAATCCTCTCATCCCCCCTCTGCCCTACATCCCAGTTCTTCTATGCATAAGCAAATAAATATTAAAAAAAAAAAAAAGTAAGTACATGCAACAGGCTTAGCTTGGAGAAAAGGGTTTAGTGGTTTCAGACTACAGATCACCAGGGCATGCTTCCAGAAGTGGCCATCTTGGGACTCCCAACAGCTTTAAGAACATGGTCTGAGGCAACACTGATATGCAACTCTAGCCAATGCACACCCACACCACCAGATTTTCAACCATTACAACTTTCCACAGGTCCCTGAACCTGCCAGGAAACTTTTGGTACCTTTAAAAGGCTATTTCCTCATGACAGAAAGCATTTTCAGGTACCCAAGACCTTGTTTGTATTATAATACCTAACCACTGGGGCCTCCTTGGTGGCACAAGGTTAAGTCTTAGCACTATTAGCTATCAGAGTTCCATCCCTGGCCAGGGAGCTGAACCACATGGCACGCAGGCCTCTCCTATCTAGCCTGCTGCTCTCCTCAGCAGTGTATTTCAGTAGATCTGCCTATTCTAGTCTCCACTGTGTTTCTGGTAAACCTTTTCATCCCTCCCCCATCTCTGGGCTACACCCAAGCTCCTGCACACATAAATAAAATAAATTAAGTCTTTTCCTTTTCTTTTTTTAAACCTAACCATTGTCTCTTCTCTCAAATGTGCTCTCAGGCACTTTCCAGCTCTCACTCCATGACCCTAAGTACTGGAATCCTCTTCTCTTTCAAGGACAATAGCATTATATTAAAACCTTGTTAGCTCTCTGTGTTCTGAAGCTCCTTGAAGTGTAGAGATTTGAGGTATTACTGAAAGCTCAAGTAAAGTTAAGGTGAAAAGAAGTAAAGTAGGATTTGCATAAGTTTGTACCCTAAACCAATCAGGGTCCTGCAGTTTGTGATTTGCCTTAATCCCTGGGAGGATACGGAATTGGGGCTGGTCATCTTTTATAACAGTTGTCCCAGAGACTCTATTCCGGAGGGAAGGGTTGGAGGGATACCTAAGATCTTCAGTACTGGGTTTAGATCTAGACTCAGACTAGGCTTCTAATTATGGCAAAAGGGTAGGGAAAGCGGGTGAGTCTCAGGAACACTAGAGTCCTTAGTGCTAGTACACCAGGGGGACCCCGCAGAGTCAAATAAAAGGCCTCACCTTCAGCCGAGACCCTGAAGGACGCGGCAGAACGGTCCGGATCAGGAAAAGGAGGGTTCGCACCCGGGGGCGTTCGCCCTTCTGGGAACATGCTCAGGGATATACCTCTCCCACCCTCGTCTGCCCTCAGCAGCCAGGCGGATGAAGAGCCGTTCCAGGGGAACCCGCGGACGGCCGGGGCCCCGCGACGCCCTTCTACCCGCTCACCGAGTTCCTACCCAGGCTGTCCCAGCTCACCCCCCGCGGGCCGGTCCAGCTTGAGGATGTCCCGCAGGTGCTGCGTGGCGTCCTCGATATCGATGCTCGCGCAGGAGGAGGCCATGGGCCCAGCTGCAGGCGCCCTTCGGCGCCGGGTCCGTTTCGCTACCGCCGCACACGGTCTAGACGAACAGTGCCGCGCCAAAAACGGACAGCTGCACGCCGGCCACTACACTCGGTCCACCGGGCCCGCAAACCGCCGCCCGCGCCGTGTCCCTGAGCCCCGGCAACCCCACCAACCGCCTACACTTCCGGCCCGCGGAGCCTCGGCTCCCGGAACCTGCAAGAGGCTGAGAAGAAAGGTTCCGGGCTGGGGGCCGATGGATCATCTCTCCCCCCGGGCCGGCTCCGCCCCAGCGTTAGCTGGTTCTTAAGGGAGTTTTATCAGTACTGAGATCAAAGTGCTCCTAGTGGTTTGCCCAAAACGTTATACGCCGTCAGGATATCCATTCGGTCCAAAACCACTCCCAGAGTAGACATGTTAATTCGTTCACCCGGGTTGTAGACCCTCAGGTCTTATGCCTCCGCAGGCCCATACCACATCCCCTCTCCACACCGAACCGACAGGTCTGTTCACTTTTGGAAATGGGATGTCATAACCTAAGGCCTGAGGGGAACCATAAACACATCCCAGGAATTGCAGTAGCAGAGATGATCCCACCACAGTCATCAGTCATTGTTCACTAATGTTCCCCAACATCCCTTTGCCCAACCTGGCACTGTCAGACAAGAAGATAGAAAACAGTTTACAAACAGTTCTTTATTGCAGACATTTCAGGCACAGGTACATGGAAGAAGCTGTATTGCAGATTTTATACAGGGTGGTTTAAGAGGCAGCAGGCACCTACCTCTCCCCCACCCCACCCCCAAAAGTATACACCAGTCTAGAAATCAGTCCCACTGAAATCTCCTGAGTATGCTGTTCTCTCAAACAGCACATTCAGTCCTGTGTCCAGTGTAGTCAGGCAACCTGTGGGGGTCTGAGGAAGTTCTTGGACTCCAGTTGTAGTGAGGATGTGTGTGTGTGTGAGTGTGTGTGTGGTCTGCTTATAGATCAGGCTTAGTGTGTCGTCCTCATCAATCTTAATCCCCTTAACAGGATCTCATGATGCCCAAGTCCTGGATTTTCGGGTTCTAGTGTGCAGAACCCTAGGTTGCTATATTACCACCAAGTCTCAGGGCTGAAGGATCAGGTTTGCATTGGGCAAGGCTTCTGTCCCAAAAACCTGAGGAACAGAATCTACCCCAACAGTTAAGACTTCCTGGGTTTGGCGACAGTGTCAAAGTATGTGTGTGGTGAGGCAAGAAACAAGGAAGAGACCTAGATATACCCTGCAAAGATCTGAGAGGTGAGAACTCAAACACAAACACTTCAGATTCAGACTATCTTCTTTTGTAATTCTGAATCTATATAGACTCCAACCCAGTAGTATAGCCTGGTTGTGGGCACTGAGGCGGTTTTGGGCATTTGCCTTCAGGCAATGCTTGGATAATCCAAAGCAGGTAGCACAAGATCTGAACTACCCACTGCTTGGCTTGGGGTCGTCTGTAGGACACCCTGAATGACCTTGACCCTTCTGGGGATAGTAGGTCCCTCTCCCTCAAACCTCTGCTTATCCTTCCTTTTACTGAGTCCTCAGTCCAGAGGGGCTAACTTGATGGACCATTTTTGCCAAGGACTCATCATCTTCAGTGGGATTCAGTCACTGCTCCTGCTTCTAGAGCTCTGATCCTACCAAGTGCAGAAGGCACAGGAGTCTCAGAACTGACTGCAGAAGCTTCAGTGCAAGGGAAGCTTCAGGCCAGACCTGAGCTCTCCCTCTCTGCAGCTTAATTTCCCAAGAGCAGGTGGGCTGGAAAGAGGACATTATGCCCTACAGGGCTTCAGGAGAGAAGCTACCTGGAAGTGCTGCTTCAGTAGTTTTCTCCCTACAACAGGTATTGCTGAGGTGGGAAGGGTGAGGCATGAGAGAGCCAATGGGGCAGGGTAGTTATTGATGCCCAGCCAACTATTAAACTAATTAAAACAATTTAAACTGTTAAGAAAATTTTTGTGGTTTTATTGTATCATGAGGCATTGAAACATCTGAACAAATCAATATCTGGGCGTTGAGGCAGCTGCTTTCTCCTTCACTTCTTTGGGTTACTAGAGCAACTTGTCAGTAGATTAAAAAAAAAGAGAGAGACAACCTTTTGCATTACTTAAGTCTTTCCAAGGCATGCGCTGGTACAACACAAACTACTCCTGTCAGATGCAACTAGTCTAGCGTCCAAACATCATGCACAACACCTTGGGGGCAGCAGCACATGCGCCCAATCCCACCACGGCTTGCTCATTTGTGTATGATATTTGGAGCATCTGGAGGAGTGTGAATAGTATCAGGAATTGGAGGGAGGAGGAAACAGCGTGAGTGCCTGGCAGGGAGGAGGTCAGCCGAAGTTGTGCAGGGCAAGCCTGAACATGTCATTGGTGCAAACCCAGGCATCGTTGATGTTCTTTAATAGGAACATCTGGTGGAACCCCATGATGGGGTCTTCATCCGCCTGTGAGGAGAGACAAAATGATTCAGTAAAGGGGCCAAGGAATAGGAAGGAAGAGAGCTGAACAGTAGGGGAACAGGGCAAAGAACGCTGACTTTAGGATCAGGGCCTATTGTTCAGGATTCAAATCCCAGTATAGCCACGGGGTGTGAACTGACAGAATGTATAAAACATTGTTCTTGGCACACAGGGACCTAGCGGTGGCGCACTTAAACTGCAGAACAAATCACTTGGTTCTAGCAATGAAGAGAGACTATGCCAGTCTCTCAGAGCATGTATCTGGGCACAGATCAAGAGTTCTGCAATACTTACTACATAACTTACAGTAGCTAAAAATGAAACAATCTCAATTCAAACAGGAGAAGCTACTGCTAATACTGACTCTGGTCAAGTGTGTGAGAAAAGGCTCAAAAATAAGTTTAGGGCCTCCCTAGTGGCACAAGGGGTGAAATCTCAGCACTCTAAAGCAGTCCGCAGCCAGTGAAGTACAAGTTTGATCCCTGGCCAGGGAGCTGACCCACATGGCGCAAGAGCCCTCTCCTGTCTCTCCCACTGTTCCCCTCAGCAGTGTACTTCAGTAGACCTGCCTGATCTCTTCCCTGCTGTCTGGTGAATCCACCCCCTCCCCACACCTCTGGCCTGCACTCCAGTTCTTGTATGCATAAATAAATAAATCTTAAAAACAGTTTATACTGTGACCATAGCTTCACAGGGGAAGGCAGGGGGGATAAAAAGCAAGCCTCACCAGCACGTGCCCTTTTTCCTGTCATGTAATAAATAACATTTATAATGAAAAAAGAAAGGCAAGAAACCTCCAACCAAACTGAAGAAGACCAGGATGAAGCCTAGTTGAGGTAGGAGCCCAGCTAATCAGCACTGTCTTTAACATCATCGGTTTTTCTGGGAATTATCATCAACATGGAGGCAATCGTCTTTTGGGGGCTCCGAGTTGGAAAGACACACCAACTTCTTTCAGGAAGAACCTGAAACCAGGTAGGAAGGGGGACTGCTTAATGACCCCTGTCTGGAAAGGTGGGCACTGAATTTCCTGAGGAGACTTTCTCATTCCCAAGGATCTATTTGAGCACAGGCTCTGGGCAGGGCATCCTGGGTAGGCAGAAGAAACTGACAGGGAAGTCCTAGCCAGAAAACAGGTTCCTTTGGGTCTTTCTGTCCATAATTAGACTCAAGAAGCCCTGCCACAGCTAACCTACAAATGCGTGGGTTTGTTATTCTGAGACCTGCCCAGTCTGCCATGACAAAGGCCCAAGAGGTTGAAATCTGGTCAAGGGGCAATTTGTCCTGCTTTGGAAATTAAGAATCTGGCTGAAGAGCTCTTGGGAAAGTTCAGGGAGTCGGGAGGGGAGAGAGGCAGGGGAGGTAGGAGTGGGCTAAGATATACCTGGAAGGCTTTAGGGATGAGAAGGATTGAGAAAGAAAGGGAAATACAAAGAGAAGCAGGAGTTTGGAGCGCGAGTTGGCTTGAGGAGAGGCAGTTTGCACTCTGGATGGGGCATGCTATATGGCACCCCTTTGTCATCCAAGGGAGGCTGCCTATAGAGAGCCCACCTACAGGGAAGGCAGTGCTAAGTCCAGGGCTAAGGCTGGCACACAGTCCCATTCTGCTCCTACATCCCTTCCCTTTTCCAAAAGCTTCTAGATCAGAGCTTTCTGCAATAAAATAAAAGCTCTATGTCTGCACTGTGCAATAATGACTATGAGCTCTAGAAATATAACTAGGGCAACCAAAAGAACTACATTTAATTGTATTTCATTTTAATTAATGTATTTTAAGAATCACAGAGAGCTAGTGCCTACTGTATTGAATTACACAGTCACTTTGTCTAGCTTTCCCTTGATACATCATTAAGTCACATCACAGGAAGGCAGGGTAACAGGGTTCTCCTCCCTAGAAGCAACATTACCTTGAGCTGGCCCACAACCATGCTGATGATGCAACTATCTGGCGTGGGTTGATGGTCCTGTGCCGTGATGCTGTGCTGGATTTTCTGGAACGGAAGGCTCTGCAAAATGAAAAGTGAGAATTGGCCATGGCCAGTGGGGCAGGAAAGGAGCCGCCGACAGCCCGCTCTGGCTCTTACTTACAGATAACTTCTCCACAATGGCAGCTTTCCCCTGGAATTGCTGTCCTTCCCACGTAAGGCATGATGCGTCAATCTGAAAACCAGGAAACACAGGGTTAAGGTCTCACAGTTTAAAGATTATCTGTGAGGACTTGAAAAAACCCTGAAAAAGGTCTTCCTTGGGGAATTGAATCCAGGTCTCAATTTCCCTGTCCATAAAGCAGGAAGGGTAGCGTTCAAAGATTAACTATTTACAATGTCTTTACCTATCATCCCAAAGCCCAGGCTCTGAAAGACTATCTAACAATATGTAAACTTACCAAGAAGTTCATTTTCCAGTTTTTAGACTCAGCTCAGAGCTATCCTAATGCACGGTCAGTCAGCATGAGTTCAAAAGAAAGTGTCAGAAATGAACTAAAAACAGGGGCCTCCCTGATGGCAGAAGGGGTTAAGGCTTAGTACAGTGAAGCTGCTGGCAGCCAATGTAGCATCCCCAGCCAAAGAGCTGACCCACATGGTGCAGGGGACCTTTCCTGTCTCATCCACAGCTCCCCTCAGCAGTGTACTTCACTTAATCCACATGTTCTGCTCCCCACTCTGTCTCTGGTGAATCCACTTACCCCCTCCCATGCCTGTAGCCTACACCCCAGCTCTTGTGTGCCTAAATAAATAAATCTTAAAAAAAAAAAAAGAAATGAGGGCCCTCCCTGTTGGTGCAACAGGTTAAAGCACAGCACCATGAAGCTCTCCGCAGCCACTGCAGCACAAGTTTTATCCATGGCCAGGGAAGTGACCCATGTGACGCAGCAGACCTCTCTTGTCTTGCCTGCTGTACTTCATCAATCTGACTGATCTACTCCCCACTATGTCTCTGGTGAATCCTCTCACTGCCCCTGTACCTCTGGCCTGTACCCCAGTTCTGTATGCATAAATGAACAAATCTTAAAAAAAAAAGAAATGAACTAGAAAAATTCTGTATTTATCACCAAGGGGTTGACAAGGCCTCCCAAGGCCTAGTCTGGGACCTTCCTTATTATTAACACAAAACTCACTAACTCTCTGTCCTTCTCCCCAGATCTCCCCTACTGTGCCTTCAGAAGCAGAATTCAAAAGTGCCCTGCTACTTACCAGCTATAACATTAGTTAAGTTACATATCTTTCTGAGTCTCAGACTCCTGATCTTGAAAAGGGATGTGTATTAAGGATTACATGAAATGAAATACATGTAAGGTGTTCTTTTAGGATTCTGCTAACTCTCTTCTGACTCAGGTCTGCTTTAATTGATGTTAAGAAGCTATAAAGCAGAAGTGCCAGGCTCTCAGAATCAGATCAGTTCAATTAAAAAACAAAAACAAAAACAAAAAACTCGCTATGCTGGTAACAATGAAGTACCAGTACTGGGCTTGGCTTTCCACTGGTAAGATCCCCGCTTTTATCCAAAATTTCTGAATGAGCCCCAACTTTTGCCTACAGTCCAGTCAGGCTCTGAGGCTACACTGGATGACTCCTGTCATTCTTGTCCTGGGCAGTCCCAGCTAGGTGCGGCTGGACCAATCACATTTCTGTGACAGTCTGGGGCACAGTCATATATAAGTAGCTTTTTTTATATGAACACCATAAAAAGATGCAAACACTGTCTGTACAGAAGAGTTTCTCAAAGGACACACCACCTTCTCCAGGCTAACACTTGTTTTCCATGAGCGTTTACTGGTTTTGAGATGCCTCCCCACAAATGATGCTGGACATGGGCCTCCATCAGACTTGCAGTGATGACGCCCACAGCTGTTGCCTGCAGAGGGCACCCTAAGCCCCAGCCTCTGCCTGCAGCTGCTCAGTGTGGACAGAAGTACTGCCACAATCATGGAATGACCAGGCCAGAATACCCTGCTAGAGCACCAGGATCCCTACTCCTCGTTGCTAAGGGAATATACAGATCCAATATATTGGCTCAATTCCTGTCTCATAGCTGCTCAGACGTAAGTGTACACACACCCAAATTCAGTGTGGGCTACCAGAACCTGCGAACTGGACACTCTGGTCCAACATCTTGATTCATGCCTGGGGCCCCGCTCCAGCCCCAGCCATGGCAACTTACGTAAATTGCGCCTAGCTGAGTTCTGTCATTATCGAATAACTGGTAGTAATGCTGAATGAAGCTGGATCCAATCTGTTCCCAAATTGGCTTGTCTCCCATTCTGGAGAGTCACTCGGCCTCGTTGAGACCTGTAAGACCAGCAAGACAGGGAGAGAAATGTTGGTACTACAGAAGCTGTTTCTTCATTGACCGTCTCTTTGCCCTGACCTCGTCAAGCAGGGTTGTCCTTTGCTGAGGTCTGTTTTCCTGAGGAACACGAGAGGTGCCTCAGAACTCAAAGTAGTTCTCTCCCAATACAGACCTGTTCAGGGAGTCCAGAGGTGGACCAGTATCATGGATCACTTTTGGATGCTGAAGGTAGAGTCAAGACACTCACAGAAAGTCCTTCAATGCCCAGTGAGAGGATAGGTTTCTAAGGAGCGGCTAAGCATTCTCTCCATATCTTCAGCCAGTCCTTTCAACAACCAGCAAGGTCAGAGCTGCTGCTCTTCCTCCGACTTGGCAGGCCAAGAACTACTGATGTTGTGTATGAAGTGTTTTCTACTGCAGCCCTCAGGCCCCCTCCCTGTCCTGCAGGGACTTGGCGCTCACTCCCTCAACACTGCCAAATGGTTTCCCTGGCAGGTGAAGGATGACCCAGTAAAAGGGGGTAAGATGGCTCCTGAGGTCTCATTTGCAAAAATATTAGCAAGTGACACCCTTGTAATTTTAAGATGACAATATATTTTAGAGGCCAATATATTTTAGACCTGCCTTGGCCATTTCCAGGGCATGTCTTCTTGGGGCAACCTTACCCACTTCAGACCTGGGGGCGTGAGTTCAGAGGATCACTGCGTAATAGCTGAGAGGTATGAGGAGAAGAATGGAAGCTGTTAGAAAACACCTCTCCCCCACCCTCCATCGCAGCCACAGAGATCACTGCCCAAGATTGCTAGATGGGAAGCCCAAATCCCACATGAGATAGTTACCCTGGCTTTGTTAGGTTTTCCAAGTAGGGAAGCCCACTTCTCACTGCAAGGTCCCATAACCCCAAACACAGGTGTTGTTCTGTAGTTACCTCAGCCTGTAGAGGAGCCCACCCTATTCTCCTGATAACAGGACCCAGAATCTACACAGTGAGGGAGTTGTGAGACCTGGCAGACAACCATTAGCAGTGGTGGGATCTGATGCAAGTCGCTGGCCTTCTTAGGGCTCTGCTTCCTAAGTGGAGGCAGTACTCTGGTGCTGCCAGTGGCGGTGAAGCCTCCCGGAGAGAATCTGATGAAGCCCTCAGCCTGACATGTAAGTGCTTGCTTGCTCTAGTCTGTGACCTCACTCAAGGCCAGAGGAGCCAACCGAGAGGGACAGTGCAGGGGACAGTGGCTTATCTTAGTTCAGCCAATCTGCCAGCCTGTGACCAACACGCCAGCCAGTGAAGGGTCAGGAAGCTTAGCCAGCTTTATTTTAGGTCTTCTAGGAGGTGGTGACACTAAAAATAGCCACTCAGTGCTAAGATGACTAAGAAATGTCCAGGAAAGTCTAAAACAAGCAGAGGAGAGAGCCTGGACCTGGTCACGCCTGCTACACAGGAACACAAGGTGTGTCCCAGTTCAGTCTGCCAAGAAACAAATCAACAAGTGGGAAGGGCGACGGTTCGTCTCAGCAGCTCAGCCAAGGTCCCACTTCCAGGAGCTCAGACTGTGACTGTACCCACCACTGACGTGGACTACGGGAGACAGTGCACAGGCCTGTCTGTCTCGCCTGTCTGCTCCTTTAGTTTCTTTATGCTTTGGTCACTCACTAGGCCAGCCCTGTGACAGCATACTCCCAACATGCTTCGTGTAGCTCCTGGGAACTCTGGGGAAGGGGGAAGTTGAAGGAAGGGAGGTGGGTCATTTCTCTGGATAAAAAGAATGCTAACTAGAAGAAAATGAATCAGCAAAGATCTGGGGGCACAAAAAGAGATAAGGGGCAAGAAACTGGGAAGCTAGAGATGGAGGATGAGGGAAACTAAGAGGGAAGTTGACCCAGAGGCAAGAAAAGTGATGTCATGAGTGAAGTGGTGAGGTGAGGTGGGGTGTCTTCTCCTTTATTCAATACAGTTCTCATGGTGTAATAATTATCTAAAGCAAAACTACTTGACAGAGGTACTGGTGGAGTGAAGAGTGCAGAGGGACAAAGGGACAGAAGGGTCCTCTGACCTGGAGGAACAGGGCATGGCAGCTAGCTCTCCTGAGAAGCAGGAGGGCTTAAACGTTCCCAGAAACTATGAGGACCCTTCAAAAACACTCAAGTTTGAAGCCTTTACTAAATGGGGTTCCTTAAGCCAACACCAACCTCATTTGAATCCTGTCTGATCCCTCAGTCAGCCCACCTGCAAGTGGGAAGATTGTGGCTCAGTGATGTAGGGTAGGGAGTCTTGCCAAGTTTGACCAGTTTACCCGTGCTGACAATGGGTTCTCTGACAGAGGCCAGTGCTTTCTTTCAGCTAACTTTGTATCTCTGAGCTCTAAACCATTAAAAGCAGGCTATATCCCTCCCCCCATAATGACCTTGCCTTTGAGGTAAAGGCCAAACCCCCTCTGCGAGTGACCGTCCCTGCCCCTGCCTTTCTCCCTGCCCCATCCAGCTCCACATGCAAGCACAGCAGACTCACTGAGGGCTGTGTTTTCTGTACAGGTAAGTCTCATGGCTGGGATACCCTCCATCTCCATCTGTCTGCTCAGTACTTCAGTCCCTTTCATCCTTGAAGTCACTGTTCAGCTGCCACGGATATGGGGATGCCTTCCCAGACTCAAGGCCATTTCTCTGCCTGTGCACTGTGATTGTGGGCTGTGAGGGTGCAGTGTGGTTCTTGCCACGCTCCTCTCTCCCCTCCCCCAGCACACAGTATGGGCCAGTATAGCATTCATAGGTTCTGATTCCAAATTTTAAACAAAGCTTTCAACTTATGGTTGGGAGGCAACATTTCTCAGTCTAGGGGGTAAAAATAAAACTAGGGTGAAGAGGGCCCCTCCCCTCCCCATAGAATACAGGAGAGGGGTCCAGGCCAGGCTGGAAGGATGTTCCTGCCTAAGATAGCCAGTAAGCTTTGACCTGACTTCTAATATAGTTATTGGGAAAGGAATAGGCTACAAACAAACAAAATTCCAAGGCTCTAAGACAGATTGGGGACTGACCTTCATGATGGCTTCTCTTATAGCTCTTCCAAGAGGGCCACTGACCACGCCATCTCCTGCTTCACCCCAACAGTCCGAAGGCTGACTGTGGCCAGGCTCCTCGAGGAGCAGAAATGACCTTGATGACCTCTCGCCCACTGAGCATCAGCTTTCACTGACCCTTAGGTCTCTGTGGGTGCAAAGACCCTCTAAGAATGTCTCAAAGACTGCAGCCCTCTCCCAATAAGTTTACACTGAACAGATGTCCCAACCTTATAAAATATCCCAGGCTTTTCAGACTCCCTGCGAATCAGATACAGGCCCCAAGTTAAAAACCTCTGGTCCATAGGAGCCTCCCTGGTGGCACAGGAGTTAGAGAGAGCACTATCAAGCCATTGACAGCCACTGCAGCACAGAGTTTGATCCCCAGCCAGGGAGTGACCCACATGGCACAGCAGATCTCTCCTGTCTCGCCTGCCGCTCCCTTTAGCAGTGTTTCAGTTCACCTGCACATTCTGCTCTCTACCCTGTCTGCTGAGTCCTGTCACCGCCCAAACCTCTGGCCTGTACCTCAGTTCTTGTATGCATAAACAAATAAGTCTTTTTTAAAAACAAAACATCTGGTCTATGGGCCTCCCTGGCAGTGCAAGGGTTAAAGTCTCAACTATCAAGCTATCACCAGCCTGAGTTTGATCCCCGGCCAGAGAGCTGACCAACATGGTGCAGCAGACCTCTCCTGTCTCCCCACTGCTCCCCACTGTCTCAGGTGAATCCTCTCACACATAAACTCTGTGCCTCTGGTCTACACCCCATCTCTTGTATGTATAAGTTAACTAAATCTTAAAACAAACACCTCTGGTCCAGGAGATCCCATTAAGCAACAGAAAAACTTCATTTTTGTCTTCAAATTCTGGGTTAGTATTTCCAGGGATAACACGTGACATAGCAGCATTTGATTGATAACATCTCATTTCTGCTAACATGGAAATGTGCTAAGAGCACAACGCCTATTTGTTCCTGATACCCTGTGAGTCAACACCCAGGCTGGAGATGGGCAAAGAGGCTCAAGGGCAGGAGCCTAACAGCTGCTAGAACTGGAAAGAACCAGTTTAATGAACCCCAGAATTAGGACTAAGAGACAACATATCTCTTAGATAAAAATGACCAGGCTACATCAGAGAGAAAGTTGTCCCTGGGCCCTCGGGCTGAGCCCCGCCTTAATGGTTTCCTAAAAAAGGGTCAGAGGCTCCCTGGTGGCCTAGGTGTTTAGTCTCAACACTGCCAATATATGGCCTGAGCTTGATCCCCAGCCAGGGAGCTGACCCACACGGCACATCAGACCTCTCCTGTCTCGGGGCTCTCCTTAGCCCTGTATTACAATTCAGTGGGTCTGCCTGTTCTGCTTCCCACTGTCTGATGAATCCTCTCAGCCCCAGCACCACTGGCCTACACCCCAGTTCTTCTACACAAAAATAAATAAAATATTTAAAGATAAATAAAAAATATAAAGGGGCAAGACAGATCAGATCAGTGCTCCTGCTGCCAAAGAAGCCAAGCAGATTTCCACACCAAGCCCAAACAAAAGGCACTTTTTTCTTTTAAAAGATTTATTTTATTTATGCATACAAGAGCTGGGGTATAAGCCAGAGGTTGGGGGAAGACAGGTGAGAGGATTCACCAGAGAGTGGGGAGCAGAACAGGCAGATTACACTGAAATACACTGCTGAGGGGAGCAGCAGGCAAGATAGGAGAGGTCTGCTGCGCCACGTGGGTCAGCTCCCTGGATGGGGCATAAGCAGAGGATCAAACTCCTGCTGTAGTGACTGTCCATAGCTTCAAAGTACTAAGACTTAACCCTTTATGCCACCAGGGAGGCCTACAAAGAGCCACTTTTCCCCAAAATTTCAAAGTAATACTTTCTTTTTTAAAGATTTATTTATTTATGCATACAGAACTGGGGTACAGGCCAGAGGCACAGGGACAGTGAAAGGCCCTCTTCCTCTGGAGAAGTGAGCTCTGCACAAACTCCAGTGAACTTAAGTGGCAGAGGGATCGATCCACTTTCCCTCCACCCACACCTTTTGACCAGGTTGTCAGGAAATAATCCTTGCTTCCACTCAGCCATCCACTGAAGGCATGTGGCAAGTGGTATTTGGTCTCAACCCCCTGCCTCACATCTAAGATTCCCTTGGCACAGCTGTGGCTGGAGAGCAGGCACACAGCCACACCTTCCAACGCCTGGCCTCCAGCCTGCTCCCTTCTCCGTGCTATGACCCTGACCCTATCATTATGCTAGTCCCACTTATCGGTGATGGCTAGGTTCCAAGAACTGGCAAGAAATGTCCGAAACAGCAGAAAGTAATAAATTTTCCTACACACATAAGAAAGCTTGATTTATAAATTAGACACAGTAAAATATTAGTAACCAATAACAGGACAACTGGGCTTCCCTGGCGGTGCAGGGGTTAAACTCAGCACTATCAAACTATCACCAGCTTCCAGGCTGAGTTCGAGCCCCAGCCAGGGAGCTGACACTTATGGCAAGCCAAGCCAGACCTCTCCTATAGTGCCCGCTGCTCCCTTCAGCAGTGTATTTCATTCGATCTGCCTGTTTTGCTGCCCATTCTGTGGCTGGTGAATCCTCTCACTCATCTACCCACGGCACCTCTGTCCTACACCCCAGCTCTTGTATGCATAAATCTTTTCTTTTAATAAAATAAGTTTATTTTTACATCATTTTGTGCCTTTTTCCATCTCAGCTGTAATCCCCATGGGCTTCCCATCACCAAATCACCCTGTGTCATCACCATAGTCCAGTGCCCTCCCCCTCAACCCCCACACCCACTGTTTTTTATCCCATTCCCCACTCCACTTCCATAAAATGTCTCTGGTATATAGTTGTTCATTATCATCATCATCATCATCATTATTATTATTTCTCCCCTGATCCTTTATACTCCTGCTATGAGTGAAACCATCCAGTATTTTTTCTTTTCTTTATGGCTTTAAAATAAGATAAATCTTATTTAAAAAAATTTTTTAACATGGAAAATGAGGCCACAAATATGATGACAACCACTGAAAATGTGGGGATGTTAGAGGTAATCAAGTAGGGGTATAAATGGAAGGAGCATGGTCAACTCCCAGGTGAACCAGAAATCAAAAGCTAGAAGAAGGTGGGTACTGAGCTCCTGCAGGGACACACCATGGAGCAGCCTCCACACAGGACTTACCACTCCCCTGCCTGAAATCTGGTGAGAATTAGCTGAGATGCTGCTGGAATGACTGGCCAGGACAGAGGCTTTCCTGGGGTAGACCCTGAGATCTAGGTGCCCCCAGCACCCAGAGGATCTTTTCTTTCTCTTCAGTCTGGAGGGAGGGATCCAAAGCCTTCTGGTTGCACTGCCTGGCCCAGAAGCTGAATCCTAGGACCTGAGTTCTGGTCTCTCTAAATTACTTTGATTCAGGCCTCTGAGATGTCTTCTTTCCCAGGTGGCTCAGCGATCTCTGGGATCCCTAAAGAGGCCCATTCATGAGTTGAGACCATGAACTTGCTTGTTGGTACACATGGGACTTGGCTCCCTCAGTGGGCTTGAGAACCTAAGTGACCACTCCAGTGGCCTACCACAGCACACCTGACTGCTACCACCAAGACACTCTGAGGTAAGCAGGTAGATAGGGGATCAATTTTTTTTT
>NW_004567129.1:17193029-17203892 GCF_000260355.1 Condylura cristata
AGATAGATAGATAGATAGATAGATAGATAGATAGATAGATAGATAGATAGATAGATAGATAGATAGATAGATAGATCTGCCACAAAACTGGCTTGGACTATAAGGGCGTTCCCTGGTGGCACAATGGGTTACAGTGCAGCACTATGAAGCTAGCTAACCACAGCCACTTCAATACAAGTTCAATCCCCAGGCAGGGAAGTAACCCACATGGCACAGCAGACTTTTCCTTCTTACCCGCTGCCCCATTCTGTCTCTGGTGAATCCTCTCACCATCCCGCACCTCTAGCCTGTACCCTAGTTCTGTGCATAAATGAATAAATCTTAAAAAAAAAAAAAAGAGAGAGAGAGCTGTGAACCAATATCAAGTAGCAAAATGCATATAGGTGGCAAAATGAGGTGTAGAACAGAGCTCGGGCCTTTTCAATTCCTCTGAGATCAGCAAGCTCCATGACCCTGAGGACGTAAGCACCCGAATGCACATTCAGCAGGTCAAAGCAAGCTTACACCATGGGGACAACTAATAACCTGCATTTGCCTAAGCCTGAACCCACCTCTGCAAATGGGACCAATGTGCCTCCAAGGAAGGAATACCCTTCCAGAGGGCAGCAATTCTGCTCTTGTGACCACCAATGACTCCAATGCATGGTTGAGGCTTTAAGAGACATTCCAGAATTCCCTCAGTACTGAGGAAAATAGACACACCCCTTCTCATGGGGGAGGCTGGGGTTAAGTGCATAGTTTCTCTACACGGAGCCCCCCACTCCAGTCAGGGTCTTAAGGAGCTGGTACACAGCAGGTACTGACAACAAATTAAGGGTAAGGCTCAGGACAGTGAGACATCTCAGCCAACAATACATCAGCTAGCAGGGGAAGCCCTGGCTCAGGTAGCAGGGCCACCTTTGGGCTTTCTTGCACCCCTGCCCTCCCCAAGTCATAATAAACTACCCCAGTCACAGCCAGACCCGAACAAAGGACTCTTACCAACAGGACACATTCTGACTGAGAGTGAGAAGAGAGAAGGTGCCATACAGATCTGTGGTCATTGTGCTGGGCAGAGTGTTATCACAGTCATGAATTCCTGCCACATATGGTCAAAGCCAGAGAGTCACAGAGTCTCAAAGCTAAGAAAGGGGTAACCAACTCAAATCCAACCATAAGCACACAAATAGTCTCAAATGGCCCACGAGGAGAAAGAAAAAAAAAGTCCATCAGGAGGTTTTAGTCCAACCTAAATCCACAGAAATCTGACCAAGTTTCAACACCCATCCTGTGCAAAACTTTATGGATTCTCTCCCCACTCTCCAAAAGGACTATCTCTTTCTCTCTCTGGGGATGGCTCCTTGGTTCCACCCAGGAAGATGTCCTGACAGGTCCCACTCTAGGAGCAACTACTGGGTACTTAGCAGAGGTGATCATGACCAGCTCAGTCAAAGTGCCACAAACCTAAGGGAGGAAAGGGAAGTCAGGCCACAAATGTGCTGAGATTCCCAGACACTGAGGAAACAGACCCCCAGCAGGGACCCCCTGCAGAAGACAAAGAGCCCGTAGAAAAGAGCAGCTAGAACCAATAGCAATGATTATATGGAAGGGTGGACAGCCTTACTCAAAGGATCCCAGGCCTTCTTAGGCTCACTGTCCAGAAGTACGCCTTCTTTGGGGTTCTTGCCAAGCACTGGAGAAGAGTAGACTCAAAGTCTATTCACAGTCTTTCTTCTTCGGTTCTCTAATCATTCAGGGGTTCTTGGTCCCTCTTCTGTACAGTCAAGAGTCCCTAGAGCTCCTCTGGACTTAGCCCTCAAGTAAAAAACTGCAATAGTATTCCAGTGTTTTCCCCCTCTCCCTGGCCACACTACTGTGACCTGATTTCCCCAGCACCAAGAACAGGTGGAAGTCATTTTGCCAACTCCAGCCTCCACCCACAGCCTGACATATAGAAAGTGATCAAAGAATGCTTGCTGAATAAAAGGGGTCACTGGCGAGAAAGGAGGAAAAATAATTTCAACCAAGATACTAATTAACGCCTTAGTAAGAGAATCCTACAATTTTTGAATATAAGATACCTTACAGGTCCATTAAGAATTGTCTCAATTTTTAGTTATTCACTTGATTACAACCCACCACTGTAAAAACAGAAGAATAAAGTGTAATGTGGTTCAAAGAGCAAAGTGGGGGGAGGTTCATGTACTAAGAGACCTAGTTTTCAGGTGGTGGAGAACCCAGGCATCTTCAAACCCTGCCCCCTTTCCTGTGCAGCCACAGCTCAACTCCTCTATAACAGGTTCTATTTCCCAAGGCAACCTACACGAATAGGAGAACCTCAGGTTCTCCTCTTGTCTTTGAGACCCAGATGTGCTGCCAAGTTATAGAAAGGTCAAGAACTTCTGGGAAGCAGAATGCCTAGCAATGGCTAACAATACCAGACATAAATTAAAGACATCCAAGTGGACTGTGATGAGAAGGGAAAACCTATAAATTCCTCTTACTTTTGAGAAGGTACTGTATATAAATATATATATATAAAGATTTATTTATTTATGCATACAGAATTGGGGTACAAGCCAGAGATGTGGAGGGTGAGAGGATTCACCGAGACAGAGCGGGGAACAGACGAAGTACACTGCTGAGGGGAGCAGCGGGCGGGTCAGGAGAGGTCTGCCAGGCCATGTGGTCACCTCCGGGGCAGGCGGGAATCGAACTCATGCGGAAGTGGCTTTAGCTTCTCAGTGCTGTGCTTTAACCCGCTGTGCCACCAGGGACGGCCCGTTACTGTGTATTTTTGACCTTGAAGAAAACTCTTGTGGTCAAACCACCCAGTGCCTTGGAAGGTGCAAACAAATCCATAGTCATAAATCTAACTCACCTGAAACTTGTATCCTAGAAAGAACTAGTTAGACAAGAAGACCCTGAAGAGCTACTGCTTCCAGCATTAAGAGACTCCATCACAGAGATGCTATGTGTGCCCTGGGGATAGTCCTCCTTTCCTGCCCACCTCCACCAACAAACCCTGAGTCTACTGAAGAAACATGACTTCCATGAGCCTGGTGACTGGGACTAGGGTTGTGTCCAGAGGCAAGATCTCTGGGTCTGGGAGATCTAGAAAGGTCTTTGTCTGTCCTTCAGCTGGGAAAATGACAGAGCAACTGAACTGCAGGAAAACTTCCAAGACAAGAGGCCAATAATCAGAAAAACATCACCTGGGCAAACAGTCAACATAAAAAGACTCAAGGGGTGGAAGCCTTCTGTATCATGGGCCTAATTCAACTCTCTTAAGAGGCCTGATACCCTGCTTGCTGCTGGGGTCTGGTCTGCTGAGATTGAGCTGTTTCAAAAACTATGGCTAAGAAGATGCATTAGGTGAGAGGAATTGTGGCCTGGCAAGTTCTCTCTTTGAAGCCCAAGTCCCATGGTCTCTGGATTGGTTCCTTAATTTATTATCATCACTTACTCAGTAAGAGCCTTTACTGATCCTATCAGAAAGGTCCTCTCCTACCACAGACACCCCTTCTCCCAGAACTCAATGCAGCCCACAGAGCCATCATTAAGGGCTCCAAGGCCCAACCAGCTCCATATTCTTAGTTCAGCTGCTGGGAAGTGAACAGCAAGGAAAGCCTGAGTCTGGGCCTACAGAATCCGAATCTGTGCCCCACAACCCAAATGTGTGTTACCCGACTCACTTCCAGCCCTATCTCTTGTTTGACACTTTATTTCCCCTTCGTTAAATCTCACCTAACACCACATTCTTAAACAGTCATCCTGTCCATCAGGGTAGTTCCTTGACTCTGGGAGGAGCGGACGGGAGAATTAGGCTATGTCTCAATAGGCTGGTAATGTGTTGGAGGTTCACACATCCAACCTCAACTCCTTGGGCCGGTCCCTTCCTTCTCCCGCGAAAACGGTCCGGGCTGCCAACCCAACCAAAGGTGGGGCAGGTCTTGCTAGAGAAGGGCGGGTTCTGGGCCACTATTCCTACTATTCCTCAGCGCCTCTGGCCCAAATCCTTCAAGTCTGGCGAGAGGTAAAATCCCACGTGGAAATCCCTCCGGATTCCCTGTCCCAGTACTCCACGAAGAGAGAATCTATGCATGGGTTCCACAGAGTGGGGGTTAGATTTCAAACACTCCCAGCGGGCAGAGAAGCAAGGGAGCATTCACCTACAGCTTAGGCGGGCTATGCTCCAGAATCAGGCGAGGATCCGAAGCCTGGGCTGCGGAAGGCGGCCGGCCTTACCCAATGCAGACTCCGGAGAGGTCCGGGTGGCGCTTGCCCATCCCCGGATCCTTCGCAGGCGGGCGGCAGAACGAACGTAAGCTGGGGTGGGCTCGCTAGTCTGCCCGCAGAGCTTGTGGAACTCGGGCAGACCGGGTTAGGCCAGACGGGGCGGAGCCCGGAGAGCACCATCCGGGTGGTCCCGATCAGAGAAAAAAGCCCGGCCGCGGCTTAGACCGGTGCACCCGCCTTGGGCACGGCAGAGCCCCGACAGCGCCCAGCAGTCTCTCTCAGCGTTTCCCCCGGCCGCCGCCTCAGAGGACCGGCGGGAGGCGGAGCCGCGCGCGACACATGGCCCCGGCCCCGCGCGGCTTCTGGCCGCGGAGGGGGGGGAGGGGAGGGGCTGCCCAGGGGCCCATAGCGGAGGCTCCAGGCGGCCCGGAGCGCGGCTCCTGCGGTCCAGTCCCCTCCCCGGCGCACTAGCCCCGACACTCACCCGAGGGGCTGGCACGATGGCGGCAGCAGCGGCGGCAACCCAGCGCGGTCTGCGCCCGACTGTCCCTTCCCCCCTGCCTTCCCTCGCCACCCCGTTGCACTCTGGGAAATGTAGTCTCGCCTCACTCCTCTTTGGCCTAGGAAGCTAGGAGAAAACTACAGCTCCCAGCGTGCTACGCGCCAAGGCCCAGACACAGCCCGCTGCGCGGGAGGTGAGGCGAACTAAGCCGGGGAGGCTGCCGGGGACGAGCCCCTGAGAATTGTGGTCTAGCGGAAGCCTCTGGAACACCCGAGGTTGGCGCCAGGCGAGGGTCAGGTCTCAGTTGCCGCTAGTTCTGCACTCGTCCTGCCCCGCCCAGGACGCGCGGCCGACCCGAACTGACCGCTCCTTCTTGGGAGACGGATCTTGCCCCAAAGGCCCAGCGGCCCCTTTTTGGGCCCCTGGGGCTCTTTCAGCTCACGAAACCCCCTCCCATTGTGATTTCTGGCTGCCCTTTTGACTATTCCGAACCTTGTGCTGAGGCCGCAGAGCGGTACCCATGGATTCTGCCGTTCTAACATTCGTGCGCCCCTGCCGGGTACCTGTCGGGCCCAAAGCAAGTTCGGAGCAGGTGAGGCTTTTCCCTGGGCCAGAGACACAATGCTCAAGTAGTGTGCAAATAGAAATGACATTACTGCCATACCTGGATTGTAGGGGTCCCCAAAGCATTGTTACAATTTGGGTTTTTGTTATTCTGTTTTTTTGTTTTTGTTTTTGCAGCAGGCAGGGAAGTTAAGAGTTTCTTTTTTATTAACAAGAAATTACTGAAACTTTTTGTGATTTAAGTGACCAGATTGTCAATAATCTGCCTTCCATCATCCACTGCCCTTTCCCTTCAGTGCCCATTTTCTTGGCAACGCAAACATTTGCAGCCAACCCTATCTCTAGGTCAAATACACTTACTCTGGGGAACCTCCATATAAATAAAACAGCTAAAAGGCTTCTTGTGGTAACTTCTTGTCTTCCCTCCTGGCCAGAGATCTCTCAGTACTTGTGCGCTTCCATAGGATTTTTTGCTTTTTCACCAACCACCAACCCTAAAGACCCACTGGATCTGGATTATAAGACCAGGCCAAGCATTTTTTAAATGCCAGGTCTGTCTTACTTTGCCTGACTAGATGCTTCTCATTATGCAGGCATCAAGGACCTCCCTTACCTTTGCTGTCTTCCTCCCTCCAAAAAGCTAAAACACAGGTAGACTGTGCAAATATAACCTCCAGATATTAAGTGAACCCTGGCCAAGGCCTGCTCCTCACTGCCCTGAGTGTTGCTGAGAGGTTCAAGTGAGCCAAAACAAAAACAGTTTTAAGCTCCTTCAACAAATATTAGTCCAAGGATAAACTATAGAATAAGGCCTGGTTAGGAAACCCCTCAGTCTTAGAAAAAGATAGTAGAAAAGACAGACACAACAGCTGCCAGCAAAGGGCTTCCTTCAGTTCCAGCTGATCTGGAAGGGCATTGCTTAGCTTTCACACACTGGCCAGACCTAACCCTAGAGAGGCACTGATCCAGTCCCATCCCCAATAAGGTAACTGCACAACTTATCCCCCACTTTACCCTTCCAGAATGTTTCTCAGTGTCAAAAGATCAGGAGGGAAGCAGAGACTAGGGGAAAGTTTCAGAGCCATTCCAGCATGCTGCCACAGGGCAAGTCCCCAATATTATTCCTTAAATAATAGAGGAGGCAGATATGACCTGTAAGTCTAAGAAGTATCCTTTTGCATTGTGACCCTAGTCACAGAGCCAGCTTTAAAGGTATTTGCCTCTCTCCATTAGCTTTGAGTTAGATTTCTGGGAGCTATAAATAAAAATAATGTCACCTCATCCCTAAAATATTCAAAATAAAAGACAATGCAGTCAAGAAATGAGTTAAGGGCCCTCTCTGGTGGTGCAAGGAGTTAAAGCACAGTACTATAAAGCTATCTGCAGCTACTGCAGCACCGGTTCAATCCCTGGCCAGAGAGAGGACCCACATGGCAGAGCAGACCTGATTCCTTCAGCAGTGTTTCAATCTGTCCGTTGTGCTCCCCACTCTTTCTCTGGTGGATACTCTCACCCCTTGCACTCCAGTTCTTAATATGCATAAATAAATAAATCTTAAAAAAAAAGAAATGAGGTAAAGAGTTCACAGATTCCAACATCTATTCCTTAAAGCTCTCTATGGACTCAGCTGCTTGTCACTAAAAGTGCCAAAAGTATCTGTGAGAAGAGTCTTTGTAACTGCAGGAGCCATGGCTCACTCTAGCTGTGGTCTTTACTGATTTACGTAAGTACTTGCTCATGTGTGCCCAACACCAAACTGGAACTAAGGGCTATATAATTAGCAAATTTCAACCCCAGCTGAAAATTCATGAAGGAATTAAAAACTCTGAGAGAAAAGGGCTGTCACAATTTAGTCTAGTTCTCAGATGCTTCTTTCCCCATTGAAAGGACACAGGAGATAGCCTATGGATAAAACAGACCATCAGCGCAGTTTCCAAACTCTGAGTTGATCTCGCCTGTGAGGACTTTAAGAGGCCAGAGCTGACATGTTTATGGTCCTTTTCTAGACAAATCTGGGCACTGAAGCAGGGTCTACCTGATCCTTGAGACCTGAAGCCAAATCCTATTTCTCCATACGCAGGAACACTTAGCCAAATCTTTATAAAAATAAAATGGCGAAACCCAAATAAAAACCTTACTTTCTGTTTAATTCGTTTTGTCAAACAAACACAGTGAAAACTTTAGTCTGACTAGTTGTACAGAAAATAGAATTTGTAACCAGTAGCAAACATAACAGGATAAACCTAAGTCTCTGGCAAGCTGGATCTTCATCAGCATGTCACCTATATCCCTTATTAGATGGCCTCCTTGGAAGGGAGGTCCTAGGTGGCAAATTCACAGACCTGTCAGTCCCCTCAGAATCACAGGCTGCACCTAGGAAAAAAGGAAAAAAGCAGGAAAAGAACTGATGTTACTTGGATCTCTTATCACTACACACACAAGAGTTTGTTTCTGATTGCTGGTCAATTGCAAGGTGTTATCCTCCCAAGCCCATAGTCTTTGGGCATCCCACAGAGGGGAAATTTCAAGTTCAGAGGATCTGAAGCCTCTGCTTTACCAGAATCTGCAACATAAACTGGAGATGAAGGTGGGAAGGGGGTAGACAAAGTCATAATTGCTGGTGTCCCCAGTGCAGAGTCCGAGGTCCTAGACCTTTGCTTCAAGAAGAAACAAGAGGGTGCAGGTCACCAGCAAAAGAATCCAGCTGCCCTAAGCTTCAGTACTGTCAACCAGTGCCCCAGCAGTACAGGGGAGCCACAGAGGCCAGAGTTCCCCCTAGGCGGACAGGGCAGATGGAGTCCCGCAAGCCGCAGGGAGGACCCATTCACATTCCGTGCTTCTTGCGAATAACAGCCATGGCCAGAAGCCGATCCTTCTCGCGGAGTTCTTCGCGTAGCTTGGCCTCAGTGAGACGAAGGTGGCGGATGCTGCCCTTCATCTCCTTCATCTTCACCTCCATCAGCGCCAGGATGTCCCGCTGCTCGTTCAGCTTCCGCAGGAGCTCCTCCTCCGTGGTGCCTGACGACAAGGAGTATGAGTGGTCGGAGCCAGTATCAGGGAAGCCCTCTTCCCCCACTACCACCAGCTGGGGGCCCATAGGGCACTCGGCAGCCTCCAGCCCAGCGGTAGCAGCTTCCAATTCCGATGCGGCGGCAGCGGCTGCGCCCTCTGCAGCCGCGAACTCCACTTGCACCGTCAGATCGATGGGCTTCACGTCTTCTCCAGTGGGAGTGGTGGGTGCTGGAGGCACGGATCCCGGTGCCTGGCTGCTGTCTACTGCGGCCTGAAGGGTGAGGAGCACAGCTGCAGAGGCTGACACCAGGTTCGGCTGCAGCTGAGCAGTCTGGGCAGTGGAAGCTGCGGGCGAAGACTGTTGTTGCTGCTGTTGTTGTTGCTGCTGTTGCCTGCGGCGGGCGGCTGCGGCCCCCGCGGGTCTCCGTGCCACTTTGCGCTCGTTGACGCCGCGCAGTGGGAAGATGGTGGGGACACGCACCGTGTAGGTCTTGCGGCCGCCTTGGAAGTGGACGCTGCAGAGACGGTGACCCGTGGTGGGCTGGAAAGTGGAGAAGCACCCACTGACGCCAGCACGGGACACGTTCTTGAGCCAGAGGCGCCGCAGCTCAGCGTCCTTGGGAAACGTGTAGAAGTGCAGTGCCTTGTCCCGATGCGAGTTGTTGTAGCAGCCCGGCACGCAGCATGTAAAGCCAGGCATGGCTGCGCCGCGCGGCCCGGCCCGGCCCACCGGCCTCCTGAGCCCTTCGACGGCCCGGTCGGTCAGCCGCCGCCCGCCCCTCGACGGGCGGCGCCGCGCGAGGCCTTAGGCGGCCTCCCACTACTGCTGCCCAGCACTGCCGGCCTGATCCGGCGCCCCGTGCCCAGAATACGCTTCCCACCAGCCCGCGCCGCACCACTGCCCGGCCGCCCGCTTGCGCTCGGGAGTCGGCCCGGGGGACGCCGCCAAGGACCGCCTGGGAAGGAGGACTACGCCCCCCACAATGCACCGCGTCAGAAGCCGCTCACTTCCGGAGCAGGGGCGTGCTTATTCCGGCTGTTTTAAAGGGCACCATGACGGTCTACGCAAAATTGATTCTTACGCCCATCCGGCTCATTCGTTGTAGATAAGAGAGGCGTATTCGGCTGGAACGCTGTCGCCTGGACCGGCCTTCACAAGGACCCAGAATCCTGGTGAGTGGCGGGCGCGCCTCTCCAGTGCGCAGGCGCGTAGGTGCTCAAGGAAACTGCAAGTCCCGTCATGCCTTGCTGTGAGCTCGGTGACTTTGGCTTTTAGCGCCGCTAATGGGAATGGTCGGGTTACTGCGGTCCAAAATTCGGGCGAGGTTTTGCTGCTTGCCGGAAGCGGTACCCCAACCCTGAGTGGCTTCAAGTAGACTGCATCCTGCGATAGTAGGGATGGCGGACCTGAACCTCAGTATCCCGAAGGACCTTTAGGAGCCCTTTGCTCTCTGTTGGTGACAATCTCCTGACTCAGCCGCTACCTGCGTTGACTCATTTATTAACATAAATTTAATCACCATTAGGCACCTACTGTGTGCCAGGAGGAGTGCAGGGAGTTTGGAATCTTGCTAAAGCCAGACCTATCCAAACTTCTCACCTGGAGTCTGACCATACAGGGACAAGAGTTAGTCTTTGGAATAATAGATGTGGATGCACGCGAGAAAATGAGAAAATGACACTCCAGTGAGAAAATGGAAGGGAGAGGCCCCAGAAGGAAAAAAAAAAGTCAAAAAAGTCTTGGGTAGGGAGAAGTAGCCTTTCTTGTGTTTGGAACCAGTCTTCTAAGACAGACAGAGCTAGGAAGATCCTGGAAGAGGGTGGCATGGGTAGTAGAAGCTCTTAGGGTTACGAAGCTTACCTCAGTTAAAATAGTTGCGAATTTACTCCGCAGACATTTGGAAGCTATTTGAAGAACCTTAAATAAAAGGATATACAGGATTTTTTTTTTTTGGATTTGTAATTTTTTTTAATGTTTCGTTTTACTTATTTAAGCATACAAGAGCTGGGACGCTGGCAAAAGGAGAGGAGGGGCCGGTGAGAGAATTCACTAAAGACAAAGTGGGGGAAGAGCAGAGGATTGGGGCCTTCCTCCAGTGGTGCAGTAGGGTAAAGCACAACACTATGAAGCTAGACACAGCTGCTTCAGCATGAATTCCATCCCTGGCCAGGGTGGTGAGCCACATAACATGGCAGACCTCTCTGACCGGCCCACTGCTCCCCTCAGCAGTATACTTCATCAGTCTGCTTGTTCTGCTCCCCAGTCTGTTTCTGGTGAATCTTCGCACGGTCCCTGTACCTCTGGTCTGTACTCGGTTCTGTATGCATAAATAAAGAAATCGTTAAAAACAACAACAACAACAACAAAAACCTGACGAATTAAATACACTGCTGAGGGAGCAGCAAGACAGGAGGGGTCTGCGACAAGTGGATTAGCTCCCTGGTGGGGAATGGAACTTGTGCAGCAGTGGCTGGCAATTACTTAAAAATACTGAGGCTTGGCTCTCCCAGGTGGCGCAGCGGGTTAAAGCACAGCCTGAGAATCTAAAGCCGCTTCTGCAGGAGTT
>NW_004567129.1:17204782-17242701 GCF_000260355.1 Condylura cristata
AAAAAACTATTTTTCTGGTCTTAATACCCAAGTGCTACCATTGTATTTCTGTTTACTTCTGCTGGTCTGTACAGCTGAGGGCCACAACTTGAACCTCTTCAAAGAGCTTTTATTTATATAGTAACATTTTGTTATATGTTAAAAATTTTTATAAAATGTGTGCAGTAGAAATAAAATTCTGCAAAAAATCATTGTATCTTTTTTTTCCTTTAAGCATTTATTTACTTAACAGGCAAGTCTATTGCTGAGGGGAGCAGTGAGCTAAGAGGTCTCTTCTAAGAGATAAAGACCCTATAGACAGAGCTGTCTTGGCAAATGCAAAGCTGAGCAGGTCACATATAAAACAAAGTTATGTTTTCCTGGCTTTGTGTCTCATCTTCAGAGAGGCAGATGGAAATGAAAAACATTCTAATGATGGTGACTCATTTATTGATGGTTTGCCTTAAGATGTGTCAGGCGTCACTTGGGCGTTATCTCATTGAATATGGGTATCATCCTCAACTCACAGATGAGGCGATTTAGCCTCCCATTGGCTGCACAAATTTACTTGTGCTCGCTCCCTTAAGATGCTTCCAAAACCAGTTAGCAAGTACCACAGAACGCGATATTCCGCGGGGCAGAAGGACTAAAACTACAATTCCCGTGGGGCCGTGGGGCCGTCTCGCCGTCTCGCGAGAGTTGGCTCAAACGCGACGGCGGGAAGGCGGAGTCCTTCGCTATTCAAGCGGTTGAGAGGGCGGACAGCTGAGGCCATGGCGGACAGTTACAGTTCTGACAGCGAACCTACGACGCGCACACTGCTGCGGCACGTGCTGGATACAGCGGACCCACGCACTCCGCGACGACCCCGGAGTGCTCGGACGCGGTATGTGAGCCTACAGCTCACGGGGAGTGATGGGAAGGGGCGGTTTTCCCGTCATAGGTCGCTGATCCTGTTTGCAAAGGGAAACTCTTGGAGAGGAGCAGAAAGCCCAGGTCTACGAGTCGTCTAGCTGTGCTCGGGTCAGCTATTTGTGTCCTCACGCCATACCAGGGTGCTACATCTTTTGGTGTCCGCCTCTGGAGGTGAAGAATAGGCGCTCAGGAACTGGTTTCTACCCTTTTTTTCTATGTCATTGTGTCTCCAAACCAGAGTATCCAGTATCTGCTGTGAACTGCCTCCCTGGTGGCCCCACCTTGCCTTGCAAATTTTCCCTCCCTGGTGGTTCCACCGTGCCTTGCAAATTTTAGTAGCACCCTCTATAGCTCCCAGCTGGAGAGCACAGCCTAAGTACAAGTGGGGAGGCAGGGAATTCGGCATGTTGGTGGTTGAGAGCTGTGGTGGGCTCACAGTGCAGACTGTGGAAGTTGACATCTGCCAGAATGGGGCTACATAGTTCTTTTACGCTATTGGACAGCCCTTCACTATGCTCTTACTTAATTTTTAAAGAGTTTATTTATTTATGGGGTACAGGCCGGAGGTGCAGGGGCGGTGAGAGGATTCACCAGAGACAGAGCGGGGAGCAGAACAGGCTGATGAACGAAGTACACTGCTGAGAGGAGCAGCGGGCGGGTCAGGAGGGGTCTCCCGAGCCATGTGGGTCACCTCCAGGGCAGGGGATCAAACGCATGCTGAAGTGGCTTTAGCTTCTTAGTGCTGTGCTTTAACCTGCTACGCCACCAGGGAGGGCCCTATTTTATTTATTTACGCATAGAAGAGCTGGGTTGTAGGCCAGAGCAGGGGGATTAAGGGGCTCACTCGCAGTGGGGGGCAGAACAGGCAGGTCTACTGAAATACACTGCTGAGGGGAGCAGTGGGTGAGACAGAAGAGGGCTGCTGTGCCATGTGGGTCAGCTCGTTGGCCTGAGATTGAACTTGTGCTGCAGTGGCTGCAGATAACTTTGTAGTACTGAGACTTAACTCCTTGCGCCACCAGTGAGACCCCTCACTGTATGTTTAGACCTAGAAGTTATGAAGTGGGAGCAGTACCCTGGGAACATTTATGTAGCTCTGGACTCGAGAGACTAGGACTGAGGTGAACCTTGTGGAGATTGTTGTCAGACTCTGACAACAATTTTAAAAATTGTTAAAATTTTTGAAATACTTAAAGATCCTTCTAGATTGTTCCTCTAATGGATACTCTTCCAGTAACTCCTCTTGTTTGTGTGACTGATCCTAATTCTGCCAAAGTAACCTCTGTGGAGCCTTGTATAGCCCTTTTCTGTAGTTGAGTCATCATATTCTCTCCTCCTATTTTCCATGGGCTCTACTTCAACTATGGCATGAAGCTGGAAAGAAGGGCTATGGAAGCAGCAAGTAGTTTCTGATCCTATAGTAAAAGATCCTTGGTGAAGGTACTCTACCTCCTCTAGTGTCCCCTTGCTACATAAGAGACACTGGTCTTTACATAGTGCCCAGGGAGCGCTACCTGAAACACCCTCCCTCAGGAGGCGGAGCAGCCAAACAAAGATGACAGCCAGGAGGAGTTCCCGTAGAACCAGGGTAAGTGCCCAGCCCAATGGCCAGTAAAGGGATCTGGGTGCCTTTAGGCTCTCTGTCTAATCTTGCTCTGGAATCCACATTGAGGGAATCTCAAGGCAAAACAGCAGACTAATTACTTGGTGCTTTTACCCAAAGTCTACTGGCAGATCGACTCATATCCAAGCCAGTGGGTACCTGGAAGAGCAGACGCCTCGAACTCTCCTGAAGAACATCTTACTAACTGGTACGTGAACCCTGGTCTGATGACTAGAATGAGGGATGCCGCCAGCCACAGTATTCCTTATTTAGGGCAGTCTCCCTGCCAGCCTCACCCTCTCATTGCTATTTCTGCAGCCCCAGAATCTTCCATTGTGATACCAGAACCAGTGGTAAAGCCAGTTCCAGCACCACATGTTGTCCAGCCCTCAAGACTGGAAAATAGCCGGGGCAGGTACAGAGTAAATTCCCACCTTGGGCTAGGTAGTTGGGCAGCTCTTACCAGTGAGCCTCTTGGGAATCCCCAAAGCCAGAATTGGGTTTTCTGGCCTGAGATCAGCTCTATCCTTGTAGCCTGGAACTGCAACTTCCTAAGCTTGAGCCATCCACAGCCCTAGCTCCAGGTGTGCTAGCTCCTGGCAGGAAGAAGCAGAGGCTGAGATTATCAGTGTTTCAACAAGGAATGGATCAGGACCTGCCTCTCTCCCAAGGTGAAGTGCTATGTATAAACTCTGGGACACTTTTCACCTGTCCTCTAAAGAAAAAGAGAAGGCAATAGAAAGAAGGTTCTTCTGGGCCTGGGTAATTCATCATGGTTTCTTTTTTTTATATATATCCTCTTGCAGAGCCTCAGGGGAATGCAAATGCCTCCTCCCACACCAGGTACTGTTGCCTATTCTGGGGGTTGATGGAGGAGAGGTGCTGACTAGGATGGAATCTGGTCATACAGTCAGTTATAACCTGACAGCATGGCCGTGTTCTCAGAGATGAGAATTCCAGGGCAGGTGGGGGAACTCTAGGAGGGTTGGGGGACTGGGTCTTAAGTACCTGACTTCCATTGTGCCTCTTCCTTTCCACCAGCTCCCTCAACCTGACCTTTGCCACACCTCTCCAGCCACAGTCAGTACAGAGGCCTGGTTTGGCCCGCAGACCTCTCACCCGCCGAGCTGTAGATGTGGGTGCATTTTTACAGGACCTGAAAGATACTTCCCTGGCCTTGGCTCTTCCAGGTAAGGTTAAGATTTTCCTCTTCTGGCCGATGAAGAAAGCTGTGCCCCAGTGACTATGTATTGTGTCAAGGGTAATGAATAAATCTGGTCTGTAGGTCTATGAGGAGTTCTTTCTACAGATTTTCCCTTGTCTGAGTACAGCCCAGTCTTAGTTCCAGTGTCTTTTAGAAAGAACCCCATATCCTTGAGGAGAGAAAGGGCTGAGGGTAGGAAAGGTGTGTGATGTGATTAGAGATTGTTGGGAGGCTGAAAGAGAATAGCTGTCCTGGCAGAACTGATGTGTGGGAGCCTGATTCCAGAAGATAAGTCAAGTTCACCAGAGTAAGGGAAGGGTTTTATGGAGGAGAAGAGAATGAGAAGTGGAGAAAAGGCACAGGTGAGTGGTTTGGATGGGGCAAGCTCTGGAGCCGGGGCGTGCTAAATAGCAGGTTGAGGAGCAGGAATGTAAGCAGAGAGCCCTGTGGTGTCACGTAGTCTCTTTTCTTCTTGGAGAGAAACTCAGGGGTTCCAGTACCCAGGAATACAGGGTTCCAACTGGCCCTTGCCCTCTAGGTGACAACTGCCAAACGCCTGTTGCTGCCCCACCAGCGGACATGGTATTGGAGGACACACAGCCCTTCTCCCAGCCTTCGGTTGGCCTTTCCCCCAGAGTGCCCCACTCCCTGCCGTGCCCCGCTCCCATGGGAGTTAAAGATGCTGAGAGGCCTGTTGGTCACGGGGCATGGCACAGCAGGCCTGAGCTGCAGAACAACAGTGAGTATGGGGCAGGTGACCTGGAGCCAGACCTCACTGGGGCGAGAGTTGTCACTGGTGGTCTGCCCTCTTTTTTTTTTTTTTTATTTATTTTTAGTTATTTATACATACAAGAACTGGGGTGCAGGCCAGAAGTATAGGGACTGCTTGTGAGGAGATTCACCAGAGGAAGAATGGTTTGCAGAACGGGCAGATCTACTGAAACACACTACTGAGGGGAGCAGTAGGCAAGACAGAAGAGGTCTTCTGCTCCATGTGGGTCAGCTTCCTGCCTGGGGATTGAACTCGTGCTATAGTGGCTGGTGACAGCTTGATAGCACTGAGACTTGAACCTCTGCGCTACCAGGAAGGTCCCTGGTTTGCCTCTTTAAGCCTACATGCGTATAATCCCAGAATTTCCTCACTGTTGGTTCCTGCTCCATCAAACTTCAGAATCACTGTTGTGCTAAGAGACCCCAAACCAATGTCCTGGCGCTGAGTTTGGCTACTTCATCTTACCCTTCTCAGAGCCGAGGACTACTGCTTCTCACGCGTATTTTTCTTCCGATTCAGGTGATGAGGAGCCAGCCCAACTTCTGGCAGGAAAGGCAGGGGAAGCCAGTGCCCTTGCTGCGAACTTCCCAAATACCAGCAGCAATGTCTCTGGTGAAGATGGAGTCGAGCCTTTACAGAGTGAAGTCGTGGAGGAGGCAAAAGAAAGGATGGGAGAAAGCTTAAGTGTGAACAAAGCAAAGGAGGCAACAGTAGCACAGGAGTCTCCCGGTGCAGAAGAACATGAGGGAGACACAGATATGACAGAAACGGACGCGTCCTGGGAGGCTGTTGAGGCCGAGGTGCCAGAAGAATCTTCAGGGAATGAGGACGCCACTGGCAGGAGAGGTGAGGGGCTCCACGCAGGGATGTGGGCCAGGACCTGGGGAGAGCAGGAAGGACAGCTGGGCGCAGCGTCTGGCCTGGAGGCTTTTCTGAGTTGTGTCTCTAGGCACAGGTTGTGTTGGGCAATGAGGACTCTCAGGGTCCCTCAGTTGGCTGGCTAGAGCTTATTGGGGAACCTCGAGGAACAGAACAAAGAAGCTGTGAGCTTGTAGGGTTGGGTGAGGTGGTCAGGCCTCAGCTCCCTGATGAACCCTGACCTTCCTCTGCAGCAAGTCCAGAGTTGGCCTCCAGTATCATCCCTGAGTTTCTTCGGGCCAGACAATGTCAGCTTCTTGAGCCAGCTGCACCACCTAGGCCTGCAGTGTAAGATCTCACAGTTTTATTCCTCATGGGCCTCTTGGGAAGGGGTAAGCACTGGGGTTGTATCAGGCACCACAAGGTTACCCCCAAGCATAGATAGGTCTAAGCCCAGTGGAGCTGGGCTGGGTGGGCTCACTGAGAGCATAGGTACCTGCTTCCAAGGGCTGAGAGGAGCCTGGGTAAGGGGGTTTGCTTGGTTTAATGTGTAGTCTGAGAAGGCTTCCTGGAAAAAGATACTAGGGTTGGACAGGCAGCACTGGGCGGAGGGGAGGGAATGTCCACGCCAATGCCTGAACATCATAGGCTTGAGCAAGTACCAGTTTGTATGATGAGCCTGGACCAGCACAGTAGCTCAACGTGAAGAACCAGGCCCTAGGGAAAGACCAGGTCTCTGTGGGACCTCCCCATCCCCACTCCCTCCAGCAGGTGGTTGGAGCTGTTAGTTTAGGGCAGCCAAGTAGCATGTGCCCCAGTATTGGCAGGAGCCAGTGTCTTTGATCAGGGGTCTCTTGAGGCTGCAGTCCAACTAACTGTCCACTCCTGTACCCAGTTTACCTCTAGAGCATCCAGAACCTCTGCCAGCCAGGCTTCCTCCCAGAGCCCGACTCCCCAGGCTCCGCCAAGATTCCTACAAGGCTGGGTTGAGCCACTATGCAAAACTCTTTAGCTTCTATGCTAAGATGCCCATGGAGAAGAAGGCTTTTGACATGGTGGAGAAGTGGTGAGTCCTGGTACTTGGGGCGGGGAGAGGAGCCACTGAGAGCATGCGCAGTTTGTTCAGTCTGTTCTAACTGGCCTTGTTGGCAGCCTGGACAAATACTTCCAGCATCTTTGTGATGACCTAGAGGTATTTGCTGCTCATGCCGGGCGCAAGACTGTGAGACCAGAGGACCTGGAGCTGCTGATGAGAAGGTAAGTGGGCAGAAGCTGGGGCCGTGGGATGGAGCGGGGGCGCTGACTCTGTCTCTGTCCTCTGCTGCAGGCAGGGCCTGGTCACCGACCGAGTCTCCCTGCATGTGCTTGTGGAGCGGCACCTGCCCCTGGAGTATCGGCAGCTCCTCATCCCTTGTGCATTCAGTGGCAACTCTGTCTTCCCGGCCCAGTAGTGGTCGGACCTCAGTACCTGTCCTTTTGCCACACGGGACCCTTTGGCCCACATACCCTTCTAGGGCACCTCCCCACCCCCAGCATCAATAAATGTCACAAACAGAACTCGCTGACTTTGGTGTATATCCTGGTGCCAGCCAGGCAGAAACCAGCCCTTCTCCCCTGGACTCCCAGCACGCCTGGAGAACAGCATGGGTTCAGACAAACAATTTTATGCTAAAAGTCAGGGGTTAGCGGCATGTAGCGCCCAGGCTACTCCCAGAGGCCCTAGCTCGCAGGGTCCTGTTCTCGAGGTCCCATGCGCCTGACGTCGGCCATGTGAAGCTGTTCCAGCACGGTCTTGACATTTACCACAATGCCCTTTTCCTTCTCGCCCTCTTCTGGCAGTTCTGTCACAGGGATCTGAACGGCCTGGCTCAAATAGCTGTTCAGGGTCTGCTTGTCCAGGCTGGGATCAATGTTCATTAGGGCCTCACGTAGGCGGAACAGGTTCACATCTTCACGGCTGCCCCACAGGAAAGAGAAAGAGAGGCCTTGACCGTTCTTTGTAGCCTAAACCCCAAGATACTGCCAGACCTGAGCAGTATCCAACAGCATGCCTAGAGCACAAGAGAGACCCCCGCCTCTGGCTTAGTGGACGGGAGGGCCCTTGGTCACTCACAGCTCCAGGCCCAGCTCCTGCTTCAGCTCATGTAAGTACTCGTCCTTTTCATTCAAACACTGTTCTCGCAGCTTTTTCACAAAGAGCATACTCTGTCCTTCCTCGTCCTGCCACAAGACAGTGGTTAGGGCTCAGCAGAAGTTAGGGTAGGGCTGGGCCACTCTGACACCCTTACACACCTCCACAAACAGTGAACGGTACTGGAGCAAATCTGTGTTGCTGCTGTCAGGTTGCCAGCCCCCTGCCTCCATCAACTCCTGAATTCTCTCGTCCTTCTTGAAGGGGAAGGTGCTCTTGAGCACAGTGCTGGGGGGGAAATGTGAGCGCCAACAGGGGCCTGGCCAAGGCCTGGCCACCCATCGCTGTGCCCACGCTACCAGCCCCATGAGTGCTCGAAAGGGTAGCCAGCCCCGAGGCTGTGCCCTCCCACCAGGATCCCCTTTTCTCTGCATACCTGGGTGCCTGGCCAGAGGCAACGCTGGGCAGGACTTTGGGATGGGGGGGCCAACCTCTTACCTTAACTGTTCCATGGTAATTAGTCCCTCGTTCTGGCTGTCAATACTTGACATCTCCTTCACCAGCTGGGCTATGATCTCCTTCTGCCTGACGTACACGCTCTCTCTGTTCTACTGGGAGGGAAGCATTCACTAACTTCCTGCTTCCTAGGGTAGGGACAGATGGCCTGTGTGGGGAACAAGGGTAGAGGGCCAGGCCCACTCTCACCTTTCCCATCAAGACTGCATAGAACTGACTCATAATATCATTGGTGCGGAAAAGCTTGATATTTTCAAAGATAGTGTAAGCCCAAGCCATGGCATCACCAGGCCCAAAGCGACGCTCCAGGAAATTGAAGAAGAAATCCGAGAAGTTCTCTTTCTGCAGGGTCAGGGGGAAGACGGGCCGGTGAACCTGCACATGGTCAGTTGGCTTCCTTTTCTTACCCTAGCACTTCAGACTGAAACGCGTGGTGACATCTGACCTGCTCCTCACTAAGACGTTCCTTCCAGAATTCCTTGATGAGGTCAACCACAGCCTTCTTGGTTGGCTTCATGTTTGGAACACTGCCTTCAAAGCGAAGGAAAGGGGGGGTGCTTTCCTCATAGCCCTAGAAGGGAGAATACCAGCTCATCTCTGGGACCCACCCTCAAACAGGGCAGAACCCCAGGCATTCCCAGCAGCCAGGCTTGGATCTTCTGACACTGACCCCCACCCTCCCCTCACACTCCATCCCCGGCCCAGGGACTCGCCTACCAGACCAGAGAAGAAGTCTTTCTCCCGGAGCAGCCCCTCGCCTATTTCCTCCAAGAGTACGTCCACCAGCTCGTCGCTGTTTTTGCCCTCTGCTAGCATAAGCCAACGTTCCGGGCCTCCACTCACCACACCTGCAGGTGGGGAAAGGGTTCTGGGGTCCAGATCGCACACTTGAACGGTCCCTGGGGCCCCCACGCCACCGTCACCTTCACACTTGGTCCAGTCGGGCCGTGGCGTGGAGGTGCGCTGGATCTCCTGCAGCTCTGCGTAAAACTGGTCCCGCTCCTTCAGAGTACTCATGTGCAGCTGCAGCAGGATCTCGTGCTCCTTGCAGACCTCTTCATAGTCAGCTCTCAGGCTGTCCAGCTGTGGGCCAGGAGATTGGCCCTTGCTCCCCACTCACAGCCCCTCCCAGCCTCACCCGCCCACCAGCACCTGCTCCTGCAAGTCCTTATTGGTCTTCTCCTGCATTTCAAAGTCCCTCCTGGGCACGACGTCTCCGAAGTTGGCCTTCATGGTGTTGAGTTCCATCTGAGTGCGGGTCAGGTCTTGCCGAGTCATCTTCAGAGCCAGCGTTAGCTTCATGGGGTCCTCCCCCCAGACGCCTGCCAGGGGGCCCGACCAGCTCACATCACCCTGACTCTGGGATCTCTCGCCCAGGGCAGGGTTAAAGCATCCCTTGGGGCAGTCCCAGGCCCTTCTGCTTCCCTGCTTAGGAACCCCTGCTTGGTCCCACAGCACTACCAGCTTAAAGTTTCAGCCTTCACTAGAGAAGCCCAGAGCATGGGGTCCCAGTCCTGTCCTGCCCTCAGGGGATCTATGCTGCATCAGCTGCCAGCAATCGTTTCCTACTCAAACATTGGTTCTATGATTCTCAGTCCAGCTCAGAAGATATCCACATCTCCCGTCATGACCAGCTGAGGACTGGGCAGATGTTAGGAGAGTTGAATGAATTGGGGTGAGTAGTGAGATCCAGACTCCTCTGCAGTGCCTCCTGGAAAGGAAGCCTTGGGCTTACTTGGGGATTGGGCTAGTGACATGTCCTCCCGCTGGTATCGTAGCTCATTCAGGTCTGCGATGAGGATCTTGCGGGCATCGCGCTCGGTGAGGTAGTGCAGGTACTCCTGAGCCAAGCTCTTCCTCAGTTTGCTCACCTGTTAGGAAAGATGGTCAGGCTGCCTCTGGGGTTCTATGTGCAGCTGGTCACCACAGGGAATGGGACAGATGCTGAGTGGTCTCATGAGGACCTGGGAACTGGAACAGGAGAGGAGAAGGAGGCTGGCCATTCCTGAGACTCCAGCAAAGGGCCAGCGCTGCTAACCATGGAGAGTGGCCACCGAGGAACAGGACTCTGACGCACAGAGCCAGTGCTAAGCTGAGGAGGAGGCCCAGATGTGGAGGTAGCAGGCATCTGGGGGGAAGTGGTGGCTCAGTGTTATTTCAGGCAGAAGGGTGGAGTTTAGGGGTCACCTCAGTGACAAAGGTCCCTCCAAGGGTGGGGTGTCAGGAATACAGGGAGCTGTTCACCAGACTGCTTCCGTTCACCTCACTCTGTAGTGCCAACTTCTCTTCATTTTTTTTGTCAATGAGTTTCAGCAAATTCATCTTCTCTCTCTTCAGTATGGAGATTTCGTATCTCTCCTCAGCCCTCATGGCCAGGATCCTCTCGTTACAGTCTTCATTCACAGTGACCAGCTTGGCCTTCAGGGGCTCCAGAGCCCGAATCTTCTCCCTCTGTTGGGCTAACCAAGGACACGTGGGAGAGTTCCTCTTGGGTCAGGGACAGCGAACAGCCGGGAGACACTGATCCTGCGGTCAGTGTGGCTGTGGCTCTTACAGACCCCAGGCATCTGTGCATACCTTGCTCACAGCACAGCCCTTGCTTACAGCCTCTGTGCTTGCATATAAACCAGGGTCTGGTCCAGGTAAGGCCAGGGGCTCACGTGAGCCCTCCCCTACAGCCTTCAGTCCTGCTGCTGCCCCTTGCCTGGCCCCTCCAAAGCCTGCTGGGGGAGCCTCTTCACTCTCAGATGTACTCCCTGACTCTTGAGTTTCACTCTCAGTAGGAAAGGACAGGAGGTGGTCAGGTGTCCCACCACAGGCCACCTCTCGCAGGACAGTGTGAGCCAGAAGACTGAGTAGGGCTTGGTAACCTTAAGGCCGCAGCCCGTGGCTGTGTGCCCATTGGGGAAGCTACGGTCTTACCCAGCATCACCTCATAGGCATTCTTGATGGAGGACAGCAATGGCTTGTATGTCTTAAAGTCCTCAATGAAGAACTCAAAGACTTCTCTGTAAGGCTGTCAAGAAAAGGGAATCTCTTAGCTACTGGCCCATAGCTGCTGCCCTCAGTAGGACCTCGGTTTGCCTTTCCTTGACTTCAGAGTGTCCCAGCACATAGCTACTAGTGACTCACAGTCAGATGAATGCCCCAGGTAACAACTGGGTCTTTCACTGCCATGGGACTGAGGGGCAGTTCTGTCCCTCTCAGCTGCTTCCCAGAGGTCTCTCCTGCTGCCAGCTCTGAGGCCTGGCAGATCACAGGGTTGGGACCTCCCTCTCTGTGCCTAGGCACTGAGTCGTCTCTGGCCTTCCAGATAGCCATTTTTTTCTATGTGTTGTGTCTCAATTGGCCTCTCACTGGCACCCCCTCATCATCTTAGAGCCCTGGAGGGGCAGGAGGAGAGTGAAGGTTCTAGCCCCACATTCTGCCTACCAAGTAGAGGTGTGGTTTCCTGTCCCACCTGCACATGTAGGAAGTTTTGGGAGAGAGCACTGTGTCCTGGAATGAGTACAGACCTGGCATCAGTCATGAGAGTTAGAATCCCAGCCCCCCCCCCCCACCAATGCCCTTGGCCTTCTCCAAGCTTCTGTTCCTTGTAGGGTAGGGACCTGCAGCTGTGAGATGGTGTGTAAGGCCTATCCAAGTTCTGGCACACAGGTGCAAAGCAAATCTCTGTCAGGGATTCCCCCGCATTGTCCCTGTTTGAACAAGGACTTAGGGACTTCCCCAGTATGCACTAGAATTTAGTCCGCATCTAGATCTCTCTCTCTCTTTCTCTGTGTCTGGGCTAATTGTTCAAGCTTGGGGCTGTGGTTGCTTGGGTTGTGGAAACTGTGTGGCCCCTGCTCGCCTGGCGGCCAGCATTCAGCCTCCCTTTACTGATGCCCAGCAACCACAGTGGGCGCTGAGGAGCACAGAAAGCATCCTGTCCTTTCGGGAAAACCGAACATCAGGAGGTTGGCTCCATACTGCCCAATCACACCATATATGTTTCCCTTGAAGAGGAAGGGGAACCCAGAAGAGTCAGAGCTGGGCAAGGCTGGTCTCCTGAGTGTCTGAAGTGCTCAGAATTGGTGAGCAGCTTCTTCCCCCTGCCCCCTCCCCTCCCCGCGTTTCTCCACCATCTGACCTGCAGCCTCAGCTCTTGGGCAGAATCCTTGCCCAGGTCCAGCAGGAGGAGCTCCTTGCGCAGGTAGTTCTCTAGCTGCTCCAGGTACCTGGGCTTGGCAGTGTTCAGGGGCTGGTGCTGCCAGCTGCTGCAGGAATGGTGGACTGAGATGTGACAGGCACCCTACAGGGCCCTTGCACCTGGGCCTGGGGTAGCACACCCCTGTTCAGCACAGGCCCACCACAGCTTACCCTGTTCGCTTCCGGTAGTCCTCTGAACAGGGCTTTCGATTACACAGAATGGTCTGGCCACTGGTGTGTGTGGGCCATGGGGACAGATCACCTGCGGAGAACTGATAGGACTGCAGGAAGGGACACATGCAGTTACCTTACAGCATTGCTCCCCCTCCTGATGTTCCTCTGTATCCTCCTTCCCTTCCTGATTTTATTTTAAAAGATTTATTGGGCCCTCCCTGTTGGCGCAACAGGTTAAAGTGCAGCACTATGAAGCTATCCGCAGCCTCTGCAGGACGAGTTCCATCCCCAGCCCGGGAGCTGACCCACATGGTGTGGCAGACCTCTCCTGATCTGCCCGCTGCTCCCCTCAGCAGTGTATTTCAGTCAGTCTGCCTGTTCTACACCCCACTCTGTCTCTGATGAATCCTCTCACCCCTTGCACCTATGGCCTATAACCCAAATCTTGTATGCATAAATAAATAGATCTTTAAAAAAATAAAATAAAAGATTTATTTATTTTTGTGCCACCAGGGAGGGCCAAATAAATCTTTTAAAAATGTACATATTTAAAACAGAAAATGGTCAGGGAAGCATTCAAGATATTTAATTACTTGAAATACTTTTTTTTAAAAGATTTATTTATTCATACAGAACTGGGGTACAGGCCAGAGATACAGAGGGTGAGAGGATTCACCAGGGACAGAGTGGGGAGCAGAACAGGCAGATCGATGAAGTACACTGCTGAGAGGAGCAGCGGGCGGGCCAGGAGAGGTCTGCCACGCCATGTGGTCACCTCCGGGGCAGGCCGGAATCGAACTCATGCGGAAGCAGCCTTAGATTCTCAGTGCTGTGCTTTAACCTGCTGCGCCACCAGGGAGGGCCTGAAATACTTTTACTGTTAGAAAAGATGCCTCTGAGCTGCTAGAGGAGGAAAAGAACAATAAACAAAAAATAAAAGTAGAAGAGAGGGCCCACCCTGGTGGTGCAGCAGGTTAAAGCACAGCACTACGGAGCTAGTCCCAGCCACTGCAGCACCAGTTCCATCCCCTGCAGCGAGCTGACCCCCCATGGCACAGCAGACCTCCCCTGACTGCCCACTGCTCCCCTCAGCAGTGTACTCATCAGTCAGCCTGTCCTGCTCCCCACTCTGTTTCTGGTGAGGCTTCTTACAGCCCTGCACCTCTGGCCTATACCCTAGTTCTGTATGCATAAATGAATAAATATTCAAAAATAAATAAATAAATAATAAAAGTAGAATAGAAAAGCTGGAAAAATGAGAGAAGTTAAAAAATGAAGTCAAATTTTTGTTTAAAAGATGATGTGATATAATTTTTATGTAATTGCAGAGTAACCTGGGAAGACAGCTGGAAAGTTGCCCAAGAAGTACCTAACCCTGGGGGATTAGTGACAAGTTTTTCAAACGGCAAGTCGTGGTATTTAGTCTGCCTGGGGAGAACGTGGTCACCCTGCTTTGTGCTCTGCATCTTGGCTTGGCTGTTAACAGCTGGGAAGGCGCAGCCCATGCTGGCCTGGGAACCGGGGTGCTTAGTGCTCTCTGCTTCTCCCTGCAGGCGGAGACGGGAAGGAAGGCCTAAGGGGTGGCTAGCGCGGGGGAACACCGCCCCCTGGTGGTTCTGCCACCACCGCACAAAAGAGAGAGCCGGGTCTCAGATGCAGGGAATAGGAGGCTACCGACAGAGAAGGAAGGGGGGCCCCCTGCGGTGGGAGGAGGACGCCCCAAGTCATTTGGTCTTGTGAGGCTGGTGATGCGCCTAGTCTCCACAGAGCCCACACTTCTCTCCCTGTTCTTGCTTCCTGGAGTTAGGGTCTACATGTTGGGAGTTGGTAGCCTCATAAAGCGTGTGGCCCATATGGCCCCAAATTCTCCAGGGTGACATTCACACAAGGAAAGCCACTAACCAAACAGCCTGCAGTGCTCCACTGTGAGCTGGAATTACAAATATGTTCAAGTGTGTCCTTTCATCTGTGAGATTTGGACAATGGCTGTCTATTCACTAAATAACAATCCTGTGAGCGTGTCAATAAAAGTACTTACTGAGACAGCATTCCTTTTTATAGAAATACTTTAAAAAACAGGAATGGGGGTAGGACCTTTCCTCAGGCTGGTAAAGTATCTCCAGCCCCGTCAAGCCTGCATACACAGCGTTTCTGGAGCTGTAAATATATGGCAGCCGTTCAAGTACCCTATTAAGTTGGGTCCGTAAAAACAAATAGATCCAGTCACAGCCCTGAAGGATACTGGCAGATCTGCTGCGACAACTCTAGATCCTAGCTGGCACGTGGCAGTCTGTCTGGCACCTGACAGGCTTGAAGAGACGTGGTCCAGATAGCTGAGCTGTCCAGGGATCCCTGTGAAGACTTTCCAGAAGCCATGTAGCCAGTGTACACCCCCACCCAGAGCCTCTGGGCCATACGCCCTGACTGGGGAGAAACCACTCGGCGGGGCATGTTTCAAGTGTTTGGTGTTTTGGTGTTACAGAGAGGGAGGCAGATAGGGTCTGGGAGCTGATATTTGGGGTCCCAACAGGATGAAACCACTAACCAGCCCTTCCCGTTTCTGAGAAGTCTTGCGTTTTTGGAAGTTCTTGATTCTTGGGAAGCTTGGATCATCTCTGGTGACTCCTGAAGGCCCCACATGTGTTCTGCGCAAGGAAGGGGAAGGCAGGGTGAGTGGCAGAGCTTTCCACCTTTCTCACAGCCATAAGAAATGGTGCCATCTGCCCTGAGAGCCAGGCTTTGGGCGCTCCCAGCTCTGCCTCTAGATTCCCAGAGATCCTGTCAATCAGCTCATGGGCCTGGGCCCAAACCATTTTCCTATATTCATCATGAGTCTCACCCACTCACTGCTGCTCCAGGAGCCCAGGACCTGGTGGGCCCATACTACCAGTGTGCTCAGCTGACACTACAATGTCAGTGTGATGTGAGTAACTGGCACACTTTGGGGGAGTCATACCAAAGCAAGAAGCATAACACTTGGGGTATGATTCTCCAGTCTCAACTTACTGGCTGACAGGGTCACAGGGCTTGACATTTTTCTTCTTAGCATTTTAAAAAAAGATTTATTGGAAGTGCACTGGACTATGGTGATGGCACATGGGTGATTTGGTGATGGGAAGCCCATGGGGATTACAACTGAGATAGAAAAAGGCACAAAATGATGTAAAAGTAAACTATTATTTAAAATTAAAAAATATTTATTTATGTGTACAAGAACTGGGGTGTAGACCAGAGGTGCAGGGGATGAGGGGATTCACCACAGAGTGGAGAGCAGAGCAGGCAGATTGACTGAAATACAGTGCTGAGGGGAGCAGCTGGCAGGACAAGAGAAGTCTGTCAAGCCATGTGGGTCACCTCTCTGGCCAGGGATTGGCCTCGTGCTGCAGTGGCTATGGACAGCCTCATAGTGCTGTGCTTTAACTCGTCATGCCACCAGAGAGGGTCCAGGGATTGACATCTTTCTAACAGGACCCCTTTGGACAAGTCATTAAATTTCTCAGCCTTGTCTTCACATAGGAAAAATGGAGAAAATCTTGCTTTTCCTATCTCAGAGTTGTTGGAAGCTTAAATAAGAGTAAAAGAGAATGCAAAAATAGTCTATAAACTGCAAGGAGCTGCACAGATGTTTTTGATGACAGCAGGATGGGAGAGAAATGGATCCTAAGGCGATTTTAACAACTAGGTCTCTGGGGAAGTGAGCCTTGCTCAGACTCGAAGGCAATTAAGGGGCCAATAGGGATGGCTGCATATTGGGGCAGATCCAGGTAGAACCAAAGAAGGAAGTAATTCCAGTAATGCGTGCTAGGGGTGGCATGGTGATTTATGCTGCCAGACAGACCTGTGCCTCATTCCCCTTACTAACTGGTCACCTTGGCCATATATTTTTTTAAGATTTATTTATGCATACAAGAGCTGGGATACAGGCAAGAGGTGTAGGGGGGCGAGAGGCTTCACCAGAGACAGAGGAGGGAAAAGAACAGGCAAACTGACTGCCTGTCAATATACTGCTGAGGGGAGCAGCTGACGGGGCGGGACAGGGGAGGTCTCCACGCCAGTGGGTCACCTCCCTGGCCGGGTAACAAACATGTGCCGCAGTGGCAGGGGACAGCCTCATAGTGCTGTGCTTTAACCCTTGTGTCACCAGGGAGGGTCTAATCATGGGCATATTTAACCTTTCTGAACCTCAGAGTCTTTGTCCATAAAAATGTGAGTAGGTCTACTCAAAATCCTGGGAAGTTGAAAGCCACACTGGAACCCTTATCCAGTGGGGAAATAAGTCCTACAGGGCTCCTCAGTCTTCCTCCATGAAGCAGTGACAATGAAGACTCTCCAGTCTTCTATTGTCTCCCAATTGCACAAGTGTGAGCAAGACATGTAGAATAAGTAGACGTGTAGAAAAAGGAGTTCTGTCTAGACAGTCATGGGTTTGAGACAGGATACAACAGATGGATACATCTACTCACTGGAGTACCTTCCTGTTAAGACCTATCAATTTTCTAAACTCTGCTGGAATTACCACAAAGACAAGATAAGCAAGAAAACAGTGTGTGTGGAGGTTTCCCTGGTGGCCTAGGGGTAGAGTCTCAGCTCTACCACCACAGAGTCCCATCACAATGGCCTGAGTTTGATCTCCGGCCAGGGAGCTGACGCGTATGGCACAGCAGACCTCTCCTGTCTTGCCCACTGCTCCCCTCAGCAGTGTATATCAGATCTGCCTGGACTTGTCCCCACTCTGTCTCTGGTGAATCCTCTCAACCCCCCTGCACTCTGGCCTGCTCTCCAGTTCTTCTGTGCAAAAATAAATAAAATCTTTTTAAAAACAGCCTTGGGGATCTCCATAAATCTCGAGGCATTGACAAGTGGAAAGCACAATAGGTAATGGACATTAGTTCTGAATATTTTAGGAGGCGACAATGAAAAATAGACTTGCAAATAATAATAATAATCTTTATTATTCTATTAGATATGTTATGCCAATCCCCAAAGATGAATGGGAAACAGTGACTTAAATGTCTACTTCAAAACTGAAGAAAGTTACTTAACTCATAACAAGTTAGTGTATTTGTCAGGGGTTTGCCCTGGTATTGAGTGGATTCAAGTTGCTGAGTTCCATCTACTGTGCTAAGGCTGAGAGGGTAACAGAGAAAGCCAAGGGGGAGGAAAAATCTACCCCAGATGAACACACAGATGAACAGTTTCTTGTAAAGGGTACTGCTAATATATCTGTAGAGTCTTTCCAACTGTTACAGGGCAACTCCAATGTGAAATGGGATAGCCTGAGTGTGGGTTCCCACCTGAGTGCTTAAAAAGGACTTGTAATGAAATGTAACTGCAGGTACACACAAAAAAGTTGATAAAGGGTTTGTTTACAGAAAAGGGAAATGAAAAAGGAATAACTCAGTATGAAAAAGTGGTAAATTGTTGAATATGTCCCACCAGTTCCACTTAGCTGGAACCCCAATAGTACACTGAAACTTGGCAAAAAACCCAAGGCCTCCCCCAAGGCCCACATGTCTGGTCCTATACCAGTCCTGGCTGTTTAATTCCACCCTCAGTTCCCAGCAATCCTACCTTCAGTAGTGATGACATTATGGGATTTGTAGTGCTTGGTATCTTGGGTCTCTTTGGTCTGAATGGGTTAGGGTTAGGGTAGGGTCCATAAAACCTTTGTTTGTGGAGTTCATTCAGGACATCTTTTCCCCCAACAGAATGATATTTTATACTGCCATCAAATTTCACTTCAGCCATTATGTAATGTTTCGTTAAACTCTCAAGAGTCTGTTTTATATTCCTTCCAAATATTACTACAGTTTCCTAAAATCCTGCACTGGGTAACTATATTTATCCTCAAGCCTGCTTGGCTAAAATAAGCAAATTGGCATTTAATTTCTGACTTTTGCAAGCTTTTAAAAAAGATCAATTTATTTTTGCATAGAAGAACTGGGGTGTAGGCCAGAGGTGTGAGGGAAGCAGAATAGGCAGATCTACTGAAACATACTGCTATGGGGAGCAGTGGGTGAGATAGGAGAGGTCTGTTATGCCATATGCGGGTCAGCTCACTTGGGGGGATTGAACTCAGGCTGTAGTATTGATAATGCTGAGACTTAACCCCTAGACCACCAGGGAGAACACTTTGTTGGCATTAAAAAATATTCATTTATGCACACAAGAACTGGGTACAGGCCAGAGGTGCAGGGGGTGAGAAGGTTCACCAGAGACAAGAGTAGGGAGCAGAACAGGCAGATTGCGAATTACACTGCTGAAGGGAGCAGCAGGTGAGACAGAAGAGGTCTGCTGCGCCATGTGGGTCAGCTCCTTGGCCAAGGATCAAATTCTTGCTGCAGATAGCTGCTGCTACTTAACCCCTTGCATCATCAGGGAGGCCCTGTTGGCTTTTTTAAAGGCAGCAGATCATGAAGGATTAGAGTTTAGATGAGATTACTTCCCCAACCCTCACAAGGAATAAAAGAAACTAGATTCATTAAATTTACTGAATGTCTATTTTATGTATGAATTGTGAGGAAAGCTTCACATTTCTTGCCTTAATGTTCTCTACAATGTTTGTGAGGTGGGCTGTATCATCCCTATCACTGAGGTACAGTGATAGGGATTGAAACTTCACAAACCTCTGAAGTTCCAAAACTTGAAAGGTATTTACCCAATTTTTGTGTTTAAGTTCGTATACTTTGTGGTTTTCCTGGCTAACAGAGTGTGTTGTCATATTTTGCAGACCAGAAGCTACACCTCTGGAGCTACCCTGAGGTTGTAGATGTATTTGGGCTGCCTAGAGTCAGCCAGCAATTGACAAGTTTCTTCGGTGGGCGAAGAGACAGTTTATCCCTGTGGCTAAGAGCTCAGTTTCAGGAGTCTCACGTCGCTGGGTTGTGAAGTTATGCGTGTGAAATCCTAGCTCTGCTCCACCATTTATAATATGTGTAAAACACATAATCTCTCCAGGCATCTATTCTTCCTGTGTAAACTGATAGTACTATTTCATAGAGTTGTTGGGGGGTTAAATCTGGTACATAAAGCACTTAGAACATAATATATGCTCAATACAAGACAGGTGGTTGTTAGTCATGATAAAGTGCTCCTGCTCTTTTGCTACCCCATACTCTTCGAGCTGACAAGTCATATCCTGTTTCTGCATCACTGATTCTTTGGGGCTGCAGCCCTGGACCAACGGACAGCGGTAGGAGGTGCAGAGGTACAGATTAGGTACCATTTATGCAAGCACTTACGCCCTCCTCTCCGCCCTCAACTTTGCCAGCGCCTACCTCGACGGAGACGCGAAAGTGGACAACCGTGTCTTTGGCTTCGGAGAGGCCATATCCCTCAGGCAGTCGGGCAGGCGGCACTCACCGCCCAGAAAGCCGAGGTAGTGTACAGCTCGTCGCCATGGCGACCAGCCCCCAGCAGCCTAGCGGCGGGGGCGGAGTCAGAGTTGTGCCACGCCCCGACCCCAGTCAGCGCGGGCTGAGAGTAAGACCAAGTAGCAAAGAAGCACATCGATCCGGGTGCGAGGTTCCCTTAGAGTCCCTTAGAGTCAGTCACCACAACGAATTTGACCCTAACTACCAGAACCGAGGCAGGGGGATAAACAGAGGCCTTGGGGGTGGGAGGTGAACTGAGTGGCCGGAGCCCTATTGCAAATGGGAATTGTAGTTTTCGGTGTCTCTATGTCTCGGCGTATAGGCTTGTGACTGAGCAGGTTGTACTACATCTCCCAAGGTTCTTGCCAGCCTGCGTTGCCCCGCCTCTGGAGAGCTCTGCATTATGGGATATGGAGTCCGAAGTGTGGCGAGGCGTGGCAATGTCCAAAGAGAGGTGCCGGACTCGGACTCGGTTTCCCTGCGGCCCTGGCTGGCTCGCGGGCCATTGGCTGAGCGGGGCGGATCTGGTCCCGCTCCTCCCCGCCCCCAGTGACACAATAGCAGCTCCCTCCAAGATGGCGGCGGCGACGGCGGACCCGGGAGCTGGGAGCCCGCAGGCTGGAGACTCCTCCGGCGGGGGTGCTGGGGGCGGGCTGCCTTCCCCGGGGGAGCAGGAGCTGAGCCGGCGCCTGCAGCGCCTGTACCCTGCAGTCAACCAGCACGAGACGCCGCTGCCGCGTTCTTGGAGCCCCAAGGACAAGTACAACTACATCGGCCTCTCCCAGGGCAACCTCCGCGTCCACTACAAAGGTATGAGCCAGTTTAGCCCCCGGCTGGAGGAAAGGCCAAAGCATCTTCAGGGCGTCGCTGCTGCTCAGGCGCCTGCCCTGTCTCCTCCCTTCCCCGGCCGGGGTGCTCCGCGTTGGGCCTTAACTCCTGTGGGATGTCCAGGGTGGTGGGGTTGACCAGGCCAAGGACTGATTGCCTAGTCTGCTCTGCCCTGAGACACCCGATGTCAAGAGATCTGCAACAGGTGTCCAGATGCAGTGCTGTGCTCGATCTTCTACCCCGCAGGCCTTCCTGCTCGACCTGGGATAACTCCCAACTCCAGCTGGGCTCTACACCTGCTGTTTAGTTTGGGGAGTATCTGAAGAAAGGTGTCACGTTCTCTCCATTAGCCAGAAATTCGTGGGCTTGTGCATCCCAGATTGGGCCTGGGGTTCTGTGCTAAAGGTGGGAAGAGGGGGGGTGGAGTCTTTCAGGACTACTCCCATCCTGGGCTCCCAGGTGGGCTGCTTATATTTTGGAGAAACTGCCAGCAGCCTTCATGAACCTCTCACTTGCACCCACATTGCTTGCTGCCCCATTTAGTTTGCATGGGAGATAGTGTCTTTTGCAGGGCTGCTGTTCTCTGGAGGAGGTAAGCCAAAGGTGGGAGGTATATATGTTTGTTCAGTTGTCTAATTATTCCTTGGACTATGTAAAGTCTTCCTCTGGCTATGGAGGGTTGGAGTTGCCATGGAGCAGAGAAGAATGAGACTTCCATTCTTTTTCCTTCTGCTGATAAGCTTTCCTTGCTTTCTCCTATTAGGTCATGGCAAAAATCACAAAGATGCGGCCTCAGTCCGTGCCACCCACCCTATACCTGCTGCTTGTGGCATCTATTACTTTGAGGTGAAGATTGTCAGCAAAGGAAGAGATGGGTAAGTTGTCCATCCTTTTATTCCCCCAACAGGGAGCTGTTCCCTGGAGCTGACTTGACATCTGTGGTCAGAGTTCCAGGTCTCTTGAGCTTCTGAGCCATCTGTGCTGCAGAGAGTTGAATAGTGGACTACCTCTGTTACCTGCCTGTGGTTATGTCCTAGTTAAAGTAGCAGTCCTTGATGGCAAGTGGATGCACTGGAGGTGGAGGAGGGACCTTCTCTTTATTGATGTAATGAAATACCTCACAGGTCAGGGAAACAAACTTACATTAACAACTCAGTGTTCTTTAAGAATGGGATTTCCCCCACTGTTTTGTGGTGTCTATGATTTACCTCCTTTCACACTGTTCTTCCATCTAATGTTCCTTTTTATGGCTTTAGTCACTTAGAGGCTTCAAAGGGATAGTAGAGTCTTTCCAGCATTCATCAAAGCTGTGGCAGCCACTGGTCTGTCATCTCAGGGTAAACAGCATGCACATGGTCACAATCAGGTGACCTTGTTGCTCATAAACTTGTTTTTCAGTCCAGGACTTCAACACCAGTTGGACCAGCTTTAGGAAGGTCCTCATTAAAGTCAGCATTAGGGAGGATTCCTATTCTAGGGTGAGCTAAGCAAACACCGGAAATCAGAGGGGAGATTTTTTTTCTTTTTCTTTTTCTCTCATTCTGTCTTTTATCCAGTGGTTGTGACAAAGCAGGTGTATAAGTTATGAAATAACACGATTGCCACTGCCTTGGGAAGATGGGAATTTTGCCAGCCCCACCAGTTATCTTTGTACCAACACCATGTGTGTTTTTGAGTTTTCAGAATCCTTACTCTCTTAAGGACTGTCTCTCTTGTGATGCATGTAAGGTGCCCGGTCAAGGGGCTGTGCCTCCCAGCTCTGCCTGTTTCCTCAGCGATGCTCCAATAGCCCTGCCTGGGAGGGCTGTGTGGTCGTGGGTGAATCATGGGACTTTGCAGCTCTCGACCAACATCTCAGCTGCCTTTAACCCAGAATCCTGTGACTGAAATTCTGACCATGACACAACATTGTATCTTTCACTTTTATTCCTCTCTAGTGCATTTATAATAGGAAACTTAAATTACTGAAGGCTATTAAAAGCGTTTATTTTCCCTTTTCACCATCTGATAAGCACACATATTTACTGTGCTTGAACTAGGGTGAATGAGAATGGCCTCTTAAAACAAACAGTGAAAAAATAGCTATAATGTTGGCTGAATTGTTGGTGCTTTAGTGTCACATTGCCCAAGAGTAGGGAAGAAAATAAATTGTTTTCTGGATGGTCTTTATCATAGATAATAGTTAAGCTAGTGAGAGAAAAGCCTTTCAAAAGTGGAGTGTTTAACATAGTGGTCTGGATTGCTCCATCTACTTTTCAACATTTCAGTTCTAAGTAGATCTTGCTGAAAAAGGTTCCTGTGTCTTGTTCGATTTCTTTCCAGACAGTGTTGCCTGCAAGTGTAAAGAATTCTCCCAAACTCCATTGCCAGCATGTAGTGAGTGTAGGCATTAAACTGATGTGGAAATCCTGGCTTTAAAAAGGTCCATGGTATGTAGGCCTGTTATATCCTGCTTTGGTTGACCACTGTCAGATGGTCAATACAGGGTCCCTTGCAGCCTCTTTTTGGAATAAATGACCACCTTCTTATGAACAGGGGTAGCCAGATGTTGTGGGACCAGGTGTGTTTTTGAGGAGGCCACGGGCAGTTACTGGCAGACATTGATCAGCTTGTTTCCTGTTGATTTTGGGGGTGTGTTTCCGACCTGGGCTCCATGACCCAGGTGTTAACCGGTTGTGTAGCTTTCCTGTACTATGTGGTTGCCTCATGGCATCTCTGAGAGTGACTGAGTAGATGATGATGTACCTGTTTTGTGAGAGAGCCTTGAGCCCTTAGGATATTTGGTGACCTGCCCCGGCTGCAGGGCTTAGGGTGTGCAGTAGAGTAACCTAACCTGTCAGGTGCCCGTGCCCGGCCCCAGATACGTGTGTCTGTGCTGCTGCTGCCTTCCCCATTGCATTCCTTCCCTGAGTAAAGGAGTGTCTGGATGGGTTCTCAGGGGGGACACTGTGTTCATGGGGGACAGAGCTGAAAGGTCTTAGTGCTCAGTGGGGCCAGAGAAGTACTTTGTGCTCTGGAATGGGCTTGATTGGCGGATTTGTCATCCCACCGAATCTGTATACTTTCTCTAGGTTTCATATGGGCCTCTTTTGTGAAAGTCTTTATGAACTCAGTTGTCAGTGTCATTGTTTTTCAAAAAATTTTGGTTCTGATAAGTGTCTTTGGTAGAAGCCTACACTGAGTGTTTTGAAATTTCCATTTTAAGGTTTCATAGAGTATCTCTACACCTACTCTGTGCCAAACCTGGGCTAGGTGGCAGGAGAACAAAGCTGAAGCCAGCATCTATCAGCTTGAGTCTGGTTGGTATCTAGCTTGACCAGGGGCTGGTCTTTCTGGTTGATCCCTAAATATAAGGGAGAGCAAGAGAAGGTGGGCTGTGCTTGGGCTGAGAGCTTGGCACGGATGGATGGGCTTAAGCTGCTTTTTGCCAAGTCACCAGAGCTGGGAACCCCAGAAGCAGATCTGGTGGGGTGTGGTGATGTCAGAGCCTGGCTGGTGGTGCCGGGAGATAAGGGCCATCTGAGTTGATCTTGCTATAAGAAGCCCTGAAGCTTGAGGTCTCAAAGGGAGAAGATTTGCTTAACCAGAGTTCGTGGACCTGTGGGTGTCTCCAGCTCTTAGTGATGACACATGGAGGGTGTGGCTGGCTAGGCTGACAGATGCTCCAGTGTGACCCTCAAAATAGACTGTAACATCATCCTGGTGGCGGCAGCGTCCTGACATGTGATGGGTGACTCTACCCAAGAGCAGCAAGCCTGGGCTAGAGCACTGGATGGAGTTGAGGGGCTTTCCTCTGCTGCCAGTACCCAGCCCCCTGCCACCCTACCAAGCCTGCACCTGCCAGTGCCTTGTTTTGGCCAGGCAGTGTGCTGGCTCATAGTTCTGCCCCAGTCCCGGGTTCCAGGAGCATAGGCAGGAGGCTGTCCCAAGAGGAGGCAGATGTGCTGGCACATGAGCTTGTAGGGTGGTATAGAAAGGGCCGGTCGTGGTGTGTGCTGTACCCAGGGATGGCCCGGAGCGTAGACCTCTCTGGTATCAGAGTTTGGGGCAGGCTTCATAGAAGGGGATGATGCTGAGTCTGGAAGGATGAGTTGCAGGTCCTAGGTGAACAAAGCGGGACACAGATGCTCCAGGCTGACGGAACAGTTAATAAAAAAACATGGAACACAGAGCATGAGGTGGGCAGTGGCTGGACGGAAATAACTAGGATCATAGAGTTTATCCAGAGGGTTGGGGCAATGTAGGAGGGCTTTGGCTTTGTGCGTGCTTTTGAGAGTGCAGAGGGGAGAAAAGACTCCTCTGTTTTGGTTCAGTCAGGGCCCTTTGGCTGAGAGCCAGTGACCCTGGGGTGGGCCAGGGGCTCGAAGTCCTGTCTCTTGGCATGGTTTCCCATGGTCCTCCTTTCTCTCTTGGTACTATTTCTCCTGTCTGGTAGATGTGGAGGAGGGCTGCTGAGACTGGTAGCTGATGGCTTCTTTGAGGTGAAAGGCCGTGTGGGGTGGTGTTCTTGGGTGTTTTGGTTGTGCCACATCCTTGAGAGACAGCCCAGTCTACGATTTTCTCTGGAGACCCAGATTACTACTCATTGTGTTTAGGCGCCTGGCACATTCCCTGTCAGCGTGCCACTTTGAGCCCAGTCTCGTATTGTGTAGTGCCCGTGAGAAGCTTGGTGTTTATCTGTGGGCCTGGGAAAGACCCTGTCCTGAAGAAGAAGGTGCTGTTCTTGCCTGAGGCAAGTGGAGATGGTGGTTTTGTCCTGTCTCTGACTGCCGCCAGGGCTGGTGGCCTCTCAGGCAGGTGCTGAGCTTTGGGCTGTTTCTCTGCCTAGTGACCTGGTGCTGTTTCATCGATGTGAAATGTGTGGTCTCTGGAGCATCTCTGAGCGCTCTGTGGCTTACTTGTCTCGGGGGTAAGACGCCAGGTGTGTAGATGGGCATACTGAGGTGCAGCTCCCCATGATTGAGGGGACTGGAGTCCGCATGTTGTCTTCCTACGCTGCACACCCCAGGCTTCCCTACGCACTGTGTCACCACCTGGGCTGAGGGCTGAGAGTGGGGAATGTGACTTCTTTCTTCCTTTTATCTTTTTTTTAAAGATTTATTTATTTATGCATACAAGAACTGGGGTATGGGCCAGATTTGCGGGGAGGTGAGAGGATTCACCAGAGACAGAGTGGGGAGCGGAAGAGGCAGATTGACCAAGCACACTGCTGAGGGGAGCAGCGGGCGGGTCAGGAGAGGTCTGCTGTGCCATGTGGTCACCTCCTTGGCTGGGGATCGAACTTGTGTTGCAGTGGCTGTGGATCGTTTCATAGTGCTGCGCTTTAACCCGTTGGGTCACCAGGGAGGGCCCATGACTTCTTTCTTTATAACTGGCACCTTTGTCAAGGATCAGCTTCTAGAGAAATTCCTGAAGTTCACGTCACATTGCCTCCTTCACTTCTTTACCTGTTGGTTTTGTTCTCTGGAATGTTTTGTCTTTCTCTAGAGTTGGAACACAGGGAATGAATACACTTGGCAGCTATGTCGGACGGGCGTGGGTGCCATCCTGTTCTGGCGCCATGGGGAAGAGGCATGGGCCCAAGGGTGGGCCTCTGTGGTCGGGGGCAATTTAGAAAGAAGGGCCATTCACTAAGGAGGGGTGGATAAAGCCATGTCCCCTGCCTCTCTAGATCGTCTGTCAAAACCCACGTAAAAATGTCTCCAGCTGCTGTAACCTCGCTGTTTTGTTGCAACTGAAGTGTGAAGTCATAGCTTTGGAGGACTTGGTGATAGAGCAGGACCTAGCCCTCTGTCTTGACAGAACAGGGAAAAAGACACTCAGGACTGGGAAGGAAGTGGGGACGTTGGGTAAGTCTTTTGCGTCTCTCTTGTGCGCTCTTCCTCTTCTACGCCTTGAACCTCGGAGCTGGCCTGGGATTCTGGGCTGTTTACTTTAGTTAGGGCCGGCTGGTGTCAAGGCTCCGCGCCACAGCCCCTCAGCTCAGCCGCAGGCATTACTGCTTGGTAGCGCCTCTGCTGCTTGTGCAGACAGAGCCCCAGGGCTCTCCTCCATGCACTGCAGTGCGGGTCAGCGTTTGGGCGTGAAGCAAGCCCAGCTGCATTTGGGGAGGAGGCTGTTAGGAGATTAGAAGAGGTGGAGGGAGTTGCAGGGCAGTTGTGCCCAGCTGGCTGGAGGACTCAGCTCGTCTTTTCTGGGGGACATTGTGGAGGGTCTCCTGAACCGGGAGGAAAGAGGCAGAGGGGGTGGTTTGTCGAGTGGGACAGTTATAACGTATGGTACAGAGTCAGTTGCCTGAAATTGGCATGGGCTATTTTACGGCAAACTTTTTTTTAAAGATTTATTTATTTATGCATATCAGAACTGGGGCACAGGCCAGAGGTGCAGGGCGCTTAAGAGGACTCACCAGAGACAGCGAAGGGAACAGGCAGGCAGACTGATCGAAATACACTGTTGAGAGCAGTGGGCGGAGCAGTAGAGGTCTGCCATGTTTGTGGCAAACTGTTAGTAACAACTGGTGTGCTAGGAGTTGTATCAGTAGTTTGCTTTACCAAAATGTATTTTTATTTGAAATCATTTTTCTAACTATAAAAGAAGACATAGATCTTATTATTAATGTTAGACTATTAAAAATAGACTGTGGAATGACCCTCCCTGATGGCGCAAGGGGTTAAAGTACAGCACTGCAAGCAAGCAGCCACTTTAGTGTGAGTTCGATCCCCAGCCCCGGAGGTGACCACATGGCATGGCAGATCTTTCCTGACCCATCCGCTGTTCCCTTCAGCAGTGGACATCGTTCACCTGCCTGTTCTGCTCCCCACTCTGTCTCTGGTGAATCCTCTCACCATCCCTGCACCTCTGGCCTGCACTTCAGTTCTGTATGCATAAATAACATACAGAATCAACCTTAAAAAAAAGAACAGACTGTGGAGGCCCTCCCTGGTAGCCTACAGGTCGAAATCTTAGCACTATCATGTCTATGGCCTGAGTTCAATCCCTGGCCAGTAAGCTGACCCATATGGCACAGCAGACCTCTCCTGACCCGCCCACTGCTCCCCTCAGCAGTGTATTTCAGTAGATCTGCCTGTTCTGCTCCCCACTCTGTTTCTGGTGAGTCCTCTTACCACTTCCCTACTCCCACACCTACACCCCAGTTCTTGTATGCATAAATAAATAAAAATAGATACTAGAGGACACAGAAATGCAGGTTTAAGCAAATACAGGTTCCTGCCTTTAGGTGTGCTCTGTCAGTAGAGGCTGGGACAGAAAACAGAGATCATTCCAGACATTTTAAGCAAAAGAGGTTAGTGTGGGGAATCTGATGCTTTCAAACTTATTGGACTCAGGGTTCCATGTAATAGTGGGCTACGTTGCTTGAATAAAACTCCTTGTGGAAAATAATGAAAGATGTTACGTTACAAACCCATAAACTCCAGGTTAGTCATTTGGAGGAACACGCTTACAACTAGAGTGTACAGGTAAAGTCTGAGTACCTCTGGTGGAGTGTACAGGTAAAGCCTGAGTACCTCTGGTGTCATGTCCACCTTCAGCCTTGCTCCAGCTCTGTGATGACACAGGCCACAGAGGTGGTTATGACCCAGCGCCCACCGGATTTCGGGTCTGGTGGGGACTCCCTTGCATGAAGATGGGTCTAACTGACTATACAGCACCCTTTGGTAAAGGTCAGTGTGTTTGGTTTTTAAATGTGGTGGACTCTGGAGAGTCCAGATTTAGTACTTGAGCTCTGTCCTTCAGGAAAGGAGTCAGAACGTGTGACACTGCCTGGGGTGACTGTGGCTGTTGCCTCTCTGAGTGTTATGATGGTGATGGTGCCAGTGGCTGCTTTGAGGGTCTCCTGACCCATTTCAGAACCATCTTCATCCCTGAAAGCACATCCTGACACAAGGCCTCTTTGCCTTCAGGCCTTTTCTTGCTTGGCTGGTGTGGGGTGGCTTTCATTCACCTCTCTGATGTCCTTCGTCTCAGCGGGTGACTGGGTGGCCTCTTGGCAGAGGAACAAGGTGGGGTAAGGCTGCTGCATTGACTGCTTGTACACACAAGCCAGTATCATGATGGATTGTGGCTTCAAGCAGGCCTGTAGGCCTGTGGAGTAAAACCCCCAGCACCAAATACTCTCATGTCAGACCAGTGTTTTTTCTGAAATGCCCTTTAGGGATCATTTTGTAACCACAGCCCCAGAGAGCCCCTCTTGTGGAAGCTGTTGATTTCTTTATCTGGGGCAGGTTCTGCTGGGAGCAAGATTGCCAGCCTGCTGAGCTGCGGCAGGTGGCGGAGATGCTGGATAGCAAGTTGCAGTTGTCAGATGAGATTCCAGTGGCTCCTTGGCACTGTGGGGCAGGGGCAGTGGTGATAGACCCTGTCACCCTAAGCGCCACCACTTCGAGGCCGAGGAACTCGTGGTTCATTTCCTCTTTCTCACTTCCTACCAGAGTTCTGGGGGTCTGGCACATCTGGTTGCTGTAGCTTAGATTAAAAGTTTTCAGGTCTCATAGACATTGGTTCATGTATCTTACTCAACGTTTATTAAAAGTGCTTGTGGGTTTGCCAAATCTGTAAAATGCACCTTTCCTCCAAGAAGAAATGGATAGAAAGAAAGAAAAAAACAAACTCCAAACTATGTCTGTGCTCTTCCTTCTTGTCACCTGTTGTGTGTTTTGGTGTGGGGCTTCTTTCTTCTGGCCTGATGTGAGGCCTGAACGCTCTGCTGCTTCCTTCTGATCTCTGCCAGCCTGTTTTCTCATCTAGAAAAGCCTGGGGGGGCCCCGTGCTGGCGTGCAGAACCACAGCTGTGTTCTTGGTGACTCTGTGTGTTTTAAAGTACATATAACATAAAATATTCCATTTTAACTCCTTTTAAGTGTACAATTTAGTGGTATTAATTCTATTTACAGTGTTATGCAACCTTCATCACTACCTATTCCCAAAACTTTCCCATCACCCCAAACAGAAACTCTGCATCCGTTAAGCAATAACTCCCCATTCTCTCCTCCTCCCAGCCCCCGATAGCCTCTCTTTTCCTTTCTGTCTGTGAATTTGCTGATTCTAGATATTTTATATAAGTAGAATCATATAGCTTTTGTCTGACTTACTTTACTTAGCATAATGTTTTCAAGGTTTGTCTGTGGCTTGTATCAGAACTTCATTCCTTCTCATGGCTGGATGGATATTCCACATTTTGTTTATTCATCTGGTGATGGGTAATTGTTTCTCTTGTGGCTATTATGAATAATGGTGCAGGGAACATTGGCATGCCAGTATCCGATTGAGGGAGCAGCCCTTCTGCCCACCTGTGACTACGCAGGTGCTCCCCGCCGCCAACCTTCACCCTTTGACAGGAGCAGAGGCCGCCCCTCCCCGGGCTGCCTGCCTGTGGCGATGCAGACCTCTCTTCGTGAACCTGTTCCTGTCGGGACAGCTCTTTCTGCCCGCTTGTGTCTGTGCAAGCGTTCTTTACCCTTCCCTCCCTTCTATAATAAACCTGCCCCTTTGGATATAAACAAAAAGTAACCGTTTGAGTCCCTCTTTTCAGTGCTTTTAGAGTGTGCACTTAAAGAGTGGAGTTCCTGGGTCATTCTATGTTTAAGCTTTTGGGGAACCTCTGCAGAGTGGTCGTGTGGAGGCTCTATTACTTCTCACCCTGCCAGCAATGTACAGAGCTGCTGATTTCCCCACATCTTCATCAACACTTGTATCATGATCTCCTTTCTTCCTCCCTCTCTCCCTCCCCCTCATCATCCTTCCCACTATAACCATCCTCAGTGTTTTGATTTGCAGTTTCCAGTGATTGGTGGTGATCAACATCTTTCAAAGTACTAGTTGGCTATTTGTATATCATCTTTTAAGAACTGTCTATTATTGGAGTCTTTTGCCTCATACCGATTGAGCTATGTTTTTATTGTTGAATTTTAGAATTCTCTTTTTTAATGTTTGTGGATCACAATTTTTAACCTCTGCGCTTCAGTTTCTTTAAGATTTATTTATTTATACCTACAAGAACTGGGGTACAGACCAGAGGTCCAGGGGGTGAGAGCATTCACCAAGGACAGAGTGGGAAGCAGAACAGGCCAATCCACTGAAATACACTGCTGAGGGGAGCAGCGGGCGGGTCAGGAGAGGTCTGCTGGGCCATGTGGGTCAGCTCCTGACTGGGATCAAACTCATGCTGCAGTGGCTCCGACTGCCTCATAGTGCTATAACTTAACTGGTTGCGCCTCTAGGGAAGGCCCTCTTCTTTATTTTTTTGAAAAGATTTTATTTATGTTTATAAGAACTGGGCAATAGGCCAGAGGTGGTGGGGGTGAGAAGACTCACCAGAGACAGAGTGGGGAGCAGAGCTGGTGGATCCACTGAAATCCACTGCTGAGGCGAGCAGCTGGCCGAGGAGACAGGAGAGATCTCCTCCCTGGCTGGGCACCATGGACCTTGTGCTGCAGCAGCCGCAGGCAGTGTCACAGTGCTGCCCTTTAACCCATTGTGCTACCTGGCAGGGCCTGAAGTTTAGAAATTATTTATATATTTTGGATATTAAACTCTTCTTGCATATATAAACTACAAATGTTTTCTCCCATTCTGTAGATTGTCTACTCACTTTCTTTCTCTCTCTTTTTTTTCTTTTTTGGTCATGGCATTTACTGGGAGAAACAAAGGTACTTCTGCTTCCCCCATTGAAAAGATATAAGGTGCCTCCCTGGTGGCGCAACAGGTTAGGGCGCAGCACTGCAAGCTACCTCTGCTTCCTTGCGAGTTTGACCCCTCCCAGAAGTGATTCACATGGCGCGGCAGACCTCTCCTGTCCACCCGCTGCTCCCCTCAGCAGCGTACTTTGTCGATCTGCGTGTTCTGCTCCCCACTCTGTCTCTGGTGAAGCCTCTCACTGCCCCTGCACCTCTGGCCTACACCCCAGTTCTGTATGAATAAATAAATAAATCTTTAAAAAAAATACAAAGAGGTGAGGTCTTCTTGGAAGAAACCCTCACAGAGAGAAGTTGACATATAAACATTTAAAGCAACTGCCATCCAACTTTCAGTGTTCATGAAATCAACATTTTGGGGGATGTCAGACTTTGCTCCCCTATAGTTCACCTTTGGAATTATTCACAAAGTCCTGCAGTTCAGCAGTTCAGTTGTTAAATTATTTCATAAATTCAGTCTGAGTCCAGAGAATAGATCAGTCCAATTAAATAGCTTCATCTGATTTCTGGAGACCTTGTAGGTGGATCCGAAGCTAAGCCTACATTGTGTAAACAGTAAGAGGCATTTCTATTATCATTTCCTAATATGGGAAGTAAAGGCATTCAGCTTGTTTTCTCTTTGAAGCTAATATCTGTGAATTTCTGAAAACAGACTGGTTAAAAGTTCCTATTTTGGGGTGTCAGAGAGAAAAGCCAATGTTTCCGTTGTGCATGCAAAAGGATATAATTTACCTTTGCCTCAGATCCAGAAGGGGGTCGTTTTCTTGCTGGCTGGCATGTTCAAAGTCCGACACATCCTCCAGCAGCCATAATGGGGAAGCAGGCAATTCCAGCCATCTCAGAGGTCTCCTGACTGGCCTGCCAATTCTCGGGGCACAGAGAATCCACCTGTACCTCGCTGGTCCTTCTAGGCTGACAGATAATCAAATAAGAATCAGACAAATTGATAAGAGTAAGAGCCACAGAGAAGTTTAATAATAACATGTATATTTGCTGTATACATGGGACAGACCCAGCACAACCAAGTACTTCCTATCTTCTCACTTTCTTGAGGATATCCTTTGATGCATTAAACTTTTAATTTTGATTAAGTCCACCTTACTTAATTTTTATTCTATAGTTCATGCTTTTTGTGTCATATCCAGGACTCTTGTTAAATCCAAGGTTGTGAACCGTTCCCCCTGTATTTTCTGAGACGTTTATGATTTTAGTTCTGTATTTACTTTATCAATTTATCTTAATTTTTTTATATGATGTGAAGTAGAGATTGTTTTTTTATTTGCATGTGGAAATTCAATAATCCCCACCAATTATTGAAGAAACTGCTCTTTCCCCCAAAGAATGGACTTGCCACTCATGTCCAGAGTAGCTCTACAGTAGAGACAGGGGTTTCTTTATGGGCTTTCAGTTCTATTCCTTGGGCCTCTATATCTACTTTAGGCTAGTATCATACTAGTTTGTGGTAAATTCTGAAATCAGGAAGTATGAATCCTTCAGCTTTGTTCTTTTTTCCCCCAGATTGTTTTAGCTATTTGGATCCCTTATAACTACATTGTAGGTTTTTCCGTTTCTGTGGAAAAGCCTGTTGGAGTATTGGCAGGGACTGTATTGAATCTGCAGACTGTTGTGTAGACAGTATGTGTCTTAAACAATACTAAGTCTGGCAGTCCATGAACTTAGGATTTATTTATTTATTTGTGCCTTCTTTAATTTCTTTTAACAATGTTTTAGTTTATAGGTCTTTTCCTCTTCTTGGTTGAATTTATTCCAAAGTATTTTGGTCTTTTTGCTTTTGATGCTATTGTAAATGGGACTGTTTTCTTAATCTCCTTTTTAGATTGTGCAGTATTAATGTATAGAAACACAGCTGCTTTTTGTGTGTTGATCTTATATCCTGCAACTTTATTGAGTTTGTTTACTATCTCTAATAGCTTTCTGTTTATTGTCTGGGGTTCTCTATAAATAGGATCATGACACTTGCATGTAGAGATTGTTTATTTGTTCCTTTTCAGTTTATATGCCTTTATTTCCTTTCTTTTTCTCTGTTTCTCTTTTTCCTTTGTGTGTGTGTGTTTAATTGCTCTAGCTAGAACCACTACTAACAGTGACTAAAAGGTGGGCGCCTTGTCTTGTTTCTGATAATTAGGAGAACTTTCAGTTTTCACCATTGGGAATGTCAGATGTGGGTTTTTCAGAGATTCCCTTAATCATGTTGAGGAAGTTCCCTTTTAGGCCTAGTTCTTTTGTGTGTTTTTACCATATTTTTGTCAGTTACTCCTCCTCCTTCCATCCATGGAGATGATTATGTTGGATTTTTTTACTTTGTTCTGTCAATGAGGTTTATTGATTTATTTTCTTACGCTGAACCATCCTAAGCCTCTATAGGATAAATGGCACCTGGTTTTGGCATGTAGTCCTTTAAATATGTCGTTGGATTCACTTTGTTACTATTTTGTTGAAAATTTTTGCATCTGTATTCATAAGGTATATTATTCAGTGACTTCCCTTCCTTCGATGTCTTCTTGGCGGCCCGCTGAATGCGGTTGCAGGTCCATCCCATCCTGGACTTGCATCTGTGTGCAGTGCATTTGCAACAATGCAAGGACATTGCTGTGCTAGAAGCTGAGTCTCTTAAGTCAGAAGTCCAGCCTCTTATAGGGAACCTGAGAGGTGGGGTGAATCTGAGACCCATAGTCCTATATTAGGCCGGAGTGTCTGAGACCAGGCTTTAAGTGTCACTGTTGCACAGGTTTTTGTCACCTTAAAATCCTTCAGGTGCTTCCTTTCAGGAGGCAGGAAAGGAATGCTGCCTAAGAGGTTCCATATGTGGAGTGCTCCATGCTGTCTTGTGCTGGGTGAGGATTACAGCAAAGACATGTCAGTTTTTTGGTTCCTAAGATCCTATCTGTTGCCTCCCACCAGGCCTGGGTCATGGAAGACTCCCTAGTCACCAACGCCTGTGCTGAGCCTGTGTCGCTGTGGCAGGGGCTCCTAAATGCTTGCTCTGGGTCACATGTTAGGTGGTTTCATGTGAGCTAGACCCAAGCTTGCCTGCTGAGCCAGGATTCTGACCCTTCCTGGCTGTCTTTGAAGGTGTGTTCTTCTGAGATAGTCTCTGCCTTCCTGTTAAGACTGAGGAAACCAGGGGTACTGAGTAGCCCACCGTGAAGGCCAGGTCTCTACCTGGGGCTCTCTAGCCCTGGAAAGTTGCCCTGGGGCAATCGAGGGAGAGTCTTATAGGTTAGAGTCAACAACCTCTTCAGTATGTGACCATCAGCTGACTCTTGATTTTTCTTTTGAAGTGATTTTTCTAAGTATTTTGTGTTAATTGCAGAAAAGCTGGAAAACCAAGGTGAAAGAAGAATCCAGGCTGGAGTGTGCTCGCAGCTCTCCACATGACTGCAGCAGTTTCAGCCGACCGTTGCTTTTGTGGGAGAGTCAGCAGATCGGGTGGAGGGCAGCAGGGGCCCCAGAAGTCTCCAGGCCATTCTTAAGGCAGGTCATTTCAGAGTCCCGGTGTCCCCTGCTGTCTGCAGAGCTCAGTGAGAGCCTCAGGGTGGATCTGGCTGTGGAGTCACAAAAGAACCTTCCTGCAGCTGCTCTCATCCATCCTGTGCCCTCATGGTCCTGACCCAGTTTGGCCCCAGCAGCACCCGCTTGCTGCCCTCTTCTCCCTGCAGGCAGAGTTGCTCTGCTGGGTCTTGTGTTGTGGGGTTTTGGCAGTCAAACGTAGTAACTGAGAAGTTGGAGTCCAACACATGGCCTCATTGTCACCAAGAGCTTGTCTGTTGTCCCTCAATCCTTGCTGGTTGCCTTACCTCTGACAATGGTGTTTCTTCATTTTACTGCCATGTAGACGAAAGGAACAAATCAGATGGATTTTTCTTTCTTTTACTCATGGGCTAATTAATTGAACCTGCCCCGAGCCGTCTCAGATAAGTCCTGCTGCTTGAAAAGGAAGCTTGGTGGAATGGGAAGTGTAGGGGAGCCAAGCTCTGTCTACTCTAGTCAACTGCTGGGAAGTGAGAGCCCCTTTACCTCCCTTCCAGGTGACTGAGGCAGCCCGCGTCTATTAATGTTCCTAGCGTTCCCAGACCTGTTGCCAAGAAGGAAGCAAATACTCAACTTTCTTTCTCTTCAGCAATCTCAAGTGAACAGATCTTTCCCAGATTCCAGTGCTAAAAAAGTCTCCAGTGCATGAACTATTGGACAGTGGGACTGTCCAGTCACCCACCAGCAGCCTGCTGGGCCCTGCCATGTGTGCCTTTGTCTGATCCTGCTGAATGGCTGTGCCGAGGGCTCTTTGGACCCACCAGATAGCCACCGAAGCAGGCCCTCAGGCATGTGACTGTGACCCTGGGTGCGCAGTGAGCTCAGTGGCAGGTGAGATTTGAATCTGGATTTGTCTAATGTGTTTGTTCTGATGTAGGTGTATTTCCGGCTCTGATGCTTGCGCACAGTGGCAGTGCCCCGGCTAGTCACAGCGGGGAAAGGCTGTCTGCCTGGCTAAGTACGAGGTTTCAAAGACTCCAAGTGGGTCTCCGAGAAATGTGCTTTCCTTGGTGACGGGTTGTGCAGGGCTGCCCCAGAGCTGCCTAGTGAGCGCAGAATGTTCTGGAGAGCGCTCGGCTCTCTGTGCCTCTTCATCCCCCTGCTTCCGACCTTGCTCAGCCCTTGTCCTCTTCCACTGGGATGATTTTGGTAGCCCCCGGTTTTGCTTCTTGAGTCCCTTCTCCAGGTATCACTTGTTTGATCAGCTGTGTCCTTTCTACAGCTGTCCTTTGACCTCCGTGAAGTTAGACTCCTGAAGCTAGCACGCAGATTGTGTATGAATAGCTGGTTTCCTGCTCCAGCTTGGGCTGTTTTTAGGTCTGCCCAAGCTGTGTCCCGGCCACACGAAACTCTTTTCAGTTTCTTGACCATGTGGTTGCTTTCTTGTCTGCTGCTTCTGCTGGGAATGTGCTCCTCTGTTTTTCCCCTCATCTCCTTCACTGGGTCTTGGGTAGCCATCACTTCCTCTGGGAATCCCCTCTGGCCTGCCCCTGACTTGACAGTGGAAACTCAGAGGCAGGGACTCACTCTTGCATCCCCCCACCATACTGGGCCCATACTGAACTAGGTGAATGACCACACTAGTTTTTAAGAGAAATTTAAATTCACTTGTTTCACTTCATTTTTCAAAAAGAATTATTTATTTATTTATATTTAAGTGTATAACTGGGGTACAGGCCAGAGGTGCAGGGGGTGAGAGGATTTCCTGGAACAGAGCAGGGAGCAGAACAGGCAGAACCTACTGAAACACACTGCTGAGGGGAGCCGCGGGCGAGACAGGAGAGGCCTGCTGCGCCTGGCTGCTGTGCCTGTGGGTCAGCTGCCTGGTGGGGACTGAACTTGGGCTTCAGTGGCTGGCGATAGCTTGATAGTGCTGAGACTTTAAACCTCTGCACCGCCAGGGAGGCCCATTGTTGTCACTTTAAAGCACTTGTTTTTACTGAAATCACTCAACTTTAGCAAGGATCCAGCAGCTGCAAAAGACCCACTCATTTTCTCAGTCGGAGATCAGCAGCGGAGCAGCAGTGTCAGGGCGGTGTCGCTCCTTCCCCCTCTGCCTTAGATGCGCACATGGGTGTGTGCAGGAGGACGTATGTGGGTTTGGGCTTCTCACTATTCCCTTTCCTTATTGTTTCTCTGTATTTTTGGCCAGCTCTCAGAAAGCTGGAACCACATCAGACTCAGAGCTTGACAAAGCGCGACACATGTCACTTAACTGCTGAGTGAGAGCAAACCTCGGTCTTTTGAGCAAGTGAAGTGAACTTCCCCTGGACTGTTAAGCTTTGTGATTATAATTCATTTAATCTCATGAAGTCTGGTGGTCAGCAAGAGGGAACAATCCTTTTGGATTGTTCAGTGCTCACTTACCTGTCCCATAGTATACCTTATGCCAGCTAGAAGCTGACGTTTCCATTGAAATGTGGCTGGGAGTGAGTTTTAGACTTTAGTGGTAAAGTTCTTTACTAGCCCACAAGTAGATAAACCACAGGGGGCTGTTGAGGGTCAGTTGTATGCTGCCACTGCTGTGACTGTGTCCTCTTCCTCTGAGGGCTGGGGGCCCCTTCCTCTAGGCCTGCATCCTGAGTGGGCGGTGGGCGTTGCCTCTGTCTGGTCCAGGGTGGCGTGAGGCGTAGGGCTGGAGCCTGTAAACTGAGGAGCTTTCTCTTGTGCTTGCATGTTTAGGTTGAGGGCCGGGATCGACCTTGCACTGAGGCGGCAGCGGGTAGCTCGCAGTGCTGTGTCCTAACCCATTGTGCCACCAGGGAGGGCCCTGTTTAGCTTTTAAATATACAATTACCATATGATTAACTGTGGTACCATTTTCCATTCCCACCATCAGTGCATTAAGATTCCACTTTTTCTATATCCTTTCCAACACTTGTTATTTTTGTTTTGTTTTGTGTAATAGTCATCTAAAAGTATGTGAAGTACTACTGCATTGTGATTTTGATCTGCATTTCCCTAATGGTAAGTGATGTTGAACATCTTTTCATGTTTTTTTTTTAAGATTTATTATTTATGCACACAGAACTGGGGTACAGGCCAGAGGTGTGGAGGGTGAGAGGATTCACCAGGGACAGAGTGGGGAGCAGAACAGGCAGATCGACGAAGTAC
>NW_004567129.1:17243196-17248031 GCF_000260355.1 Condylura cristata
TTTTTTTTTTAAGATTTATTTATCTGTATATTTAAGAACTGGGGTACAAGTCCAGAGGTGCAGGGGGAAAGGATTCACCAGAGACTGAGCAGGGAGCAGAGCAGGTAGATCAGTGAAATACACTGCTGAGGGGAGCAGTGGGTGGGTCAGGACAGGTCTGCGACACCACGTGGGTCACCCCTCTGGCTGGGGATAGCTACCTAGTGCTGTGCTTTAACCTGTTGCACTACCAGGAGGGCTCCTTTGTTGACTTTAATATCTTGCACCTTTGCTCAATTTGTTTATTAGCTCTAACTCTTGTGGGAAATATTTATGGTTTTCTACCTAGAGGATCATGTCATCTGTGAACTATTTTATTTGTTCTTTTCCAATTGGATGCCTTCTACTTTTTTTTTTTTCTCTAATTGCTTGGGGTAAAACTTCCAAGAATACTCTGTTGAATAGAAGTGGCTGAAGTAGGAATCTTTGTTTTGTTCCTGCTTTTACAGGAAAAGCTTTCAGTCTTTTATCATCAGTTGTGATGTTAGTTGTGGGTTTACATTTATGACATTTATTATCTCGAGGTAGTTTCCTTTTATTCCTCATTTGTTGAATGTTAAACAGAATGTTATTTCCCGATAGAAATTTAGCATACCATACAATTCATCCATTTAAAATGTACAGAGTAGTGTTTCTTAATATAGTCACAGAATTCTTTACCTTCTCTGTGTATCTCAGACTGTTTGAGTTACAGCTTTTAAGAGATTGAAGACTTGCTGGAAGGTAGAAGGCTGCATCTTTTGATGTCTTGGAGGAGAAATTTAGAAAAGAATTAATGTTGCCATGTTTGAAGAGTTGGGACTCATTTCCCCTGACCGGTGACTTAGCACTGACATCTGAGTAAGCAGCTTGGGCTCCCGTGTCACCACACCTGGAGGTGGCACAGCACCTCCATGGCCTTTCGGCTGTTCTACCCTTAGCTCCCCCACTTGGATTCTTAAGTTGAATCTGGGTTTGGTTGAGCTCTCAGCATGGCTCCTAGGCTCTCCATCAGTAAGTACTGATGGCCAACTGTGACCAGAGCTTCTCTAGGACGGTGTGTAGGGCCAGACGCTGGCGATGGAAGAGGTTTCTCCTAGGGGGAGGCCTGAGCAACTCGTGTTTTCGGTACACGTCTGAGTATTGTCCATTCCTGTGGAAGATTGTAGAGCCAGAGCCCAGTGACTGGCGGATTACCTTGACCCCTTCTAGTGTGGCCGGCAACAGCCCCCTGTCACCGGGTGCACATGCGCACCAAGCATATTTCCCCATCTTAGCTTCAGGAAACTTCTGTGCCAGTGATGGGATCTTATATGGCACTGGGCAGAGGCCAGGACAGGGTGAATGGGCTGGCATGCATGTCAGGGGAACCCCTGGGTCTGTTGCCCTTGCATGTGCAGATGAACACAGGGCAGTCAGGTCTGTGTGCTGCTTGTCAGCTGAGGCATTGGGGAGAGAGACCAACTTTTTGTTTCTCCACATGTAAAGTAAAAAAACATGATTTTGGCTGCTCCTTTTCTGGGAAAATACTCAGGTTCTAATATAAGCAGAATCTTGACCACAGACGACCCAGCCGCGCTCCTGCTGGTCCTTGAAGGTCTCCTGGCAGGATTCAGCAGGTGGTTTGTGAGTCTCCGAGGCCCTTGAGCTATGTCAGTCCCTCTTTGAAGTGCTTGTTCCTTGTCCTTTTCTCCTTTCCCTTCCTCCTCCTTCCCTTACCCTCTGCTGACCTAGTTATCAGGATCATGTGCTGGGGTGTTTTTTCCTGGTTCCTGCCCAGCATGATGGGGGTGGTTGGTTTCAGAGGAAGGCGGATGGGTCAGAACTTTTCCTCCTTGCCTGCTTCTTTATTTTGTGTCATAGAGACTGCTGCCCCAAAACCCAGTGACTCACCAGGAAATCTATTCCTCTAAAGCAATAGATTTTCCCTGGTCCCTTCAGTGGCGATACACCTAAGTAGCCGTTGCTCCCATAGGCCTTTGCTTGACCAGCTTGGCTATACGGAGCGGAAGACTGCTGCCAGCCTGGCTCCCTTGCTGCTGCCAGTCCCTGAGCTCCGTGCTGTAGATGGGCGGCACAGATGGCCGAGAAGGGCAGAGGGGTTTCCTGTACACGACAAGGATGAAGCCCCTGTTGTGGGGACTCTGGTAGTCTTAATGTTCTTGGCAGAATTACTTACAAAATAGGCAACAGCAATTGGGACATAGATGTGTAGTCACTTAGGAATGGTCAAAATAAGGCAAGTCTAGGTAGTTTAGGAAACATTTTTTTGTGTGTGGTGAATTATGCATAATATAAAATTTACCTTTTCAGTCATTTGTAACTGTAGTTAAGTGACATTCTGAACATTCGCATTGTTGCGACCATAGCGTCAGACCTCAGCCCCCTTGACTGGTGTTCTCAGTATTTTCAGTTCTTCAGCTACCTGTTATGCTCAAATGTGGTTAATAGCAGGTATCGTGTGTGGGTTTCTACTCTTTTACTCTTGAATGGTGATTAATTTTTTTCTTCTTTCTAAGTTCTTGGCAAATACTTCATCCTTTCTTTGCACACTACAAAGATTTAGGCAAAAAAATGATTAATTTCCTTTTCTCTGTATTCTCATGACATCTTCGACAGAGTTAACCAACAAAACCCACCTTGCTCTGGGTGACTTAGTAGTTTAGGCCCCTGGTGTGGGGGGTGGGGGATTGTAGGGACTTCACCAATATCTGCCCTCCCCTACAACCCTCCCTCAGCCTTGCATGGCCTGAGAGTCCTTGTACGAGTGTATATGGAGAGCAAGGGTAATCAGTTTTGACACATTTGTGCAAGAACCCCCCCATGTAAAGGGTCTTAATCATTCTCATATCCTTCCAGCCTGGCTGTGCTTTTTCTGTGTCCTGGTCCCTGCAGAGTGGCCTGTCCATGTGGGTTTGATCTTGCATTGCTCTGCTAAGAACTGCTTAGGACCAAGCTGCTTACTTTACACTCTTCTTGGGAATAGATTCTGCCACCTTAACTGGAGCCAGAAGCTAAGGGCCTGGAAACTTTCCTCTGAAACTAAAGCCAGCGGTTCCTGGTTACAGATACAGCCTCCTGTTTCTCCAGCTGTTGAAGGCATTGAGATCTCTTCTGTTAGAAAACCAAAATGTAAAGGCTCTCCAAGAACCACTAATATGTTAAAAGAGTCTACACTCATTGCTTTTCCTTTTTTTCTGTCCTTTACCAGGAAATATTTGAGAAGGGAGCTACATAATTACTTGCTAACCAGAGGTTTTGTATGTGTGCTTTTTTTGAAGGTACATGGGAATAGGACTCTCAGCTCAAGGCGTCAACATGAACAGACTTCCTGGTGAGTCACTGGTTAAGAGAACATTTGTTCTGCTCTCCTGATCCATGCTGTGATGAGAGGCTTGGTGACAGCCCGAGGTTGCGATGGACTTTGTTTGTTGACTGCCTACCCCAAACCAAACCATTGGGTGGAGGATCCTGAAAGATGACCATTGGCCCGGATGGAGTGGGCTTCCATCCCAAAAATTAATTGGCAAGTGACTGTCACTCATGGAATTTGAACTGTTTACAGTCAGAACCAAATGACCGAGCTGGCTCCCAGTGGGCATATGCCTTGGCAGCCCTTGCTCTCATTGGCCTTTGCTTGACCAGCCTGGATATATGGAGGGGAAGACTGCTGCCACCCCTGGCTCCCTTGTTACTTCACCATGTTCAGATCAAAGTCTTGAGGGACCTCCCACTTGGTTCCACTAGGTGGAACTTGGTTAAGGCTATTTATTAATAAATAGAGCGTTATGCACAAGACAAGCTGAAGTCAGCCTCAGATTTGTGGAAGGCACTGGACTCTGCAGATTGGCCCTCTGACCACTACTTCCTGCCCAATGGCTCATGCCCACTGGGATTGGGCACAGTTGAAGAGGCAGAGAGTTCCCCCATAAGTTCATGGGTTCTAGAAGAAAGTCCTAAATCCATTTGTCCCATGAGTGGCGGAAGTGACATGGTGTAGGCTGCCCTGCCACTGTCGTGGAGGCTGACAGAGCCCTGCATTTTTGTCTGGCCTCTCTGCTTGATGCTTACACACAGAATGCAGCTGACTTTTCCACACACAAAGCAACACTTCAACGTTACGCCTTTTTCAGTCTGTTTAGTACTGATCGTAGATTTCTCCCTAATCACTCATTTTACATACTTGAAATTTAGACTTGTTCAGGACTTAACTAGTTGTTAGGAATATCACTTTTTTTTTTTTGGCTTTGATCTGAGTGCAGACTGACCTTTCATAAGTAAGCAGGATGTACGTGGCATGTTAGGCCTCTGTGTAGTGTGTGGTTGTGATCTTTGTCATACAAGCCCCGGACTCAGCTGCCTTGATGTGTCTATGTTGTCTGTGGCTTTGTCTCTCAGTGGAAAGGAGCTTTTAATTTCTCACAAGGGCAAGCTGGTTATTTATCTTTTAGTGCTTCAAATGTGCTCTTTGAACTTTTGCACTGCTCTGGTGGCAGAGAAAAGAGACCTCTCTAGGTTTTTTACATAAAAGTACTCATTTACAATCTGTTATTAAATAATACTTTAAGCAATCCTGAATATTAGTTAAATACATGTTTGTTAATTGGTGTAAAGGAATACTATGTAGCCACAAAGTGAAGGTTCTTTTGGTACTGATTTGGAGCCATTTGTAGGATGTACTATTTTTTTGTTTGATTTTACTAATTTTTGTATATTTATTTGCACAGCTTTTTTTTTTTTTTTTTTTAAAGATTTATTTATTTATTCATACAGAACTGGGGTACAGGCCAGAGGCTCAGGGACGGTGAGAGGCTTCA
>NW_004567129.1:17248416-17314761 GCF_000260355.1 Condylura cristata
GTCACCTCCGGGGCAGGCGGGGATCGAACTCATGCTAAAGTGGCTTTAGCTTCTTAGTACTGTGCTTTAGCCCACTGTGCCACCAGGGAGGGCCTCTAATTTATTTTTTATGAACTCAAAATTCTTCTCTTACATTGTCAAAGTACATATAGTTGTCACCACATCGATGACCCATGAACCATCACCATCGTCCCTGGAATTCTTCCCTTCTCTATTTTAAACCCCCTTCCTCCTTCTCATTCACTCTATGCCTCAGATTTATGGTCAGCTTGCTAGTTTTGACTTTTTTTTTTGGGCCTTTTGTTTGGTTTCTTTATATTTCTTGTAGAAGAGATACCATCTGATACCCATTTTTTTTCCTTCTGACTTATTTTGGTTAGCATAATCTCTTCCAGCTTCTAGGATGCACTATAAAGTGCAAAATACAAGGCAAAGGAAAGTGTATAATATGCTACCAAATGTGCACACACAATAAAAGAGGGAAAACAAACATCTATGTCTGCTTGTATATGCTACAGAAAAACAGTAATATTAGCTCTCCTTAGAAAAGGATAGGGCATCTGAGGTTAGGACTGGTAAGGACATTTTTTTCTTTGTAAGCTTTTGAATGTTCTCTCTTGTGAATATATTAATCTATTTAAAATGTATATCAATAAAATTAAAACAAAATACACCATATCAAATGCCCCAAATACATCAAGAAGCTGCATGGCTGACTTTCGGGTGGTCGTGGAATGCAGCCTTTTACCATGTGCTGGCTTTGGTACCCTGAGTTCTGCTTGCTCATTCTTGTAGTAAGAACTATTTTTGTATGGCCCGCTGGGTTCATGACCCTTGGAGGAGCGGATGAGATGGGAGGCGTTTAGGTCTGCCTGAATTGGCTTGAGCCTCCTTGAGATCAGGCCCTATGAAACTGGCCTCGTCTGTTTGCCTTGTTCATAGGCATGGCTTTCCACCCGCTGGCTGGTTGGAGGCCAGCTGCTGGTCAGGTGCCTTAACAGGTGACACTGTTAATGTAACACTGTAGAGTAATCATTTTTGGCCCTTATGAAGTCTAACCCTACCCAGGCACAGGGGGATAGCCTGTGGAGTGAAGGGGCTTGGAGATCATACATGAGGTTTTCTTCTCCACTCTAACACATCAAGTGACTTGGCACCTTTTTATGTCTTCACTGGTGCATCTCTTTTTTTGGCAAGAGAAAGGGGCCTCAGTGTTCTGTGGATTTTGCACCTGTCTTCATTTTCACTCTGCCTGCCAGCTTGTGAGGCTTTTCCTTCTTGCCATATCTGATCATCTCCCTGATTACTCCTTAAGGTGGAAAGTAGGAATTAGATTGCATCTAGATAGGAGTTCTCCTGAGGAAGGATGGAGGTTCCTGACTTTCCCAGTATACTCGGCTTGCTGAATGGCTGGACAGACCTAGTCTAGGAGAGATGGAAGGGTATAGGGGAGGCACCCCTCTCACGAATGGTAGGTCTCCCACTGTTTAGCCCAGTGCAGAATTTGGAAGACCAGATGCCCTTTGGAGCTTTCCATTTGGTGTGATCACTTTTTTTTTCCCTTTTGGGGGGGTGATGAGCATGCAGTCACCAGAAGCAGAAAGTTATCATTTTTCATATACAGTTGAACCTGAAACAATTAGCATATGTTTTAGTGGGGAGGTAAGATGGGGCAGGATAGCAGGCTGGTGCCATTGTGCCAGCTGCTTCTCATTTCCTTGAGGCCCTTGGTTGAGCTGAAGGTAATTTGCTTCAATATATGGTTGGTGGGGAGAGGCAGGAAATGATGTGTGGTGACGACTTTATCCTAAGAGGGTCTAGAATTTGAGACTCTGGTGTTAACTTTAGTTGTGTTGTTTGAGGGTGACTGTTTAACATGTCGATAAGTACAGGTGTGTTTGGTGGTGTGTAGTGGTTGGGCTGGTTTATTGTGGGTGGCTTCATAGTAGGGAAACCTGGCATTGAGGAGGGAATGGGGACTGTCAGGTGGCTCAGGGTGATGGTGCTGTGACTGAGGCCTGTGAGTGGATCCATAGTTGTCTGGTGCAATGGGATGTCTTTCTGGGGATAGTCAGGATGAGCCACTGGAGGGAAGAGTCTTGTGTTCCTTGTCACAGGGCCTGGACCTCTCTTTATTCACTGTGGGGTCTTCAGAAGTGTTGTGAGCACAGGCAGAATGTGATCATATTCACTAATAGGCAACTAGTTCATGCTCTCTTGGTAAAGAGGGAAAAGGACCAGCAGGATCAAGGCTGGGCTGGGCCTTCTGGGTAATAAGGACTGTAAGAGCTCAGGAATGTTAAGGAACTTCACGAGGTGGTAGATCAGAGTTAAAAGAGAAGTCCTCTTCCTTTTCCTGAAATATTTAACTGGAAATACTTAATCAGAAGTGGACAGATAAATTTCTAAATGCCTTATGGTTGGCATATTGAAATAACTCAGTATATCTGGTTTAGTTAAGAATAATCCTTAACAGGTAATCAAGAGGTATTCCTTATTTTCATGGTGTGTATATAGATGATTTTCTATTGCAAGTTTAGAAAAATTTATCAATGAATCCATTGGGGTTAGTTGGTCTTTGGAGAGGACAGTTTTCGAAGATTTTCCCTTCCTCTCTTATTAGCTCATTCTGTTTCTTTCTCTTATTTAAAAAGATTTATTTATTTACACATACAAAAAGTAGGGTGTAGGCCAGAGGTGCAGAGGGTAAGAGGATTCACCAGAGACAAAGTGGGGAGAGAACAGGCAGATCTCCTGAAAATACTGAAATACTGAGGGGAGCAGTGGGCGGGTCAGGAGAGGTCTGCTGCGCCATGTGGGTCAGCTCTCTGGCCGGGGGGTTGAACTCGTGTTGCAGTGGCTTGGGATAGCTTCATAGTGCTGTGCTGTAACCTCTTACACCACCAGGGAGGGCCATGAATCACAGAATTTTTTTTTTTATAACAGTTTATTTTTACATCATTTTGTACATTTCCCCCCCCATCTCAATTGTAATCCCCGCGGGTTTCCCATCACCATGTCACCCGTCAGAATTTTTAATTTTAATAAAGTTCAGTGCATCTACTTTTTTCTTTTACAGTCCATGCTTTTGCTATGTTATTTGAGAATTCTTTGCCAAACTCAATATCATAAATATTTACCCCTATATTTTCTTCTAGGAGTTTGATAGTTTTAAGTATTACTTTTATACTTTTGATTAATTTTGAGCTAATTTTTATTTATGGAGTGAAGTAAGGATCCACCTTTACTCGATGGCCTGTGGCTATTCTGTTTCCCCAGCATAATTTGTTGAAAAGACTGTTCTTTCCATGTCAGCCATCTTGGCACCCTTTTTGAAGAGCAGTTGAATCAGAGATGAATGAACCTCGTTTTTTTTTTTCCTTTAATCTACGTATCTATCCGTGAGCTTGTATACGTGAGCTTGTACCGCACTGTTTTGATTAGTATTGTGTTATATTAAGTTTTGAAGTTGGGAAATGAGTTTTCCAGCTTTTTCCTTTTTGTGAATTGTTCTGACTATTTTGAGTTCTTTGTAATTCCACATGTATTTTATTTATTTTATTTTTAGAAAATGAAAGGCAAATTTTCAATTCATAAGGTAGGTATAGAGAAACATTCTAAGCTGTAAAGTAACATTACTCTGAAAAAAATAGCTAAATTGATTTTAAAAATTTAAGGGTATTGGTTTTTTTTTTGATAATGTTTATTTTTACATCATTTTGTGCCTTTTTCCATCTCAGTTGTAATCCCCGTGAATTTCCCATCACCAAATCACCGTGTGCCATCACCATAGTCCATTTTTGATCCCATTTCCCACTCACCCCTGTAAAATGTCTCTGGTATATAGTTGTTCATTATTATTATTATTTTCTCCCCTGGCCCTTTATGCTATTGCTATGAGTGAAACCATCTGGTATTTTTCTTTTTCTTTCTGGATCTGTCTTTTCTTTTAAAAGCTTTATTTATGTATGCATAAAATAACTGGGGTATAGGGCAGTGGTGCAGGGGGTGAGAAGATTCACCAGAGACAGAGTGGGGAGCAGAACAGGCAGATGTACTGAAATACACTGCTGAGGGGGGCAGCAGGCAGGTCAGGAGAGGTCTGCCATACCACGTGGGTCACCTCCCTGTCCAGGAATTGAACTCATGCTGCAGTGGCCATGGACAGCCTCATAGCACTGTGCTTTAACCCACTGTGCCACCAGGGAGGGCCTGATTTTAAAAAATTTACGTAGTACTGACTTACACTAAAATACAACCAGGTATCGTGAAACTTGTAGATACAGAACTCATTCCTGATCTATCATATAGTTTGTGTGTGTGTATAATATTCATTTATATATTTTTTACGTATTTGTTGATGGAGGCTAAAAAGAATTTTGAAAATTATGTCAGTGTGGCTTTGTGTTGAGCCAGTAGCTTTGGTTGGAGGATTTGAGCATCTGACGGTTGGTGCTGCGTATGGGAGATAAAGGGGAATGCTTTGGGGAGTCACTCAGGGGTTTAAACTTTTCTTAAGCATCTTCTAGCATAGACTTAGGGAAATGGGGTGAAGACAGGTTTAAGCCCTGTTCAACTTCTGCTGGTATGCTTCCAATTTTTCTGATAATTTGTTTCAAGACTGCTTTCATTAACAAAATAGCCTGCTGGTCGCCATTTTAGATGCCAGGTCTGTGTTACTATAGATGCACGTGGGAGAGCATGAGTTGTGCAGCCCTTGTCTGAGACACTTCATAAAAGTTTCATTTAGGAATCCCAGCCCTGGCCTCCCCGGCTGCTGCCTCTGCAGTCTTTGACCTTTAGTTCTGTCATTTGTAATTCCTTGAAAGAGAAGTTTGTGAGGAAGGAGAGGCCCAAGTAGAGAACTGAGGCCTCTCAGTTCTTATGGTTCCTGATCTGGTTGCATGGAGCTCTAAGAAAGTGAACTCACCTGAGAGAGGAACTCTCTCTCTCTAACCATTAGTCTTTTTTGACTACAGGGGTAGTCTCACTCTTACTCTATCCCTCCCTTTTATTTTATTACTTTTTTAAGATTTATTTATTTGTGCATACAGAACTGGGGTACAGGTCAGAGGTGTGGGGGCAGTGAGAGGCTTCACCAGAGACAAAGCGGGGAGCAGAACAGGCCGACTGAGGAAGTACCCTGCTGAGGGGAGCAGTGGGTGGGCCAGGAGAGGTCTGCCGCGCCATATGGGTCACCTCAGGGCAAAGATTGAACTCATGCGGAAGTGGCTTTAGCTTCTTAGTGCTGTGCTTTAACCCACTGCGCCACCAGGGAGGGCCCCTTTTATTTTATTTTTAAAGATTTATTTATTTATGCACACAAGAACTTCGGTACAAGCCACAAGTGTGGGTGGGGAGGGGGATGAGAGGATTCAGAGACAGAGTGGGAATCTACTGAAATTCACTGCTGAGGGGAGCAGCAGGCGAGACAGGAGAGGTCTGCTGTGCCATGTGGGTCAGCTCCCTGGCTGGGGATCAACTCATGTAGCAGTGGCTCTGGAGAGCTTCATAGTGCTGCGCTTTAGTCTGTTGCACCACCAGGGAGGGCCCTCTCCCTCCCTTTCCTCCTCCATCATGAACACTTTATTTCTCTTGTTTCTTCTGGGTCTTGCTCCTGATTACACTGATGAAGCCAGAGTAGTGAGTGTAGAGGCAGTTCTCACATTCTTTGAGGGGCCCAGAAGACTGGTGTGTCCTGTGTGTGGTTACCTATACTTTGCCAGACCCTAAAAGTGCTGTTGAAGGGCAGTGGGTGGGCCCTCTGGCCAAGAATTTACAACCCTTTTCTCTGTCTCCACTCTGTCTTTGATCAGAGCATTCCTACAGAAATCTCAGAGCTTTAAAGTCTAGCAGACAGTGAACCCACTTGCCTCAGACTGAGGTTATCTCCTACAGAAACTAATCCTCAAGCATTGGCCACCTCTACTGACAGTCACTGTCCACTCTGGCCTCCAACTAAGACTCTTGGGTGTATTATTCCTGCCTCCCTCAGCCTCTGGTTCTGCCACTCCCCAAGTGTCTAGTTAAACTGTCCTCCTACTCTCGTTCTGTTGCTGTTCGCACCATCAGGCTGTTTCCACGGGCTCCCGATTGATCTGTCTACCCCCTTAGGCCTCTACTCTCCACCCCTGTATGCACTCGGCCCAGATGACAGACTCTGCCAGCCCTGCTCAGGCTCTTCTGTCACCTCTGCCCTCCACACATGCACACAACAGCACATCTGTGTGTGGCCCAGACATGCTATGAACATCTCTTGCTCTGCTCCGACAGATGCCCTTCTTACCCTGGGGGTGTCCTTCCTGCTGTGTCTCCCTGTACCCCCATTTGTCACTCTGCCTGATTTCTTTAACCCTAATCACTGCTGTGTGTGACTCCCTCACATTGACTTGTCTGGGCCTCACCAGGCTGTGCTTTCGTTGGACCAGGCCACATCCTTTTCTCCTCCCATCCCCAGACTAAACCCAGCTGCAGGTGGTCCCCTGTTGAGTGAGGCTGTAGTGCTCAGACTTTCCTGGGAGAGTGTGGGCTTGTCTTAGCTTGTACGATCAAAGGTTTCTGTTGTAGGATGTGGAAGTTTTGGTGTAAACACCTTTCGTAAGGTGCTTTTTGACCTCCTTAAGCGTGAAAGCAAGGAACAGGTGTGGCCCAAAAGAAGAATGTCAGAACCCTTGGCTAAATGGCTTGGAAGCAAGGCAGGACGATCTGCAAGCAGGTGAGTTCTTGCAGCCCCACCCTTCCATCGGTGAGCTGGCAGTGAATACCAGGGGCTGGAATCCCTGGATTGGGGGGCTGGGATCCCTGGGATGGGGAAGCAGGGCAGAAAGTTAGGGGTGTAGATAGAGAGTAATGTGCAGTTCTCTTAAGCCACAGACTTTGAGGGCTGTGGGAGCAGGACCATACCCTTCTGTGTCTTGCACCTCAGACAGGTACAAGGCAGTAGTATCTCAGGCTGTGTTATGGGTGGCCCATTTGCATCAGAGGTGGCCACTTGAAAACCCCCTTCCTGCCACTTTGGTGGAGGAGGGAAGTGTTCTTTTGGTGTGGCACGCGGTACCTTCATTACTGCAGTCTCTCATAGGCGCACCCAGGCCCTCAAGGCCTACCTTCCGTGCACTGTTGGAAAAGAAGCAGCAGGAAGAACCTGAATTGGGTAAGGAGGTGGGGAGGATGTGTCATGAGGCAGATGGATGGGTTGACTGGGAAGACTTGGCTTTCCTTCCCCAGAGTGGTCATGTTCAAGTGCTCCGCTGCCCCATAGAGCTGACCTCTGAGTGGGCCGTTAGAGCATCTTCCAGGGAATGTTTGCCTCCTGATCCCGGTAGATGGCCCAGCTTCTGCTGGGTGGGACACAGTCTGCAGACAGCTGATATTTCACATCTGCTTATGCCAGAAACAGCAGATAGCAGAGCTCAGGGCAGGACTTTGGGGGTCGGTGCCAGGTTCACAGGGGAGGCGAGCCCTGGTCGGTGTGGCAAGCACTGACAAGAACTCACAGGGCGTGCCATGTGCTCCCTCCATGTCTCTCTAAGGGAACATCACGTGCAGTGTAAGGTGTCTGTTAGGAGCAAGCCCCAGCGGAAGGTGGCCGTGCACAGTGGACGTCTCAAAGGTTACTGACAAATAGGTACATTTCCAGTAGCCTGGATGTGCTGTTTTCCTGTACCCATTAACTGGGGACCGCTTCTGTCACACCCCTTGCAAGCTGGGAACCCATGTTGCTGGTGGCTGATCAGCAGCCTGTACATCACCGTTAGCTTCCCTGCTCTTTGGAGCATCGTTTTCCCCGGGATCTACTGCTTCACAGATGTGTGCCAAGGGGCTGCTCTGGCCCTTGTGGGGAAAGCCCTGCTTCTCGGTGTGTCCTCTCAGCTCCAGCGGAGGACCGCAGTCCAGATTGCCTTGACTGTTGGTGCCGTGCAAGCCTCCCAGGTAGTGCCAACTTGAGGCCCGTAAAGGGAAGAAGCTCACTGCTGGGATGGCCCTGCACATGAAGCCTCATAGCACCTAGCCACAGCCGCCCAGAAACGGGCGCACCTAGAGATTGTCTGAGCCACTGGAGCAGCGGCCCAGGACCATGGCGGTAGGAAGATAGGTTTGGGGTTTATGTACCTGGTGCTGCCTAATCCCTGGCTGCCTTTCGCATTCATTCTCTCTTTATCTTTGGGAAGAAGCCTGGAAGGGGGGCGTGGGTGGGGTTTAGATACTCAGAAGCGATGTATCTCTGGCAACAGGTCATACTGGGCAGTACAGAATAGAGGGTGAGTTGGCAGTTGCACTGAAGGGCCGAGTAGCGAACACCCTGTGGTTCACATGGTGGTTAGTGGTGGGGGGCTGCAAGACCCCAGGGCCCCTGTGTGCGCTTGTTTTGAGTGGGAGCCCTCTGCTTCCCTGCAGTTCCTCCCCGCAGCAGCACGCTTGGCTCTGTGACGCGCTGAGTGTGTGTTCTTTCCCTTAGGCCTCTCTCCCCACCCACACCAGCCTCCCCCACTCACACCTGTATTGCCCAACACATGAGGCTGTTTGGCGTCTTCATGTGAGGTAGCTCAGTGAAGCCTGGGAAATTATTATTCCTGGGCCTAGAGATTTTTTGTCTGTAGTCTTCTGTTTTCCTCTCCCTGCTCTCTGAAGCATGGATGTAAAAAGTCTGAATTTAAGACTATTTTTCAGGGCAAGTTCAGTTCTTTGTGCTAAGAGGTTTCATTGATAGCAGAAGGGCTAGTTTGAAACCTGAGTTTTCTGTCTCTGAAAACAGAGATTCTCAAGTGTCCTCTGGTGTGGCTGGTGACTGCGGCCATATCAGAATGGAGCTTGGGGACAGGTTACTGCTCACCTCCTTGCCTCCCTGGCTCCCTACAGAGGCGTGTGTGTCCAGAGTCCTGGGAGGACTGGCCCTCCTTTTGAGCAGGGTCTTGTGCTTGCCCATCTCCCAGATCCAGTGACAGACCCGCTTGTCCTGGGGGTGGCCTGCCGTGTAGGTGGGTAGCCCCCCCAGATGTACCAGGCGCCCTCTGAGCCACAGCCTCCTGAGGCAGCAGACCCAGTTAGTGCCATCCTGGCTACCCCGGGCCTCTCCTGGACATCAGTATCCCTTTCTTTCGGGGTCAGGGAGGAGTCTTACCTGAGGAAGGCCTGTTTCTGTGCAGGTGCTCGCTAGTAGTCCCACACCCCGTCGCGGCTTCTAGTTGTCCCTGATCTGAGCCTTGAAGGCTCAGGACTCACCTGGTGTCAGCCCCTGGGTCAGCCAGCTGCCTGCAGGAGCTTTTCCTCTGCCCACTGCCTTGGCTTCCATGCTCAGCTGCCATCAAGAGAGGACTCCAGTGTGCTCCCTACCTGCTGGCCAGGGGCTGCCAAAGATACCACCATAGGGTTGTGTAGCTCTTGTTCCTTGGTCCCCAGGATCTGAGTGCTTGGGCTAATAACCCTAACAGGCCTTTTCTGATGCCAGCCCATACCTTTCACTGAACGAACTAATCCCTTTTGCTTTCCCATTACCCATTGTTAAGCTGCTCCAGGCATTGGATTTTTAAAGACATTTGAGGTTATGATGCCTTTCTGGGTAGGGTGACTCTGAGTGAGAAGCAGCCTGCTACGAGGTCCTCCAGGGAAAGCATGCCCTCTTCTCAGCAGTCAGGCTTAGGAAAATTCCTTGCCAACACATCCCAGGACCTTCCCTCCAGAGCCAGCCTCAAGAGTGACATTCTGAGAGCTGCTGGGCATGTGTGTTTTGAGCTCTGCCAAGTTCGCTGAGGGCCAGGTGGCCTCTCCAGGAGACTGAGGGGACAGGTAAGATGGAGCTGCCATCTGTGTGCTGTTAGGAGAGGTGGGTGGGGACCAACTCCACCCCTGCCTGTTCTCTCAGCTTCGAAGGGAGCAGGAAGTCTCTTGCACCCAGGTTTGCCCACTGAGCTGGAGTTAAAGAGAGAGAAAGGAAGTGCTTGCTATGGGCTTATGTTCCCGTAGATTAACATTTAGTCCAGGGAACTCAGAGGGGCTAAGAAATGACAGGATTGAGATTCAAACCCAAGTCTCTGACCTCAGAGTTACAGTGAGGTGAGCTGGACACATCTTGGGGAGGGGGGGAGGTGTGGCTGTTTTGATGGTATTTCCAGCCCAGCTTTAGCTGAGTTGGGCACAGGCTGCACTGTGCTGACATGCCAGTGATGCAGAACTCAGAACTGCGTGTTCTCTCCATTCCAGCTACCCTGGGTCTGAGGCCCTGCACGCATCCAGGCAGCGGTGAGTGGCATGGGGTGGCCTCCCATTGTGCTAGAGCCCCTGGCAGTCCCCTGGGGAGTCTCTCGCACTAGGGCTCTGTGAAGAGGGATGTAGTGTCAGGAATGCTGAGCTGCTGAGCCATTTCCTTGGCCATCCCCACACTTCTGGGCCAGGGACTTCCACTCTAAGTGCATGATGGAGGGAAAGTAGATGGTGCCAGGGTAGCTGAACTGGGCAGTTAGGGCCTCCTGGCCTGAATGTGGCTTCGCTTCTTGCAGCACTGGCATCGCATAGCTGTCTGACATGGCAGGGGACAGGCTTTTTTGTGTGGGTGCCAGGCTTGCTCCCCATCAGCACTGTGAGTAACAAGAATTTATCTCACTAGGGAGGAAAGAGTGATGAGTTGAGTGGCGCTCTGTTACAGTGCTGTCCCCATTTTCTGACCCAGGGCTTGAGCCTAACTCCCCACAGGCCCTGACCCAGGTAGCTTTGCCTCCTGTTTTCTCCTGGGCTCAACCCCCATAGCCTCTGAGGCACTGACTGTCGGGGGTGAAAGATCTCATTCCTGGGTTTATCATCCTTGCCTCCTATGGGACCCACCCAGAGAGGGTGGCTGCTCATGCTGCCTGGCGGTTGTTTAGAGACTTGCTGACTTTGGCTTTCTGGTAGGGACTGGGCAAGAGGAAGATCGTGTTCTGAAGCAGAGGGTGGTATGACTGGAGGGGGTGATCGTAGCTGCTGGGAAGGGGGACGAGAAGCATGGAACTGGCGGGAATGTTTGCAACACCTGTCCTGTTTTGTAGATGAGGAAGCTGACTCAGGGGTTAGATGCCTAGGGTGGGTGGTAGGGCCCAGGGCTAGAGCCAGCTCTGCAACCTGATTGCTCCTTCCGCGGCCCTGAAGTGGCTACAGCATTAGTCTGTATAGGTGGAAGAATGATGCAAGCAGAGAGCTCTAATTGCTTTTTTTTAAAAATAAAAAGGATATTATTAAAACAAAGCCACAAAATACTAATTAATTAATTAAAAAACTCCAAAACTCCACCAAGCCACAGCATTGCCCACAGGCAGTATTTCACATTGTGGTGTCACTCACTGAAAGATTTCTGCCAGCCTGTGACTATGTTTCCCTTTACATTTCAACAAACATTCCTAGGAATTATTCACAGTGAACAAAAAGATGCTTAATGTGGCCCCTTTAGTCAGAGAACTCTGCCTGCTTAGGGCAGAGAAACCTGTTTTCCCTCCACGTGGTCCAGCACTGGTCAGGCAGGGCAAACAGAGGTGCCAGGTCTTGGGGACTCAGAAGCTGTCCAGAAATCTCTTTCCCTTGCTCCCTCACTCCCTTCTGCCCCATCTTCCTGTTATACTGCTCTCTAGGTGAGGTTGGAACAGTGGCATCCAAGAGCTTTGAGACCTGCTTCCTCCCAGGTCCGTTGTAGAAAAATTCCAGAAAGAGTTTTCATTGGTTCTGTTTGGGTCAGCCCAGCCTGGAGGGGCAGCAGCGTAGGCTTGGCAGTCCCTGCTGGAACCACAGGCGCCACACAAAAGAGTGTTTTTTTTTTTTTTTTTTTTTTTTAAAGAAAAGGTGAGTGTGGCCCTCCCTGGTGGCGCAGTGGGTTAAAGCCCTGCACTGAGAAGCTAAAGCCACTTCTGCATGGGTTCGATTCCCGCTTGCCCCGGAGGTGACCACACGGCGCGGCAGACCTCTCCTGACCCGCCTGCTGCTCCCTTCAGCAGTGTACTTCGTCGATCTGCCTGTTCTGCTCCCCACTCTGTCTCTGGTGAATCTTCTCACCCTCCGCATCTCTGGCCTGTACCCCAGTTCTGTATGAATAAGTAAATAAATCTTTAAAAAAAAAAAAAGAAAAAGAAAAGGTGAGTGCTATCACCCAAAGAAGGGCAGGTAACCCTTGATTCTCTATTTTGTTTATTCTTGCAGCCTTTGGTGGGAGTGGGGATGTCAAGAGACTTTGTATCTATCGCTTCTCAAAGTCAACAGGCCAGCCAGACTCCAGATGACAGCGTGTTGGTCAGGTCAGCCAAGCCTAGGGTAACCTCTTAGTGGGTACCTGAATTTTTTCCAGTGGAGTCTTGAGGGACTTGTGCGATTATGCTATTCTATTTTCAGAGTGCCTTATTTTTTCTCTGCCCCACATAAAAAGTGACATACCTGGAGGGCTTTCGGCACACGCCACCTGCCGCTCCCTGTCCCCTCCTCACCCCCATGGAAATATAGGTAATTTACCAGGCGTGGGGGTCAGATTTGGACCAGGGGGCACCTCAGGAAGGAGGAGGATGTGGCTTCATCCACCCACCAACTTGACAGCTGGGTGTGTCTCAGAGACAAGAGTTTCTGAGCGGCGTCTCCGGGACCACAGGCCGTCAGTGGCCTCTCAGTGCCGCCGCCCCGTTGCTCTTCAGCTGGGGACTGCCGAGACTGGGACTGGTTTGGAAAGTTTCCTAAAGTAGGTCTTACAACCAGGGCCCTTTGACAAGCAAGCCTAACTCCCCACCTTCCCCCCAAAAGCCCCATTTTGTAGAGAAGGGAACTGAGATCAGAGGAGGTGAGCGCTTCCCAGGGCTTGTCCTCTTGGAAGGACAGTGCTGCGACAGCGCCAGCTTGCAGAGGCCTTCGGGCCTCACCGGCGTTCCCGACACTACGGCCACGGTGCCTCATTTGGACAGAGACCACACCACCCCCAGAAGCACCCTAGACGGAGACGGACGGCCACAGACGGACTGCCTAAAAGGCGTGGTGGCTGCCAGGCCTTGGCCTTTCCTGTCTTTTCCACTGTCCAGAGGCATGGTGGTCCCAGATATTCTCTGCTGTTAAACTTTTCAAGAGCCAGGAGAAGTTTTGTCGAGGGTGGGTAGTTGAATCTATGTGGAGTAGCAGTTTCGTGCCCTTTAACACCTCCTCAGTATCTCGAGCTTCAAGTGCCCTTCTCTTATATTTGCTCTGCTCTTTCTAGACTTTAACTAGCCTGGCTTTTTCTCCTAAGCGAGAAATGGAAAGCTACGCTGTCAGGACAACACAGTAAGAAAATCCTCCAGTGACTTCATTGTAAGTTTTCTGTCTTACCACTGTTTCGTGAGTGTTCCCCGTCATGACCTTGCCCGTCTAGGAGGAGCCACTGGCCGCACTTAGCCCCCGGCCTGCCTGGTGTCCAAAAGACTCGTTTCTTCTGACCATCTTCCTGTCTCTTCATAAATAGTACCACTATCTACCCATTTACCCAGGACAAAAACGTGGGAATCACCTTGATTTCTTCTCATACCATCAGTGAGTCCTCTTGACGCTCCTGGGGCTGTTTCCTGATCTCCCTCACCTGCAGCTCCGCTGGCCGCTGTTCTCTTTCTCACACCTGCTGAGTACATTGCCTTTACCCCAAAGGTTCTTCATGTCTTGTCAAGCAGACCTCTGCCTTAGAGGTCACCCCTCGGCAGGGATAACTTGACTATCCCATCCTGGGCAAGCCCCACCCCCATCTCCATGTCTAGCCCTATCATTTGGCTTTGGCCCCCACATTTGAGATGGCTCACCTCCTCGGCCAGAGAGGCCCACCGGGGTTGATGATGACAAAATAAAAGTATCAGTCGAATCAAACCCACGTTACATGACACAAGCAGTTGCAGAAACATTGAACATCCATCACTGAAGTATTCACGACCACCTGAAAAAGCTAGGATATTAAGCAAGTTCAATATTTGGGTTCCTCATGAATTCCAAAAAGTTCATTTGACAGTGCACATAAATAGCTGCAGTATGCTCATAAACATGAGGAAAATGATCCTTTTTTGAAGCAGCTGATAATTGGTGATAAGAAGTGGATTGTTTATAGCAATGTGGTGTGGTGCGCAGTCTTGATCCTGATGTGATGGGTTTGCCTCAAATGACAGCAGAAGTAGATATTCATCAGAGGAAGGTTGTGCTTTGTCAGAGGGGTGGGATTTAAAAGGTGTCATACTTTTCAAACTCTTACCAAGAAACCAAAAAATCAGTTTGACTACGTACTGTGGGCAATTGTACAGTTTCAATGAATCCATCATCCAGAAACATCCAGAACTCGATTGTAAAGGAACTATGTCCCATCACTATAATATGAGGCTCACACAGATTTGATCACCTGATCTCAGATGGATGGGATGTGTCACCACATCCACTATACTTCCCTGACCTTGTGCTATCAGACTTCCAATTGTTTTGCTCACTTCAAAATTCCTTGCACGGTATTATGTCAATTCAGATGAGGCTGTAAATCAGCACCTTGTTCAGTTTTTCACCGATCAAGATAGGTCTTTCTATAAAGGACCTGTGAAGCTCATTGAAAGATGGCAAAAGGTTATTGAACAAAACAGGCAATCATTGATTGATTTTTGCTCTTTATATAAATAAATGACCTTTGAAAAATGTAGGAAAAGGGTCTCCCTGGTGGTGGGGGATTAAAAAAGTCTCAGCACTATCAAGCTATTGCTAGCCACTGCAGCATGAATTTGATGCCTTGCCAGGGAGGGGACCCACATGGCGCAGCAGACCTCTCCTGACTCACCAGCTGCTCACCCGCAGCAGCAGTATATTTCAGTAGATCTGCCTGTTCTGCTCCCCACTGTCTCTGGTGAATCCTCTCACCCCCCTGCACCTCTGGCCTATAACAGTTCTTGTATGCATAAATAAATACAGTAACTATTTTAAAAATGTGGAAAAAACAAGTCGGGACTTTTCCAGCAACCTAGTATATAGTCGCTGTTATTAAAGGTATATAGCATTCAGGTATTAACCCACACTACCTTTCACACATAACATACCGTGCAGGCTCTTAAATGTATTTGGGAAAAAATTATTGGCTGTAAAATGACAACTGCAAGCGAAGGTATAGTTACACAGTTCAGCTCTGAGATTTCCTTGGAAAAGCTTTTAACTACATTTGAGGAGCAAGAGACAGATAGTCAAGATGTTGTTGTTCTTCACTGATCATTCCAGATTGCTCACTAGCTTCTTCTATAGCCATAATGAAATGTCTTATTTTCCTATTGCTGCTGTGTGCAGCCATTATATGGAAGTTCTAAAAGCAACATGTCAGCCAAGTAGCATTCTTTCTAGAGCCTCTGAGGGAGAATATGTCTCCTTACTGTTTCTAGGTCCCAGAAGCCACTCACACTCCTTGACTTTTGGCCCCATCTTTCATTTCCAAAGCCAGCATTGCAGCATCTTCTTGTCTCTCTGCATCAATTTAAGTCACCTCTGGCTTGATTCATGCTTCCCCTAGAAAGAACTGTTATGATTGCATTGGATGCTTACAGATAATGCCAGATAATCCCCCACTTCAAGAGTCTTAACTCTAACATTTCTGCAAAATCTTTTTTACTATGTAAGGTTACATTTTCTTGCTTTTATTTATTTATGCATACAGAACTGGGGTTGTAGGCCAGAGGTGCAGGGCGTGAGAGGATTCACCAGAGACAGAGTGGGGAGCAGAACAGGCAGATCTCCTGAAATACACTGCTGAGGGCAGCAGTGAGCAAGACAGGAGAGGTCTGCTGCGCCATGTGGGTCAGTTCCCTGACCATGAATGAACTCATGCTGCAGTGGCTGGCAATATATTGCTTGACATCACTGAGACCACCCCTGTACCATCAGGGAGCCCCTGTAAAGTTACATTTTCAGAGAGCATGTCTTGGGATTGAACATCCTTGGAAGGCCTTTTTTAGAGTATCCACCACAGGCACTGTAAATTATCTTCCTTTGGGCAGACCTATATCAGCAAATCATCACTGAGGTGATAGTGAATCCTGAAATACATATGTAGATACATAAAATAAATAAAGATTTATGTATGTATACACATAAAATAAATAAAGATTTTTATCGAGCTCTTCCGGTTTTCAAAAATATTTTAAAATCCATATTTTATTTCATATCTGGGGTTAAAATCTCAACTTTCTATGGTGGTTTTGTCAAAACAATTATGTGTTTTATTTTTGAAGGAAGGTATTCAAATCCTTAAATTTTTATTTTAAGTCTTTGAAAAATGTAATCCTCTGTTGTTTCAGTGATGAACTCCCATTACATTAAGACAAAAATATCTCCTAAATGTCCTTGAGTTACTGACTAAGTAGGAAGTCGTTCTTCTGGGTGATTTCACTAGCTTTGATAAATCAAATAAATGGTCATGTTATTATTGGATTTTCTAGAGCACCACTGCTTCAGTTTGGGGAAAAAAATGCTTCAATTTGCTTCAGTTTCTTTCTAAAAAAGAAAGAAAAAATTCCCAGCTTTCAGCAGTAAATTCTGTATTAAAGAGCTATCATGTGAGGCTCAGTCTTGCATGAGAAAGAGATGGGCTTGTGGCCCCAACTGGCCACCACCTATATCGCCTACACACACTTGTTCCGCCTCTCATGCTCCTGATGTCCTGTGCATGGGGGAACCGGTGAGGAGGTCATGTGACCCCTGCTCTTGCCCTCGGGGTAGGACAGCCCCAGGAATAGTAGCTGGTGATTAAAGAGGCTCAGCAGGGAATGGGCCATTCAGATGGAGCAGGAACGTGGGCCCTGTGCTAGAAAAAGGATGCTATGCAAAATGTCAAGGGGTGAGCTGAGAGCGCTCACGAAGCGCTGACATGGGAGAATCTGGTGGGCATCAGTAGCCGTGGCATAGTTCTGAGGGGACCCATGGAAACAGCAAGCAGCCCATTGCAGGGTTCTTTGGGGAGGGCTGGAATGGGCAGCGGCTTTGCTGGATAGTGCCCCCCTTTAGCTGCGGACCTCAGGAGGGGGTCAACAGTGGAGCTGGCTTTAGGAAAGGCTTAATTGTGCCCCGGAAGAGCCATTTTCCTGAGATCAGATGATCTCTTTGCCCACCAGCAAAAAAAAAAACTCCCCTGCCCACTCTGGGCTTAATGAACATTGAAGTTGGTAGTCAGGACAGCACTTCTCCCCCGAGCCAGACAGTCCCAGGGTCTCTGGAGAAAACAGAGTCTGGCTGCAGGTCTAGATCGCGGCCCTTCTGGCAGGCCTCGTGCCCCTGCCCCTGCGATGCAGTGGGAAGCTGCAGGAGGCGAGCAGCGCAGCTCTGAGCCGCATTCTTCATGAGAGCCCTTCAGCCTTGGCCTGGTCCCTACAGGGGAATGTGGTGCATCTGTGCTTACTGGGAGCATTCCTGGCTGAAAAGACATGACTCAGCTTGGGACAGGAACTGTAGCCATGAAGGGCAGCTTTGAACAGGACAGTCTATTTTTTTTTTAATTAAAAATTTTTAAGCATAGAAAAACTGGGGTGCAGGTAAGAGGTGTGGAGGGAGGGGTGAGAGGATTCACCAGAGACAGTGGGGAGCAAACCATATGGATCTACTGAAATACACTGCTGAGAGGAGCAGTGGGCCAGACAAGAGAAGTCAGCTCCCTCGCAGGGGATAGGACTCAGGCCACGGCAGTGATAGCAGAGATTTAACCCCCCGGCCACCAGGGAGGCCCACAAGTACTTGCAAAACAGATAATAAGGACAGAGTTTAGATTCCAGGGTCAGTCAGCTGCACCTGTCCAACATGACCTCGGGCTCGCTCACCAATTCTTGGTACTGTCACCTGTGTTTTTCTCTGATTCCGACATGTTTTGCTTAAGGCCTGCCCGTGGCTCCCTGTCCTCACCCCACAACCACATGCACAGATACTCTGGAAGCCCTGTCTGAGCCACTTAGATCCTTGAGCATCCTGCCTAATGACTTTTCTCTCCTAGAGGAGAGCTGCTCCTACCCAGCCACACGTGAGGGGTGCGCTCAGCACCCCTCACCCATGTGCGTAGATGTGGCTACCCTGCTCAGATTCCAAGGAGGCAGCGGGGCTGGGAAAACTGCTTGGAGGAGCTGCTTTGGGGAGTAGAGCTGCCTGCCAGCCCTGTGGGCTCCATTCCTGCACCTTGGCTGGTTGGACAGGCCCCTCTGCCGCCCCCCGCCTCCTGGCCCACCTTAACCTGTGTTCTCCTTCCTGGACTGACCTTAGTCTTGTCTCCATATAAAACCTGGGTACATTTCACAGGTCTTCCTTCTGCTCTCACCTTTTCTGTTCATCTTTGTATTGGATGTCTTCATCAGTGGCAGGAGGCAGAAAAAAGAAATGAAAGATGTGCAGGTGGGGAAGAAAGAAAGAAATACAACTGTCTTTATTCTCAGACAATGTGTCAAAATCCCAACCTTCACAAAGGCTACCAGAGCTAATTCATGAGTTTTAACAAGGTTATAGTATACCGCGGAAATGTATAAATATCAAATACATGTATTGTTTAACAATTTTATTAATACAGGATTCGTATACCACAAATCCACCCATTTAAAGCATATAGCTCAATATTTTTTAGTTTCCTTACAGAATTGTACAGCCATCATAATAATCTAATCTTAGAACATTTCATGACCCCCCCCAAAGAGACCTTGGCTCCATCCTTCCACCCTGAAAATGAAATACTTAAACTTGTCAAAACATTGGTGAGAGAAATCAAAGAGCTAAATAAAAGCTCATGGATTGGAATAATTAGTATGTTAAGCATTTTTGTTCTCTCCGAATTGATCTTTCTAGATTTAACATAATCTCAGCGAAAGTCCTGACAGGCCTTTGAAAGATACTGTTAAGAAAATGAAGAGACAAGCCATACACTGGGAGGAAATATTTGCAAAACAGTAAAAAGTGTTTGTATCTAAAATATGTTTAGAACCTAACAGTTTACTAAAATATAGAACCTAATTTAAAAGGAGTAAGTCAGGGCCTCCCTGGTGGTGCAAGTGGTTAAAGCTCAGCACTGATGAAGTTACTACAGCATGAGCTCGATTCCCAGACTAGGGAGCTGACCCACATGGCACAGCAGACAGCTCCTCTCTCACCCGCTGCTCCCCTCAGCAGTGTATTTCAGTATATCTGCATGCTCTGCTCCCCACTCTGTGTCTAGTGAATCCTTTCACCCCCCTGCATCTCTGGCCTGTACGCCAGTTCTTGTATGCATAAATAAATAAATCTGTAAAAAAAAAAATAAAAAGTCAAAGATCTGAATAAACAGTTTAATATTTTTCTAGTACACCAAGGGTAAGTAATATGAAAAATGCTCAAGATTCCTAATCATTGGGGATATATAATTAAGTCAGAACAATATTAACACTCTATATACCTACTAAAAAGACTTTTTAAAAAGTTGAAAACAGGGGCTGTCTCTCGTGGTGAATGGGTGAAAGCACCCCTTTATGAAGTTCCCCTAGGCACTGCAGCACAAGTTCGATCCCCAGCCAGCCAGGGAGCTGACCCACATGGCGCGGCAGACCTCTCCTGACCCGCCCGCTGCTCCCCTCAGCAGTGCACTTTGTCAGTCTGCCTGTTCTGCTCCCCACTCTGTCTCTGGTGAAGCCTCTCACTGCCCCTGCACCCCTGGCTTGTACCCCAGTTCTGTATGCATAAATAAATAAATCTTTAAAAAGGTTAAAAACAGAAACACTTGACAATACCTAGCATTGATGAAAATATTGAACTCATTCCTTGCTACTGTGCATGTAAACTAGTAGCCACTTTGGAAAATAGTTTGATCCTTTGTTATCAACTTAATCATACTTTATAGCCCAACAGTACTACTACTGTGTGTGTGTGTGTGTGTGTGTGTGTGTAATAAGAGTTGTTTTTTTAAAAATTTCTTTATTTGTATTTATTTTACACCGGGTGTAGTCCTCATAGAATTCCCACCAGCAGTTTACCGGTGCACCATCACCTAGCCCCTGTGCTCTACCCGCTCTGTGTCGAACCCTCTTCTTCCCCCTCCCCTGTAGAATGTCTCTGATTTATAATTGTGTGATTATTATTTTTTTAAAGATTTATTTATTTATGCTTACAGAACTGGGGTAACAGGCCAGAGGTGCAGGGGTGGTAAGAGGATTCACCAGAGACAAAGCAAGGAGCAGAACAGGCAGATGGACAAAGTACACAGCTGAGGGGAGCAGCGGGTGGGTCAGGAGAGGTCTGCTGCACCATGTGGGTCAGCTCTCTTCCCCAGGATTGAACTCACGTGGCAGTGGCTTCAGAGAGCTTCATTATGTGGTGCTTTAACCCGTTGCGCCACCAGGGAGAGCTCCTGTTTTTCTTTTTAATCGCAACTTCTAAGTATTAGCCAAGCGAAATGAAAATATGTGTACATACAAGTCCTATGTGCAAATGTTAATTGGCTTTATTTTAGCAATGAGAAATCCATTCACTGGTGAGTGGATAGACCAACTGTGGAATAGCTGCATTCATGAGGTGCTACTTGCCAGTGAAAAGAAACAAAGCATTGGTACATCTTAACAGTGTGATGGATCTCTCATGCGTTATGGCTAATTGAAAGAAACCAGACACAAGGTGTTCTGTACCGTGTGATTCCATTTTTGTGGCATTCTAAGAAAGTCAAAACCATTGGTTGGAACCAATCAGATCATTGATGATCAGGACTGAGGGTCCAGTGAACTTTTTGAAGTCATAAAAATGTTCTGTATCATGATTGTGATGGTGGTAAAAAAAATTTTTCACATTTGTTAAACTTAGTGAACTGTTAAGTTAAAAAGGGAGACTCTTATTACATGTAAATCATCATTTTTAAAAAGATATATTTAGGCATATAAGAACTGGGGTACAGGTCAGAGGTGCAGGGGCAGTGAGAGGACTCACCAGAGACAGTGGGGAGCAGAAGAGTCAGGTCTACCGAAATACCCTGCTGAGGGAGCAGTGGGCATGTGAGGAGAGGTCTGCTGCCGGGATCGAACTCGAGCTGTGGTGGCTGGGGATAGCTTCATTGTGCTAAGCTTTAGCAAACCCTTGCGCCACCAAGGAGGCCCCTCCATAATTCAGTTTTTAAAAATACTTGTAAAAACTGGGCGTGATAGGCCTCAGAGGTCTGCTTAGGCCCCTCCATCCTGCTTTGCTGACCACCTGGTGCCACTGCCTTCCACGGTGCTGTGTCAGCTCCTCAGAGAGCCCTGCTGGACTCTGCTCCGCCAGGCTGCGTGAGAGGCCTGGTGCTGGCTGAGGTGGTGGCTGAGGGGAAAAGAGACCGGGCTTGGGCTTCTGTGACTCTTTTGCTCCTTTCTCAAGTAAGTCTACTCAGAAGCTGCGTTCTTCTGCTGCAGGTTGGGACAAACATTCCTACGGCTACCACGGCGATGACGGGCACTCCTTCTGCTCCTCGGGGACTGGCCAGCCCTACGGTCCCACATTCACCACTGGAGATGTGATCGGCTGCTGTGTCAACCTCATCAATGGCACCTGCTTCTATACCAAGAATGGCCACAGCCTGGGTGGGTGCATAGGGGACCTCGGAAGGTGTGTCCCGTGGCACCACTTTGATTGATGAGCTGCCCAACGACCAAAGCAATGTGACAGCCTCTGCGGAACTCTGGGGAACCACAGACATTAGAGCCAAGCAAGGTGAAGGGAGGTAGCAGCGCCTTTTCCTTTGTTAATCCAGCCACACATTTCTCAAACCCATGTTGGGTACTAAAAGAGCTGGGTGCCAGCCAAGCCCCTGACCTTTGTGGCATTTGTTGGAACAGCATTTGAGGATCAGGAGATGTTTGAGGGGCCTAAATGCAAGGTGACAGTGGTAGTAGTTTGTGTTGCCCACAGCTTGGACTCAGACTTTGGCCATTCTGATGCTCATGTTGCTACTCACTGTGGAGGTCCAGTGCAGGCTGCATGAGCGCAGGAGGCATGTCTAAACAGGCCGGAGTCAGGAAGGACCTGGTCTCTTTGAGATTTATAGGCAGCAAACTGTGAGCAACTAAAGACCCTTTGGCTATTTCTTGAAAGGTCCTTTAGGTGATATTGCAAAGGATTGATTAACTGGGGTGAGGTTATGGGAGAAGGCAGGTGGCATGAGGCAAAACAGTGATGTTGGGTGCAGGAAATGGGAAAAAGACCTGACAACAGAGTCCAGGGTGGCCCAGCAGGGCTCAGTGACTGGGTCAGTGGTGCTGTCAGGCAGGGGGAGCAGCAGTCAGTGGAGGGTGATGAGCACCCCATAGGATCCCTCGGAGGAGCAATCCTCTATGTATAGAGATTTAGGGTTGGATGGGGGGTGGACTCTGGCTTTTCTGTGGCCTTGCCCTACTAAGGCTAATTGGTATTTGGCCCCTGAGTGAGGGGGCCTTTGGCCAGAGTAAGCTTAAGGTGAGGCCTAACTCCTGGGCCAGCCCCTTGGGTCTGCACAAATCTGATTTGGCAGAACCCGACCTGGCAGGCCAGTCACAGACCTGGCCAGGAAAGAGAATTAGGCATGTTATTCAAATTCAAGCCCTGAGAGGCTCCCTTCCCCTGACTTTCTGAAGATTAAAGAAGTGACTGCCACTTTCACAGCTCTCTGACTTTTCCACATGAACCTAGGTAAAGCCAGGGGACTTGAGTCAAGTTTGTTGGTGGCTAAGTGGCCAGGAGTCAACTAGGACAGCATGTACCACACTCAGAGTGGGCAGCTGAGAGCACAGTAGAGACCCAGCAGAGCTCCCAGTAGAGACCCCCGGAGCCCCCTTCTGTGAAGCCCACGCTACCTGCTCTTGCTATTCCCAGCTGCCAAGAAGTCAGCACCGAGCGGACAGGAGGAGGCTCTCAGAGGCACCTCACCCCCCACTCTGCTTTTCCAGCTACTTGGCTCTTCTGCTGTCAGAGTCCCAAGTGCCACTGTTGAGGGCACTCACCCTCCTCTGCCACCCTGTGCCCCTGCTCCGGATAGCTGCCCTGATCACACCCCTCCAGCTCAGACATAGCACCTGCTACAGGACGCGGGTTCAGGGCATGCCCAGCTGTCCCCTGTCCCTGCACCTGAACCACCCACCCTCGGCCCTAAAGGGGCACCAGAGCCCATGCGCTCTTCGTCCCCAGGGACCTCAGCTCCTTAAGAAGCTCATGACCCCTTTCATAGCAGTTCCAACCTTTATGCTGGTGTTTTTTCCTCTTATGCTGTTTTTAAAAACTCGTGTCCGTAGGGTACACTTTTACAGGCCCTATATAAGACCTTATAAATCTTGTATTTAGATTATACCTGAGAATATAGTGCCGATACTCTAGCTCGTCGAGGTTTTAAATCATCTTGCATGTTCTCTCAAGTATGTGGTATCCTTCTCAGCATTCTTTTAGCCTATAAGTTGATAAGCATATTCATATGTGTTATTATCAAGGTTTTGGTTCAAAATGTTGGGGGAGGACAAGACTGAGTTTTGAGTCTTTCAACCTATAGATGAGCTAGTGCCAGCTGTTTAAGAATTGTGTTTTTTGACCCCACATTTGTAATAGGTTTTTTTGTCTTCATTTTTAATTTCTATATGTTGTAGTAGGGATAAACTTTCAGAGTGCTGCCTTTCCATTGCTCAGATGGCCAGAGAACTGGTACCAGCAAGGAGTATTAGATAGAAAGAGACTGGGGCATTTGGGTACTGAAGCTCCGGTGAACTTCAAGGATTCCGATGTCTATGGCGCAGCGGGCACCAGAGTTGTGTGGTGGGATCCATGCTGACCCGTCCTCCGGGCCCGAGTACTTTCTGTGCTCCCAGCCTCACACTCTAGGCTGTGTCTGAGCACTAGATAACGCTGCATGCTATTGTGGCTGAGGAGGAGTTACGCTGGCTTGACACCAGGTTCGCCTATTGTGTCCATAAGGATAGTAGAGAGACCTGACTGAAAAACGAGTGTGGCCTGTGCCCGACTTTCCCTGTCACAAAATTTAATGGAAGGACAATGAACTTGGAGTGGTGAACAACTTGGGTGATGATCGGACGGCCCTGTTTCCCTTTTACCAGCTTGTGCTTCAGAACTTACCAGATCAGTGAGCCAATCACGGCTCTCGGACCTCAAAACCCTTCCCCTCCCCTCTAGAGAAGCAAATGCTGTTGCCTGCCTGTGGCCTCCCTGCTCCTTCCCTTTGTGCTGAAGGGTCCAGTCGTCACAGCACTCATGTCATTGGCCGGCAGTCTGTAGTTCTTACTTGCTTGCCATCTCACTCGCTGTTGTTGTCAGGCCTTTGAACACCAGGCTTGCAGCAGCTTCTCTATCCTACGGACTAGCTCCTGGGAGTTCTCAGCAGATAGGCGAAGGCAGGATGAATGAGCAAATGAATGTAGACAGAAGAATGATTTCTCATCCATAAGTGGTCGGCGCACTTGCAGGGTTATTTTTCTGTGATTCTGCACTCTCAGTCTCTAAATTCAGCTTGCTGGTCCCTGACCTGTGTTTGTTTGGCTCAGGGCCCTTCTTATCAGCAAGTCTGAATGTCCTGTTTTTATCTTGGATCTTTGCCTGGACCTTCTTCCCTAGGCCAACCCAGATTTGCTGTCACAGTGGCCTTTCCGAGGCGCTCAGAGACGTGCAGGGCCAGGAGGAGCAGTGCTGCCCTCGTCTACTGCAGTTGGGGGTGCAGTAGCCTTTCCTCGTCCTCCTGGAAGCAGCACCCCAAGGCCTTGTCCTTCCTGAGTGCCATTGTGATGTAGAGCCAGGCGAGCATGGGGGGCAAAAGTGGGGGCGGCGGAGGGCCACCCCCTGGCCAAGCCCACACTTGCCTCACCCCGTGGCACAACTGCAGACAATTGGTATCTTGCCCCCGCAGTTTATGAAGCAGCTTCCAGAGTGTATCAGTTTGTTCTTTCTTCTTTGAGAAAGGTTAACCCCCACTCCCGCGACTTTTTTTTCCAGATGGACTCTCAGAGTTTGGGTAACTTGCCAAAAGTCACATTGCCCATAATTGGTGAGCCTGGGCTCCCCCTTCTTCCAGGGTTCTGGAGGCCTCCTTCGTGGGCAGGAGTACGGCGCAGCCGCCTGCTGACAGAGCACCGTGAGCGCACCTGCTGTGCAGACCTCAAGGGTGACATAGTGGTCCCCGCACGGGTGCGGGAGGCATCTGAATTCCATCCTGCCAGCTCTGTGATGGCCAGTGCTGCATGTGGGCCTCAGAAACTCCTCCTGGCCACAGATCATGCAGCTTATGAGCTCCCCTCCCTGTTTAGGAGCGGAATAGCCCAGCAAATAATATAAACAACCTCTGTACCTTTTTTTTTTTTTTAACCTATAAACTAGTGTCAGGGCAGTGTGCATCTTCCAAGGTTGTGCCGAGGACTGAATGATTCCTGGTCAGTCACTGAACCCAGTGCCTGGCACAGAGGAAGCACACGGCACCTGGCAGCCAGCTGTCAGGATGCTGGCCCCAAGTTTACTAGAGCTCTGTTGTCAGACCTTCATCTGTTCTTCAGATGGGTTTCAGTTTCTTTCGTGGCAGGAAGGGTGTGGGGTAGGCAAACTGCAGTCTCTAGGTGTCAGTGATTAAAAAATCTTGCAGGCCACAAACTTCAGGAGCTTCTTGTAATACTTTATCTAGCAAGGAGAAGGCTTTCAGAGTCTCCTTTGACTCTGAGTCCTTTTTCAGCCGCAGAATGTGATTTTCTGGTGATTATATGAGGCCTTCTCCTCCTCAGATCTGCTGACATATTGGGGGGAAGGGTCTCACTCCCTTCTGTCCTCTCTTCCAATTCAGAGCTGAGTTCCATGGAAACTCAGTTTCCCTTGGCTGGAAGGTCCAGAGGGTGCACAGGAACTTCAGGGTCTCAAACCAGGTATTGGGTGGGGATGGACAACCGCCAGCCTCCCCCTCTCCACTTTCATCAGGTTAGAGATGAAGTCAGAGCATCACCTGGGGTTGAGTCCGGCCCCACCACCCCTGTGCTAGTTTTAAGACTGCGCCCATCATTGAACCTCTGCGGCCTGCTTTCCTCGTCTGTAAAACAGTCACAGGGGAGCCTGCTCCCCAGAGTTGGTGTAAGGGTCTGTTGAGGTAATGAGGGAAAGGGCCTGGCACACACAGCAGGTCTGCGTCATATGTATTGGATCAAGAGAAGGATCAGGCCTGAAGAGGCCTCAGAGAAAGATTGTTTGAGTTTAGTCCTTCCTAACAGGCTTCCCCGGAGAGGCCAGAAGAGTTGTGGACAAATACCCAGGTATCTCTGACTTCACCTCCAGGCTGGTCACCCAACAGAAGGACAGCCAGGGTCTAAGACCACCAGCTTGGCATCACCATAGGGGGATATGTTGAGCAGCCCCTTCTCAGCCATTGCGATGGGCCCTCCGTGGGCCTGCGGAGGTGCAGGAGACCAAATCTGATGACTGTTTGTTTCCCTCCACAGGTGTGGCCTTCACAGACCTCCCGGTAAGTACTACAGTGGTCTTTTGGGGGCTAGATGGGATGGGGCAGGGTGGTACTTCAAGTGCAGAGTGTGGCGCCAGGCCTTTCCCCCAGCCGGGCACATGTGCGGTGCTGTCAGGGTGAGGGTCATGCTGGGGAGTACCTGCTGGGCTCCTGTCTCCAGTGTCAAGGCCTGGTCTTCCTCCATGATGCTCAGCAGGTGACAGTGATACACGGCATTTCCAAAGGCCTCTGGGAGGTAAGGGCAGTTTTGGTGAAGATGTCAGTAACTCCATGACTCAGCGGGTCTGAACCAGCTCTGTGTGGCTTACAACCAGTAGATTGTGGTGCAGAGAGCTGTCCCCACGGTATAGGGAGTCCAGCTTCTGTGCCTCCCCATCCGGGATCCCTGAGGAATGGCAGTGCCCCAGAGCCTGCACCATACAAGGTGCCCCCGAGCCAGAGAGGTGAACTTCATGGGGGTTTACTTTTGGGAAAGGATGAGGCTTAGGTTAGGGCTCAGTTCCACCTCCTGTACCCTAATCCTTTTTTATTTGGAGTCATCATGGGCCTCGTCACATGCAGGGCCTCCACCCATCATGCTGTGGCCTGGCTGAGCTCAGTGTGCTCTGGATTGGCTCTGGAAGTAGGGAAGATTTTCTGATTCTGGCGGCAGCTTCGGATCCTGGAAACCCCAGCATTGGCCTAGGGAAAACCCTTGTGATCTGAGGCACCCTCCGAAGCCCAGATCCCACACCCAGGGTCCTGTCTGTGTATCAGAATCCATCCCTCTGACCTGGAGCCCCAGAAAGGGGCTGTGATCCCAGGCAGTGAGCAGTCTGACCCCTGCTGGAAGAGTTTGTGCAGAGGTGAGATGAAACAAGCAAATGTGACAATAGGCTGGATATTGCCAAGTGACAAAAAGATATAGGTGCCCCAAGTTGCCACCGAGGACCGTGATGATCAAGGGAGGCTTGCTGGAAGGGGTGGGCTTTGCCTGTGACTGGAAGACAAGAAGGGAAAGGAGGTCCAGTGGATTCAGAGCCCATAGTGGGCTGGACCTAGTGTGCGGTGATGACACATGCTACTCAGGAATGACTCACTGACAGCCAAAAGGAGGTTAGTCATGGCAGGGAGCCCCACCTCGAGGGACATGCCCCTGACCTCACTGGCCAAAAGATCCTCCTTTCAATGAGCCCTGATGACAGGGAGCCTCTGTCAGCATGGAAGGAAACACACCACCTAATTATCTGGCCATAGTGTTCCCCTCCTTTCTGACACATCTTCCCCTACCCCTTCTTGCCCCCACAATACTCCTTTTTTGTGGCAAAGGGATCCCTGGTCTTGGGTCTCTCTGAGCAGAACCTTCCACCCTTGCAGAGATCTTCATGGGCACACTTGCATGGCTCTGGAGCCTGGCCTGCCTCTATGCCCTGGCCGAGTTCCAAAGGGAGGCCTAAAGCTTCGGGGACACAGTAGCGTCTGATACAAGAGACTCCGTTTGAGCTTGGCGGCTTTTCTTTTGTTTTCTCTCCTAAAGCTTTAGGGAACAGTGTCTCTGAGAGAGACACGGCCTCCCCAGCCTTGCTGCAACTCTGTCGGAGCCAGAGCGCCGGCCTGTGGGAGCCAGCCCCTGCCCCTCCGTGCTGAGGGGCGAGGAGAGGTGGGAGGCGAGGCCCTGTGCCACATTGCTCTCAGGGCCCGACTGACATTTCATTCTCCTCCTCAGGCCAACCTCTACCCCACCGTAGGCCTGCAGACACCTGGGGAGATTGTGGACGCCAACTTTGGGCAGCAGCCTTTCCTGTTTGACATTGAGGACTACATGCGGGAGTGGCGGGCCAAGGTCCAGGGCACCGTCCACTGCTTCCCCATCAGTGCCCGGCTTGGCGAGTGGCAGGCGGTGCTGCAGAAGTGAGTGCCTTGCCCCGCCCTTCCCAGTCCTGCCCTGTGTGCCTGGGGCCTCATTCTGCTACCGGCCCCTCACTGCTACAGGCCGCTCTGGTGGGTAGTGTTCCTTCAGGGAAGCCCTCCCAGGGCCCCACTGCTGCTCTCAGGCTTCCCTCTTACCGATAGACAGCGCCGGCTCACTTTTGCCAAGAGCTCCTGATGGGGACTTTGCCTCTTAACTGGAGTGGAATGCCCCTCTGTGTCAGCCCTGGCAGGCTGCTTTCATTCCTGAGGTTAGTTTGCAGAAGATATACTAGGATGCCCCATGGTCTTTCCCTCTATGTTCTCGGTCTCTCTCCTTTTTTTTTAACGATAGTCATGCTGTAACTCTGGTCAGAGGTCACCTCTTAGAGTCAGCATCTAGCTAAGTCCCAGTCGCCTGTGGCAGTGGTGGCAGGAGTCTTCTCTAGCACCAGCCAGACTGGCTGCCCCAGACTTCTCTGGAAGCTTGTGTGGCTGACAGTCCAAGGGTGACCAGCTATGGTTCTCTCTTCTGCTTGCCAGCTGCAGGCCTGAGTTAGGCAATGTGCCAGGAGGTGGGTTAGCCTGTTAGCTTGACTCCCAAGAGTGGGCTGGACTTATCACTTTCCCTGGTCATTCACTGCCCTACAAAGGTGCGAGGGGGCCAGAATATCTTGGCACTATACACCCCTTGGTAGGGGTGTATACCAGGTTCTTTGTGTAACCTTCCTTTCCTGTCATAGGAGATTGAAGCTGAGGCAGGCCCCCAGGAGGGCTGAGGCCGGGGCAGGGTGGCCACACCCTTCTCACAAGTAGCCTTGCTCGCCCTTGTTCCTAGCCAGAGCCAGCCCAGTGCCAGCCCGTCTCCGGAGCAGATTTGCCTGGCCGGCAGAGAGAGGCGGAGCCGCCCCAGCTGTGTCAGGGCTGGCATTCTCTGCCGTTGGGCCTGGGTTTAGCACACGGGTGTATTTAATTGCATGTGAGCAGCTGTGTGCTTGTGTGTGTTCATATGTAATATTTGCCAAGACCTGCATATAGCTTGTGCACTGATTTCACATAATTTCACTTGATGAAGGTTGTTAAGTGCCCGAGGGCCCTAGACTGACTTCCCTTGGTGGAGGTCTAGGTTATTTCCTCTCTTTGCTTGTGTAGCTAACCTTTGTTATACAGTTTTTCATACTTAAGCTTATTTTATTGGTGTCTTTTCTAGAAATGGAATCATTGCATCAAAGGGACTATACATTTCAGCACCATCTGATGATGTGCATAGGGACTCATCTGAATCATGTTTTGTCTCAAATTTTTGCCCTTGTGTTTATGATTATTTTGTTTCTCAGAATTTAACATTACCAATATGTAATTTCATGATAAGAAATTGTATTTATTGACTTCTTACTTGGGGCCAAGCACTTTAGATCACCTCACTTACCCCTTAAAGCATGGAGCACACAGTTGAATTTTCATGCCTCCATGGACGGCCCTTCAGACATTTGTGTTTGATCATTATGTTAACGGAATCAGACACATGCACACACCAGAGGCTCTCCTCTGTGCACTTCAGACACGAGCGTTTACCCATATTTACATGTGCCACTGCTGAGCCAGCTCTTGGTGGGATTAAGGGCCTCTGGGCATCAGTTTCTTTGAGCATTTCCCTGAGACTGTTCCTGTTGACATTGCCCCTGTTTTGTGGATTAATTTGGATGATGGGTGAGTGCCTCATCACACTGGAGAGCCTGCATTGCTGAGGGACAGGTTCACCTGCTGAGCTGGAATGTTTCTGCAGGGTGTGCAGGCAGCCAGCAGGCGCACCGTGTCTGCAGAAGGGGTGCGTGTGGCATGCGTCATGTCTGGGCGGCCGCCAGGCTGTTTGGCCGGCTGCCTCCAAAAGACTGTCTGCTGCCTCTGGGCTTGCCGCAGTTCCCAGGGGGCAGTGCTTCCTGAGGAGACGGTGTGTGCCTGTGTGTGTACTTTTGTTATCACGCTTGTCCACTTGTGGGCAGCATATCACAGAGAAATTGTGGCCACTCCAGGTCACAGCACAGAGGTGGCGACCAGCCTCTCCCTGGCCTGTGTGCCTGTGTGTGTACTTTTGTTATCACGCTTGTCCACTTGTGGGCAGCATATCACAGAGAAATTGTGGCCACTCCAGGTCACAGCACAGAGGTGGCGACCAGCCTCTCCCTGGCCTGACCACAGGAGCAGTGGGGGAGGTTTTCATTTTGTTTCGGTCCCTTTATTCTTTGTCTGTGGAGAAGATGTGTTTAGGGAAGTCCTCGTGGGGAGGTAGTCTATTCTAAAAGGTGGTCCATGAGAAAGGCAGTTCCTGAGTGTCAACTTGAGCGTTTCCTTTCTTCTAGCATGGTCTCATCTTACCTGGTGCATCATGGGTATTGTGCCACGGCTACGGCTTTTGCCCGAATGACTGAAACCCCAATTCAGGAAGAACAAGCATCCATAAAGAACAGACAAAGTAAGGTTGCGTCTCTTCTCCCTCTCTTTCCTTCCCTCACATGCCCCTGCTTTCTGGCTCCTGCTAGCCTTGGTTAACCTGTCAGGAGTCCCTGCAGTTCTGGTACTTACACCAGAGGACCCTTCTGCAGCCCCAGCCATCCCCAGGCTCTGCTCTACCCCTCTCAAGACACGGTTGCCCAGATCCCTGTCCAACCTGATGGAAGTGTCTCCCAGCCTCCCTCACGCACCCTGGATGGCCTGGCATGGATGGCTCCCATTATTCCATGATTACCTCCTTCCCCTGAATCCTGGATCCCACTCTGCCTGCTGTGTGGTTCTCCAGGAAGCATATGTTTTTATCGCATCAGAACAACCCCCTGCCTTGGCCGCCTCTTACTCTACCTTAGTAACTGTGCTTGCCCCGGCCGGAGGGGGGTTTGCAGTATTCACAGGGGGAAAGCTGATGCTTAGTGGCTGCTGTGGTAGCACCTCCTTCTACCCCCCACTTCTGCTCCCACCCTTTGTGGGCAACAAAGGGAGGAGCCAACTGAAGCTCTCCTGCGATTCCTACTAACCTGCATACTGTTTAGGGCTGTTTTCTGGAAGTAGGGTGCTGGGAAAGAGGAAACCGCCTCAAAAGGAGATCGGAGAAGAGGAGAGGGAGGGAGAGAGATGTGTGTAAAGTTGTGTCTGTGTGTGCCTGCATGCGTCTCTCTGAGCCTGCTGTCTCTGTGTATGTGCATGTGTCTGTGTCTCCCAGAGGAGCTTCACCCAGCCAGACAGACGGAAAGGGGTCCCAGATTTGGGATCCATGAACGAGAGAACCTCAGACCTGGAAGTCACTCCCAGCAAGTTGCACCAAGCCGGGGGCAAGGGCGAGATGCTGTCAACATCAGAGATGCCAGTGTGAGGCGGGTGACCTCCTCCCCCAGAGGGGAGCACGCTGCAGCCCCTGAGGATGGCCAAGACATGGCCAGTGCGCTCCCATTCCCCGCCCCTGTGAGGCCTGGGAAGAGAGAAGTCTGTCGCAAACGAGCCTTTAGAACTTCCAGGCTGCCTGGGTGCTTGTCCCCAGATCATGTTGCCATAGCCAGGACACCTCTCCTGTCCAGTTCCCTGGCTACCTCGGGCCACAGGAGGAGTAGCCTCCAAATTTGCACTCTTGCCTCTGGGCTGAGAGACCCCTCTGTTTTCCCCTCTTTGACGACTCCCTGACACTTGACCTGTTATGGAACTGGACTTCCAGGCTCTTCTTCAGCTTCTTCCGTGAGCATCTCTGCGCCAGCCCACCGACCAGCTGCTCTGCGTGCGGGCATGTGCCGTGCAGCGCCCCTCACTCACTCACTGCTTTTGCTCTCTACAGAGATCCAGAAACTGGTGCTGGAGGGCCGTGTGGGTGAGGCTATTGAGACCACACAGCGCTTCTACCCAGGGCTGCTGGAGCACAACCCCAACTTGCTCTTCATGCTCAAGTAAGTTGTGGGTACCACCAGCTCCCCCGTAGCCCGGCCCCCTCAGCTGGTGGTGGGAGCATACAATCCAGACTGAGCCCAGAGCATTGCCGCTCTGCTCCCTCTGCAGGTGCCGACAGTTTGTGGAGATGGTGAATGGGACCGACAGTGAGGTCCGCAGCTTGAGCTCCCGAAGCCCCAAGTCCCAGGACAGCTACCCTGGCTCCCCCAGCCTCAGCCCCCGCCATGGCCCCAGTAGTTCCCACATGCACATCACAGGTCAGCCACTCTCCAGAGGGCTCTGGGAAGAACTGGTGTGGAGAAGCCACTCACATGCCCTTCAGTGAACTGGGCTCAGGGCTCACTGCTGGATTTGGGGGAAGGGAATGGGGGCCGCTATGATTATTCCAGGAGCCCTGCTTGATGGCAGCCTACCTCACTTTTGAATGTCCCTCCAACTTCCAGGAGCAGACAGTCCCAGCTGTAGCAATGGCGTCGCATCCACAAAGAGCAAACAGAACCACAGTAAATACCCTGCACCCAGCTCCTCATCCTCCTCCTCCTCGTCCTCATCCTCCTCTTCCCCCTCCTCCGTCAATTACTCGGAGTCCAACTCAACAGATTCCACCAAGTCCCAGCCCCACAGCAGCACCAGTAACCAGGAGACCAGGTACCTGTCCTGTTCTGCTTCCTCCTCCAGCCTGTTCTTTGAGTACCGCCCCCTTCCCTGCACCTGCCACCCCCTGAGGTCTGTGCCCGGAGCAGTAGCTGCTGAACCCCCAACAGGCATAGACTCCGGCTTCTGACCCTGCCTGTGACTCAGCTGCCACTTTCCCTGGCCACGGTTCTCTGCAGTGGTGCCAAGAATGTGATTTCCTCCAAGAAGACCAGGCCTGTGAGAACCTCCAGGTCTACACTGAAGAAGCCTTCCTGGGCTTCACCTGTGGCCCACCAAGTTGGCTGGCAGGGGATTCAGGCTGCAGACTACATGAGGCTTTCAGCAGCCTCCAGGCACACTGACTTGGGTTTGACGCCCAGGGATTCCCACTGGGACTCACCAGGCCCACTCTTTGAGGGTGGAGAGATGTGTAGAAGGGGCGTGCCAACTTTGTCATGGAGTGCAGGTCACACTAGGACAAGAGCGGGACTCTCAGAGCACGTCGGCAGGGACAGCTGGTGCCACATCAGGACGAGTAGTGGAGCCTCGAAACCGAGCTGCCCTTCCACACTTCCAGGGGCCTTGGTCTCCTCACTGCCACTCGGCCGAAGCCTGACTGGAGATCTGACCGGGCTGCCCCAGTTACATCCCCTTGGCTAACTCCCCTTTCACCCCTTCTCCACAGTGACAGTGAGATGGAGATGGAGGCAGAGCATTACCCCAATGGGGTGCTGGAGACCATGTCCACACGCATCGTCAATGGCGCCTACAAGCATGTGGACCTGCAGACGGATGAGTCCAGCATGGGTCAGTGCCATGTCCCTGTGTGACCTGGCTGTTCCCTTGGGCCGTACTTGGTCCAGGTGCCTTCTTCCCCTTGGGAGGAGGTGGGGATGGTCAGAGAACTTCTCGCGTATCTCATCCACCACCTCCTTAGCCAGTGATGAATGGGGGCTTGAGGCGGGAAGGCCCAAGCCTGCTGCCAAACCAGACCTCTGCATCTGAAGCTAGAGGGAGTTAGTGAGAGTGAGCACTCTGAGCAGCACCATCTATCTGAACAGGGTGGGAAGAGAGAGGTCTGAGGCCCATCTGACATCTAGACCACAAGTTAGGTGGATTAACTATGAGGTGCTCAGGCTGCAAGGAGGAAACCTGCAGGAAAGGACTGCGGCCTTTCTTCCTGCCTCAGGATCTCCTGATGGCAGAATCTCTCACTTCTCCCAGCCCTCACCTACCTCTGGCAGAAGCTATAGCTCCCCTACAATAGCCCAAGGTGCTTCTTGCCATGCTGTCTTTGGGACTCTGCACCCCACTCCCTCCTCTTCTCACCTCACCTCTCTTGATGTGTTCTCTCCTGGGCTCTGGTATAGATGATGGGCACCCCCGGCGGCAGCTCTGTGGGGGTAACCAGGCTGCCACAGAAAGGATTATCCTGTTTGGCCGTGAGTTGCAGGCCCTGAGTGAACAGCTTGGCCGAGAGTACGGCAAGAATTTGGCCCACACAGAGATGCTGCAGGTACAGGACAAGCCAGGCCCTCCTCCAGGGTGGGCTCCCTTTTGATGGTGGGTGGGAAGGGTGACCCTGGGAGGCCCCTGGGGGCAGTGGCAACAGGACAGAGCAGACTCTAGTCAAATCTGCAATGGGAAGTGGACATCCAGGGTCTACCCCACCCCTTCCAAGCGCTGGGGAGCCATGACACTGTTGGACCTGCAGTCAGGGTATATTGTCCCCTCACTGGTACCACACAAGGCCCTATGCACCTCTGAAGCCGTGGAGGTACATGCCATATGGTATGTTCCACAACCCCTCAAACGTGCCCTCCCTGTCCCTTAGGACGCCTTTAGCCTGCTGGCATACTCAGACCCCTGGAGCTGCCCAGTTGGCCAGCAGCTTGACCCCATCCAGAGGGAGCCTGTGTGCGCTGCCCTCAATAGCGCCATTTTAGGTAAGTGGATGTCGCAGAAACAGAAGCTGACCCATGAGTGCCTGGGGTGGCCCATTTGCGCTCTCTGCGGGAAGAGCTAATGTTTGTTCAAACCAGGGTGGTGAATTATGCTGAGGAGCTCCCTGGTGGCCATGGACTTTGGGTTGTCCATTAGTGAACCTGAACCCTCTGTCCAGCTGAGATGGCAGGCCATAGGCCATGGCTGTAGACCCAGGCCAGGACCACTCGTAAGGAAGCCGAGGTCCTCTTATTTCTAGCAGGGCTGCAGGCCGTGGCCTGATGGCTGGAACATACCCTCACGCAGACATGACACTCGATCCTCTTCCATGAGATTCTGTTTTGTCCTCCACTTTCTACTCCCAAGGGAACTTTGACCTAGGCCAAGCTGTGGACTGGGCAGTGACTGGGCCTTGTCTTTATTCTACAGAGTCTCAGAACCTGCCAAAGCAGCCCCCTCTGATGCTCGCCCTGGGCCAGGCATCTGAATGTCTACGGCTCATGGCCCGCGCGGGCCTGGGATCTTGCTCCTTTGCCAGAGTCGACGACTACTTGCACTAGCTGACTGTGTTGGCGGCGCCCCCTGGCCTCCCTCGGCCTCAGGGCTGGAGCAGCCCTGCCCTCTGAAGGCATCTGGTGCAGGGCCCTGGAAGCCATGGGCAGAGTCCACTCCTCCTACCTGGCCTCTCCTGCCTCCTTCCTTCCTTCCTTCCTTTCTTTCGTTCCCTCCTTCCCCTTTGCTTACCCTCAGCCCCTCCCTCTCCCCTTCACGTGCAGCGGCCTATGACACAGTATTGGCTGGTTAGTCTCATGTAGCGCCTTCTACTTTGAAAGGGAGGTTTTATTTTGAGGAGGGGTTGGGGTTTTTTAATCTTTTTTTTTTCCTCCTGACTGAGCCACCAGTATTTATCTCTGGAGAGTTTGTGCTGAGCTGGTTTCTGCTAATTTAGTGATGAAGCCTATCCAAGTTGGTGATAGCTTATTATTTTCTTAAGTAAAAAAAAAAAAAAATGAGATTATATATATAAATATATATATATTAAAAAAAGACACAGTATTTATCGTAGTGTTAGTGATCCAGCACCTCTTGGGTGAGGCTGTCCAAACACCGTATGTTTTTGAGTACGACTCATAAAAAAAAAATCATCTCTGTCACCTTAGCCAATGATTTGTTTATTTCCGGCTTCCCCTGCCCTGAGCCACAGGCCCAGCTACAGTCTGGGGAAGCCAGGTAGGCTCTGGAGGGCCACTGAGTGGGCAGGTTAGGCTAAGTTAGTCTGTAGCATTTCGAGAGGTGTGGGTCCCTAGACCCTGAGAACTGGGCGGAGCAGAGAACTGTGGGGCTGAGGGTCCAGAGAAGTTACAAGTTGCCCCTGGACAACACAGCAGAGTAAGGGAGTAGAGGGTCCTTGGCCAGCACGCTGTTTCCCACTCTTCCTTGCCTCTCACTGCCTGCCTTGCTCCCCTCTCTCTCCCCTTCAACATCCCACCTTCCTTTATTAAGATGGCCAAATAATTCACTGACTAAATCATTGCCTGGAAACTGCCTGCCTTCGACCTGAGAGCTGCAGGGAGGAGGCCTGCATCCGCAGGACAGAGGCCCTTGCACCAGGGGCTGCCTTCTTTCCGCCTAGATCTTCATTGTCGGCACAGCCTAATGGAATCAACTCTTGCTGTTGAGAAGCCAGGACCTTGTGGAGGCAGATTCTTGGGCCGCTGGATGCTGGAGTGGATGGAACCCTTGGCCCCTAGGCCAGGCAGCCCTGCAGCTGGGCCCTAGCTGCTTTTAGGAAAAACTTACGAGTATTTGCTGACCAGAGGGCGGGACCTCAGTGGGCTTTACAAACGTCCCACCGATCTTTTCAGATGAATCTCCATGGCTGGTGGGGAAAAATAATCCTGGTACTGCCATCAGGGAATTGAGAGGATGCCAGGATGTGGGTGGGCCATCTGTGACTGATTGCCCAGGAGGAGAGGAGCATTAGGAGGGCTAGGTGGTAACACACAAGCAGCCCCTGCAAAGGGGCAAGGCCAGAAGTTGGACTTCCGGTCCCTGCCTGCATCTGAGCTAGGCAAGCTCCTGCCTTCTTGTCAAAGGACATGGGAATGGTTGGTACAGCCTGAAGTGTTAAGTACCCACCCGGCCTCCCCAGACCTGCAGCCGGACAAGAGAAAAGATTGAGTCGGGTGAATTGCTGGTGACAGGGTCACGGCCGTGGCCCTGTCGTCTCCCAGCATTCTGCCTGGGGACATGCTTCTATAGGCTGCTGCATTTCTTGGTCCCCACTGGGACCCCCACTGATAGACCACAGAGCCTGGCCCTTTGGGGAGGTGTGAGCCTGTCTCTAAAGGAGAGTCATCCTGGGCAAGGCTGGGGATATCTTAAGCTCCTCACCCAGAGCTGGAAGCATCAGACTGTTAAATGATCAGAGCTGAACAGGATTGGGAGTTAAAACCAGAGGCTTTTGCAGCTGGAATGGAGTTGAGGGAACGTCTTCTCCACCAATCCTCTCTCAGATCAAGGAATAGGCCCAGTAGATGAAGTGACTTGGCTAAAGTCACACAGCAGATTAGCAGCAAAGCCAGGAAAAACCTCCTCTTTCTGATTGGGCCACATTGTTGAGTTTAAAAATTGAAGAGTGGGTGGGTTAGACTGGTGAGATCCCCCAGTAGTGTCTGAGCAGCTGGTAACTTCAGGGGTGTGTTAAGGGTGGGGAGGGGTGCCTGGGCTTGGTTTGTGGAGCGGCTGAGAGAGGGCCCAGGAGAGCTCGGAACGGCTGTGTGCTGCTTGGGGTTGTGTGTCCGCCTGACTTGCACTCAGTGCCCATGGCCACCTCCCCATTTTCTGTGCCTTATCTCACTGTTTCAGCTGAGTCCAAGCTGTTTACTCTGTTCCTCTCCAGAGGGGCTCTCTGTCCCAGTTGGACAGCTTACCTTCGGGACATAAGCCTTTGCCCCAAAAGCCGTGGAGAGGACCAAAACCAAGCTGCTTGAGCCCACTGTCTTGCTGATAGTCCAGGTCTGCCCGCCAGCCAGAGGAGCCCCTAAGGCACGCCCAGCCCTCCCAGCCCGCTTCCAGGAGCCTCGAGTGGAAAAGACACTTGGGAAGGGAACCCGGAGAAAGGAACTGGACCCGACTCACAGGACCAGGAAGACTTGGCTCTGTGGGGTTGTTCAGTCCTGGGGAGCAGTCTTCCCTATTTACCTTTTCCCCTTGTGGCACCAACCGTTCACTTCTCACAGAGCAAAAACTGGCAGACCACACAGAGATCAGAGCCCCCGCTCCTCATCCAAGTGGGTCTATGGCTGGGTCAGGACAGAGACACCAAGAACCGGAGATGCGGGGATTGCCAGGCCACCCAGCGCCTTCCCACCCTCTAAGTAAGCACAAAGATGAGGCAGAGAACTGTCAGAGCTGGAAGTTCCTTTGGTTGCTCACAACTCAGGTATGCACGCTGTGTGGTGGCCAGGCAGCAGAACCCCCCTCGACCGCCAGCCCCACCACCCGGACTCGGGGACTCGGCTGCTTCAGGCGCCACCTCTTCGCATAGGGTGTTCCTCCATTAGTAACTACAGCTGAAACACGTCCTCCACATTGTGCACACTGGTTCTGCCTTTGTCCTCGCAAGTTGATACTTGGCATTCGCATGAAACTTGTGGGTGTGGGAGGGTTTAGAGAGAATTCTAACACAAAACATCCTATTAAATTGTACTTGAGAGATGAAAAAAAAACTCCTGTTGTATTTTGACAGAATTATTTTTATTAAAATACACATCCATGAGCAGTCATGCGTGTCTGGTCTGTTTCGGGTCTTGGCTTAGGGTTGGCAGCCCCTCGTGGCGCTGCCCAGGAGGGCTTGGCCCCTTGTCAGCCCACCTCTCAATTGCCCAGGCCTCTGGTGTTTCCTCAAGGACCCTCAAAACTTCAGGAGTTTGTTAAGGACATTAAAGGGGAAAGGTACTTAAGCTTCAGTTTTCTCCCCCAAAGCAAATTTCATCTTAGGCAAATTCATCTTCAGAAAGGTGGGCCACAGGACCAGCCCCCTAAAAATAAGATTTTAATCCACTTCAATCACTGCAAACACTGGACGATCTGAAAGAACCTTCCTGAGGTGTAGTGAAGTCTGCAAAGAAAGCTTGTTGTCAGTCCTAGTCTAGATGTCCCTGGAATATTAACCTTTCTCATCCTGTTTCCCCATCCTTAAAAGATTGTTAATCCTTCTACCCCATGGAGGTGGACAATTACATGTGCAGAAGAAGGCTGTGCCAAGCACATGGGGACATAGTACATATGAGCGCCCTTCCTCCAGGGGGATGTTCCTTGCTGTGACTGGTCTACCTCAGCCTTACTCTTTCTCCCTTGCTTCTAATGCACCAAGATTTTATTTAGTGGGGGGTATACAGTACACTATGCTAATGTCTACCTGGAGGTGGAACCAGAAATAGATTGATGGCAGAGAAACCAGTTGGAGAAGACCACTTGCAGGAGGCCAGACCCCAGAGGGCAGGTTTGGGAAATATTTAGGAGATGAAGGTTAGCACAATGGGATAATGTGAGGGAGATGGGAAAACTAAAATCTAGGCAGGGCCTCCTTAGTGGCCTAGGGGTTAAGTCTCAGCTATCACCGCTGAGGCCTGAATTCAATCCAAGGCCAGGGAACCTTACATATGGCACAGCAGACTTTTTCTGTCCCGCCCTCAGCAGTACATTACAATAAATCCATGTGTTCTACTCCCCACTCTTGTCTCTGGTGAATCCTCTCACTCCCTGTACCACTGGCCTATACCCTAGTTGTTCTATGCAAAAATAAATTTCTTTCTAAAGTGCTGACTTAAAAAAAAAACCTAGGTAGGGCTCTCCCTGGTGGTGCAACGGGTTAAAGCACTGCATTATGAAGCTCTCCTAAGGTCACTGCAGCAAATACAATCCCTGGCCAGGGAGCTGACCCATCTGGCACAGCAGACCTCTCCTGACCTGCCCGCTGCCCCCCTCAGCAGTGTATTTCAGTAGATCTGCCTGTTCTGCTCCCCACTCTGTCTCTGGTGAATCCTCTCACCCACCACACCTCTGGCCTGTACTCCAGTTCTGTAAACATAAAATCTTAAAAAAAAAAAAAAAAAAAGCCTACCTAAGCAAATGCAGGTTTTGGTCTGGGTGACAGGATGGATAATGTGCTACTTTAAAGGTGACCGCTGAAAGTCACTGGAATGAGGAATTTGTTGGAAAGCATAAGTAACTACATTTGAGAGGGAGATGGTTCCTGGAACTGGAAAAGTGTTCTGTGATCCAGTAAATAAGTTGTCATAGATGTTCACAGTGAATATGACCAGCTCATTAAAGCTCTAGAAGTCCAGTGTTAAGATGTATGTGCATCTTAACCCAGCACATCCCAAATCTGTATCACTCTGACATTTCACAGAATTGGTGAGAAGAGTCAAGTATTAGATTAAGCACAAAAGTCCTGGTTCCATAAGCCAGAATAGATTCATATGCAGCTAGACTAAGTAGCTCTCAACTAGGAGTGATTTTGGGGGGGGCATGTGGAAACCATCTGGAGGTATCCTTGGGAGTCACAACTGGGGTTAGGATGCTACTGGAATTTAGTGAGTAGAAGCCAGGGATGCTGTTTAAATACCCTGGAATGCAGAGCCTCAGAAGTTAACACTATCTCATCACTCATAAAGTTGAAAGGAAGTTCAGATTTCTCTTGCCAAAGCAGGATAGCCCTGTTGGTCAGCAGGTCTTAGGGGGATCTAGCTCAGTTCAGCTGACAAGTTCTGTCATCGGAGGCTGCTGGGAAGCAAAGGGAATGCTGGGACACCGGATGCCAGTTGAGTAGGGGTCTAGACTCACTCAGCAGGAGAGTCTGACAAACGGATGAAGGATCCTCAAGGCAGAAATAACCAATCACACATTTCAGCATCACCAGTTTTACATTCGGCCTTACAGGTTTCACTATTGTAGAGCAGTCTAATGAACTAAAGGGTCTATTGCAAAACGGTATTTACTTGAGGTGGGGGGCGGGGCACTGGTTCCAGTAAAACGATATAAGGGCGTGGGGGGAGTTCTAGGGGTCGCTGAGAGCACTGAGAATCCTGAAAAGCACTTGATATACATGAAAAGATCAAAAAACATCTAGAGGAGGAGGAGTTCTGACAGGCACCTGAAAGAACAGGCCCTGAGTCGGGAAGTTCCTGACAACTGGCGTTTTGAAAAGATAGGTCCACCCCCAGCTCTTCCTTCATTTCAAGACAACCAAGGCCCACTACAAGTTCCCAGAACCTTTTCGCTTTTGATGCGGGGCGCTGGTCCCAAAAGGAGCAGGAGCCGAGGTTGGTAAACTACAGCCCCCCGCGCCCCACCTCCGGAAACGAGTGACCAGCGTACGCTGCCAGGCCACCGAACCCCCGCCCCCAACAAGGGAGCATGCGCAGCTCCGGGTCTATGGCCCCGCCCCACGCGGACCCACCCCCGGCAGAGAGCATGCGCAGGTCTTCCGCCGGCCCCGCCCCTCCCTTTCCAGAGCCGCCGGTTTCTTAGAAACCGGGCGGCGCGTTCCCGGTGGCGGAGCGCTGGACTCCGGGGCCCGGACGTCCCCGCCACAGCCTCCTCTGCCGGCGGGTGACCGCTGAAATCTGTCCGGACTCATGGTCTCCCGTGAGGTGCGGGGCTAGCGATGCCAGCGTGCCAGGTGAGGCGGCCGGCGGCGAGTGAGGATGGAGGGCATGGCGCGGTAGGGAGCGGGTGCGGGCAGGGCCTCCGCTGCCCCCGGCGCCCGAGGTCGGTAGCCGGGGTACGCAGAGCCCAGGCTGGAGGGTGCCGGTCTCCAGCTGCCAGCACCCGCGCGGAGTTCAAGGGTCGCTGCCGCGGTTCTGCAGAAATAGGACCTGCAAGTTTGGTCATAGAATTGGAGAATTTTGGCTCCTGGACGCACCTGGCCATGGCCTGCCCTTTTATTAGATGTGGAGATCTAGGCTCCTGCCTGGTGCAGAGCAGACTTCCTACCTGTGTGAAGACTGACGCTTTGTGGATGAGGATGGGAGGTGTGGAAACCTCAAACAAAGGGCTCCTGAGTGGCTGGTCCATCCTCTTTCAGAGTGAAACAGGACTTTGGGTGGGTAAATTTTTATTTAAAGAATGGGTGTTCCGGTGACAGGTAGAAGAGATACCCCAGAAGGTGTGATGGCTCTGCTAGCCACCGAGGGCCTGCTGACCACACCTCCAAGGCCCTGGCCTACCTTTGAAGCCCTGGAAGGAAGTGGATGGGCTTGAGACAAAAGGTGAACTAGGTATTCCCAGTAAATGATGAGGAAGGAAGAGGGGGGCAGGGAGATAGCAGAGCTTGTGAAAGGTTATGTCAAGATTTTACCTCCCAAACTACAGCAGACTCTAAAGAATAGGACTTCAGTACAGAAGTTGAAAGCTTTGTTGGAAGGTCAGCAAGGAAGGTTATAAACCATTGTTCCCGTAGTGTCATTTTAAGGGCAAGATACCTAGGGAAGAAAGTGTGTGCCTTTTGATTACCTAAAATCCCAGGCCAGGCACCATCTCCAGACTTTCATCCCCTTCAGCTGAAGAAAATAACTGTTTAAATAAGAAAACAACCTAACAAGTGTTACTGTGATAGGGGGAGATAAGGAAAGATGGTTGTCTTGGGAGTTGGGGAAGCTAGATTCAGTCTTGATAAGGAAACTTGTTTTCTTCTGAAAAGCTTTGTGAGGAAAGTTTTAAGGCCATCAACGTTAAAGAAAATATGAGAAAAATTACTGTTTTAGGGGTAGATATGTAGAGAATCTGCACCAATGGGTGAAATTTTTCAGCAGACAGTTCTGTTGGGGGAATCCTCAATTTACAAATAAAGACTCGGCTGTATAATGTTATAATGCAGTTCTATAATTTTTTTTATCACTAAAAAGATTCTGTTGTGAAAGACTCATCACTTGGTTGTTATGCTCCTGTGGAATGATTGGTCTGGCTCTGATCAGGTATTTTTATTTGCTAGGAAAATTCAGATACATGATTTCTGTAGTAATATAAGAACTCAACTAGTAGAAGGGTTAGCCATGGGGACAAAAAGCCCCCCCCCAAAAAAAAAAAGACTTAAACATGGGAGAAAAGAAGTGTGTGTTTTTTCAGAGATGGACCCTGAATCTATCATCAAAGTCACTTTGTTGGGCAGTGCTTGAAAAACTATTTTTCAATGCATATTAGACTTTGTAGCATTTCCTCTATCCCCCGCCCCCAAACTCCCAAAACAGATACATTGAAAGCATGGTAATGTTACTAGATCAAATTAGTTTAAAGGTTAGAGAAATTTTAGAGAAAGCTTTGTCTTAGGCCAGAACTTTCGGATATTGTGGTTGTCCTTTGATTATTTTGCATCTGTGGAAATATTTTGTATAAATACCTCAAGAGAGGGCCTCCCTGGTGGCACAAGGGATTAGGTCTCAGCAATATCAAGCTATCACCAGCCACTGTAGCTCTAGTTCCATCCCTGCCAGGAAGGTGACCCACATGGCCCAGCAGACCTCTCCTGCCTTACCCACTGTTCCCCACTCAATCCCTGTACCTCTGGCCTATACCCCGGTTCTTGTATGCATAAACAAATAAATCTTAAAAAAAAAAAAAAAAAAGAACCTCAAAAGATAAAACGGCACCACAGACCTCTCCTGACCGGCAAGCTGCTCTCCTCAGCAGTGTACTCCACTGATCTGCCTGTTCTGCTCCCCAACTTGACTTTGATGAAGTCTCTTGCCATCCCTGCACACACACAAAAAATCTTTAAAAAGAATATGTGATTTGTGGGGGAAATCAGCACTATAGACCAAATCCTGGCAGAGAAAGTTTGTGAAAATCATTGTATTCTTTGTAGAAACCCTCATTACTTTAGAAGATAAACAAATAGTCCAAAATCAAGGTAAGATGGAAGAGCAACTCCGGTCTGCAGGGTTGGATGGGTGTGTAAGGTGCTTTGAATGTAAGTGTGAGTACTTTCCTTAGTGAGCAGTTGGAGAGCTTCTATTAAATATGCTGAGTACGCCTCATGGGTTTGTGTGAAGTTTTTGAGCTCCTGTAGTCAGAAAGGTGCTTGTTTTCAGAGGAGATAGACTCATCAACTGTCGAAGTATTTCTTCGTTGCTATGGCAGTGAAGCTTTGACAAATAATTGCTTAACAGTTGCTTCATTTTCTGGTGCAGCTGAGGGCAGTTATCACATCTGTCCTGTGATAAAGCAATCAACGTTATTTAACAAGTCAACGTACCAGATAAACCAGTAACTGTGCCAAGACGATCTCCTTTCACTAAACTGATTTTCTATTTATACAGTAAGAGTAAACATGTACTGGGGGTGCAGTGTCATCTGGTGTAAGAAGCTGTAATACAGACGTCAGTTCAGAAAACATGGGAGTCGGGGAGATCACTAACTTAGACGAGCTTTTCAGGTGCCTGGCAAATCACTCGTGCATACTTAGCATGTAGGAGGTTTAATTCTAGGATAAATACAAAGTTACTTGGCAGAATAATAGCATCTAGGAAAAAATGGGAGACTGCTATTTTAGGATTCCGATACAGTATAGTAACGGGACATGATTTTTCTTACAAAAGTAACAGCTTTTTATTAGTAAACTACAGTTACTTGGATAATTTTCGATGTTGGCTGTTTTAAACCAGGAGGAATGAAAAATGAAATCAGCTGAGGCTCATGAAATTCAGAAATGGAAGAGAGACTAAGAGAAACCTAAAGGCGCTGAGACTTCCCTTACCCTGTAACACTTAGGAATTAGTCATTAGGTCAGGAATGAGCTCACTACAGTTCCGTCTGTCTCTTCAAACCAAGACAAAGGAAATGAGAAATGGAGTAAATATTTCTAACCTCATGGTGATGAGAACAAACACTTAAGAACAGGAATTACAGATTAGCAGGAAGAGCTGACCATTCCTACAGCGCTTATACATGTTCATTCCCTAAGCACTTGTTCTTTAGCGCCTGTTCTCAGAAGTTAGTTGCAAGTAGTACTTTTGCTCTAGGTACTATCAGTTCTAAAAGTAGCCAGTGACAAAATGCCACATTCTTAGGAACTTAAAATAGCCTTGGGTTTGCAAGAGGGAGATAGCTCGTTCTGCTTGCCACTTCTCAGAGCCATTTCCAAAAGCTTCTGGGAGGGTTTCTAATCATCCTCTCCCATTAACTCAGGATGTGGAAGGAAAGAAGCCGGGGAAGTCCTGAGCCCAGTCTGCCTTTCCGGCCTGCGATAACTCTGCTACCTCAAACTATCAGCTGTTTTTCATGAAGTTGAGTAACAACAAAATAGAACCAGAAACACTGTTACTTGGCTTTGAGATTTACCATTTCACTTTACAATCTCAAAATCTTTATTATTTACATTCACAGATTTTACTTTAGAATAATAATTAATCAAATCATGTAACTCCTCAACCATAATTATTTTTTAATTTAGTGTCTCATTTTTCTTTTTTTTTTTTTAAAGATTTATGCATACAGGACTGGGGTACAAGCGAGAGGTGCAAGGGTGGTGAGAGGATTCACCAGAGACAGAATGGGGAGCAGAACAGGCAGATTGATGAAGTACACTGCTGAGGGGAATAGCGGGCGGGTCAGGAGAGGTCTGCCGCGCCATGTGGGTCACATTCAGGCCGGGGATCGAACTCACACTGAAGTGGCTGCCTCTAGCTTGCAGTGCTGTGTCCTAACCCATTGTGCCACCAGGAGGGCCCTCATTTTTCTTTCTAAAGATTTATTTACACATACAAGAACTAGGGTACAGGCTAGAGGTGCTGGGGGGGGGTGAAAGATTTCCCCAGAGACAGAGTGGGGAGCAGAACAGGCAGATCTACTGAAGTACACTGCTGAGGGGAGTAGCAGGTAAGACAGGAGAGGTCTGTCACACCATGTGGGTCACCTCCCAGGCTGTGGATCAAACTCATGCTACATTGGCTTTAGACAGCTTCATAGTGCTGTGCTTTAACCTGTTGGGCCACCAAGGAGGGCCCTCAACCATAATTTCTTAACCCGTATCATTTATAACAGAAAAAAACATTGAAAATGACATAAATATCTAACTAGAGAAATGAAAAGTTAGTTCATATAGCCAGTGAAATATATAGGCTTAAAATTGATGACATGAAAAATGCTTGGGTCACAATAGTAAGTGAAAAAAATCAGATACAAAGTTGTGAATATAGTTTGATCACAAGTGTGTGGGCCCTCCTTGGTGGCACATCTGGTTAAAACAAAGAACTGTGAAGCGAACTGCAGCCACACCAGCAGAGTTAGATTATCCGCCAGGGAGCTGACCCACATGGTGCAGCAGACCTCTCCTGACATGCCTGCTGCTGCCCTCAGCAGTGTATTTTAGTTGATCTGCCTGTTCTGTTCCCCACTCTGTCTCTGGTGATTTCTCCTACCCCCAGCATCTCTGGCCTGGACCCCAGTTCTCGTATGCATAAGTAAATAACTCTTAAAAAAAAAAAAAAAGCTTGGAATAAATGTAAAAAGGTTGCAAAAAAAAAAAAAAAGATGTAAGTGCACACAGTAACTGTCTATGATAAGTATATATTTTAAAAGCAAGCCCTCTTAAAAATTTCTTGCTGGTGGTATAACTTGTTTTCTCTCTGCATGTCCTTATTCTAAGACTGTATTAAAAGGGGGGTGAGCCCTGGAGAAGACTGTCAGGGACCAGGCAGTGAACCAAAGAGAAGTGTACTTACTCGATCATGAGTTTACATGTGCATATAACTCTGGTTTCTCTTCAAATTGCATAAATCTTTTGCCTTTTACATGTGCATAATTGAAAGGTGACTGTACAGATCTTACATGACTTTCTGACAGTGCTGTCTTTTTCTTTTTTGGGAAGGAGGGGGTCCTTGTTGACAGATAGTCATGACCCTAGGGTCTCTCTGTGTCTCTCGTTGATAAATGGTTTTGTGGCACAGTGTCCCAAAGCGTATTATAGGGTGCTCCCTGTGATTAATGGTTTCTGCTGCCAGGTGGTGGTTCCTGCTAGAAAATAGTTATCAACTCTGAGGGGCCTCTTTGGGGTGTTGAATCACCAGATGGTTTGTTTGTCCTGCCAAGCATCCTCTGATTATCAGGGAAATGGAGATCCTGGAGAGATCAGCCTTACTTCCTGTTAATTTTCAGTCTTCTGCATTTCTGTCTTGTGCCAAGAGCTAAGGGGTCATAAGTTATATTAGTTATATTTTAGAGCATTGGAGAAATGAGTGGCCATAGTATTCCTTGTCTGATGCTATTTTCAAATTAAATCTCTGTGGGTAAACGATTGTTTTGGGTCCCCCAGCCCTTGCTCTTGGTAATGGTGGTCATTCTCTTAAAAATTACCTTCTTTGGGCCCTCCCTGGTGGCGCAGCGGGTTAAAGCACAGCACTAAGAAGCTAAAGCCACTTCCGCATGAGTTCGATTCCCGCCTGCCCCGGAGGTGACCACATGGCGCGGCAGACCTCTCCTGACCCGCCCGCTGCTCCCCTCAGCAGTGTACTTCATCAGTCAGCCTGTTCTGCTCCCCACTCTGTCTCTGGTGAATCTTCTCACCCTCCACATCTCTGGCCTGTACCCCAGTTCTGTATGAACAAATAAATAAATCTTTAAAAAAAAAAAAAAATTACCTTCTTTGTTTCGCCTTCCTTCCAAGCTTAATAGCCCTGACATACTAAGAATGTTGTAGAAAGAACATTTAAATGTCTTTAAGTAATTTTCAAATTGTTCTAGAAAAGTTACCAAAATAGCCTCTAAGGGTGAATTTTCAGGAACCTGTTCTTTTCCTAATATCATATGAATCCCACACTTAGTCCTAACAGGAGCTTAGAGTCCAATCGTGAGCCAAGACATGGGAAATCATTTAAATAATAGTTGGAAAATATTAAAATAAGTGGCATTTTCAGGTTGGTATATCCCACATGCTCCCTGTGTTTTATAACTGGCTGCCTTCATCACACATTAACAAAAAGAAAGTGAGAAGGAAATGGTGTGGCAATGACTGTCCTGAGATTAGAGCATTTTAAAGCTCACATTTAACACTTAGGAGATTGCTAAATCATGCTTGAGTGTGGTCATGGCCTCACTGGCAAGGCAGTTTTCTGTGTACTGCTTAGGAGGTACTTGTAAAGGACACTGGGCATTGGCATTCCCTGGAGAACTGCTTAACATTCCTAGTGACTGGAAGCTGGGTAACCCAGCGTAAGGGGGCCCCCTCAGGGTGGCCTGTGCCCCAGTAATGTCCTGCACCTGAAATCCTCAAGGCAGGCAGATAGAATCCCCTGCTGCCATAGAAATAGCAATTTTCCAGGAGCAGAGTGATTGTATCCATATAGATATAGATATCCATATAGACGACAAACACAAAGAAAACTTCAGCAGATTAGGCTTGCTCATTGAAAAAAAAAGTCTTTGTAGTTAAGAACTCCCTTTCTTCTTGAGACCACAGGTAACCTGTCTAGGGTTGGCTGCTCCATCTACACCACAGCCAAGAATGCTTTACGCCACTAATTTAAAGGCTGTGGCAGAGCCTGTTCATTTATCTGCCAGGAGAAAGATCTTTGACCACTCATTATGTTCCTGTGCCAGATTCAGTCTTGGTATTCAGCTCTGGGTGTAGCAAGAAAGGAAAACTAAGCTTCCAGGACAGGGTCTGCCTGACTCCCTGCTGGAGTCGCCAAGGCCAGCGAAACTTTGTGGCACAGAGATAATGCAGAATGAATGAGTAAAGGACTCTCTGGTGACTTGGTAATATTTGAAAGGAGGATCACAGGAGAAAGTTCATGTCTGAGAGGTAAGATGGGTTTGGTTTGGGCGAAACTGGTAGGCCAGTGGGGTGGGGGTTAGAAGTCAAGTAGAGCCTAGGCGGGCAGTCAGACAGGGCTGGGAATCTGGAAGTTAAGAATGTTGGTGGGACGGCACAGTGAAGTTGAAAGATCAGATAAACTTGTTCTGGGAAATAATCAGGGGGAAGATGGCATTTTCAGGTTGATGTCAATCTGTAACTCGCTGTTAAAAACACCCTTAGAAGACAATCTTGTCAGCAGATTTTCAAAATAAAGAATACAGCTGGTCAATAACTTTTTTTTTTTTTTTTACTGTAATCATCAGGTGAAGCCAGTGACCCGGACACCTCTTGTGGGTGTTAAATACACTGCTTTATGACTTGATTTAACAGAGCCTTTTTGTACATTGGGTGGTTACACCTCATTGGACAGGTCATTAGCCTTTCACTAGTGTCCCTCCTAGGCCACTGTGTGGAGGTGGGGGGGTGGGGAGAACTGGAGTTTTTGGCCAGGACTGAACATGCTTTCTCGTTCCCTGGTGGCTGCCTAAATGCTGCCATGTCCGCTTGTGGGGCCAGGAGAAGAGCCTTTCTTTCCTTCATCCTGTCAGTGGTTTGCTGTCAGTGAGCAAAGAGCAACTGACCATGCCGTTGAGTCAGTGTAGGCAATGTTGAAATATGCAAACACCATAGGAAAACTAAACTTTGCCCCTGGATCTTTGAATCCCAGGGACTGGAGCATTTATCATAACTCTTAATTTGCAAAACAATACCTGTTTCCTTAGCTTGGCTTTTATTTTTCAATGGGCTCATAAATGCAGGTAAAGTAACACTTTCCCATCCATCTAAAGGTGTCCTCGCTGACAGCATCCACGCCAGGCTGTTAGCTGTCTCTAGGGATTCCCTCTGCTGGGAGCTTGCACTGCTGAACTCAAGGTGCGTGCTTGCCTTTAGCTCCTGTTTGGCCTCTGCTGAGGAGGTGTGGTTGGTTTTCCTCTAGGTCGGGTTCTCCCCAGCTATTAACAGCCTATCTACCACTCTGACTGAGTTACAGATGGGGGTAGGGGCACAAGGAAGACTGGCTGGCAGTTAGGCACACCCTAATTGATGGTGTGTGGCTGATGAAGGCCATTGGGGAGGCATTTCTGCTCATTTCCCTATCAGGTTCTTGGATTTTGCAAACTAAATGTTTTTGATATCTCCTTTACCATGCTCAAGAATTATGTTCTCATCCTTTGCAACAGGATGTTTAAATCGTAGCGACCCTGTCCTCTCTGGTGATGTTCCCCAGGGTCAGTTTTGGAGCATTGTTCAAAGTAGCTTATACTGAGATCTGTAACTATTACTTGTATAAAAGCAGAAAAGTTGGTGGCACGAGGGGGTAAAGCACAGCACTGTTAAGCTATCCACAGCCACTGTAGTGTGAGTTTGATGCCAGGAAAGGGAGGTGACTCACACGGCTCAGCAGACCTCTCCTGTCTGCCTGCTGCTCCCCTCAGCAGTGTACTTAAGTCAGTCTACCTGTGCTGCTCCCCACTCTGGCTCTGGTGAATACGCTCATCCCCCCACACCTCTGGCCTGTATGCCAGTTCTTGTATGCAGTGCAGTGGCTGCCAGTAGCTTCATAGTGCTGAGACAACCCCTTGTGCCACCAGGGAGGGAGCACCTGACCTGATTTCTTGATACACCCACCCTTCCTTCACTCACACATTCCTTCCTCGGCACCTGCTCGGCATCAAGCATTGTACTCAGCCCCAGTGACAGCAGCATGTAAAGGAGAGAGGGCCCTGCCATTGCGAGCAGCACTAGGTTAGGGGTCTCTGAAGTGTGATTGACGCTCCGAAAGCCAGAGCCCAGGCTGCTTTGGGAATATGAGCAAGCAGTGGCAATGTGACAGATCTCCTGAGGAGGAGTTAGCCTGAGGAAGTAAGAAAAGATTATTCTAGGCAGAACAAGCCACTGGGACAGAATCTCAGAGCAGAGCTGAAGGAGTTGGGGACAGCAGCTGCTAGCATGCCAAGTGCAAGGGGAGGGAAAAGCAGCAAGCTGGAGAGGGAGAGGTGGAGCTGGGCCAGCCCACGCTGGGGAGGTGCTCTGAGCCCTGTTGAGGAATTTCGCTTTTATCCTAGAGGCGTTTAAAAGCTGGGGAAGGAAATGGTCAGTACCAGGAGAACCACTGGGTGTCTGCACCAGGAACCAGAGTAGTGGGTGAACTCCAGAGACATTAGGGTGTCCTAGTGATGGGTGGACTTTGGGGGCCGGGCGCCTGCGTATTTCTTTAGGACTGGTTAGGTTTGAGTCGCTGCCACCTGTGTGCGTCTGCCGCCCTTACCCGCACTGCACAGCTGCTTGTTAACATTTGACTGAAAACAGCCCCTACATGCTGAGGTAATCCTGCGAGGCTTGGCATGGTGGTGTACTTCTCCGTTAGGAGGAACCTTGAGTGCAAGGGGACTGAGCTAACTGATAAGCACGGGTCCTGTCATGTGGAGAAGTGGAGGTTGGAGAGACGGTTCTGGGTCAGGGCAACATCTTGGCAGGTCAAGTTGTAACAGAAGACTGAGAGGAGCTCAAGTTGCTAATCCCAAGTGCAGGCAGCTGTTCTGCTATCATAGATGATGCTTGTTTTCTTTCCTGAACCATTGAGCTAGATTGTGCCCTCAAACACCTTCAGCGAGTGTACTGTGATCACTTCATGACAATTCTGAACATATGCCATGACCCTACTGCATTATATATTTTTGATGAGTTCAGTATATATGCCTTGTTTTATTGATTAACTCACTATGCAGGGACAAGGTCTGGCATCTTTTGTATTTTCAGCATATTTATCAAGCATCCACCATATATCAGGCCTTGTTCTAGGTTCTGGGCTGCAGCAGTGGAGCAAAACAGACAATAAGTTCCCTTTCCTCAAAGACATCATCCTAGAGGTGGTGGTGGGGGGAATAAAGTTGTTTCTAGTAAGGTGGCATTTCCGTCGAGAACTGAAGGAAGTTAGGGAGTATGCCTAGTGATGTCTGTACAAGAGTAAACTGCGAGTGCAAAGGCCCTGAGGCAGAGCATACCCGGCCTGTTGAGGTACCTATAGTCGTGAACCACTGTGGCTAGAGCAGAGTCACTGAGGAAAAGAAACAGGTTTTAAGAGCAAAAGGGAATTGTGGACAGATACTGTGAGGCTTTGCCGGTCAATGTAAAAACCTTGGTCTTTTTTCCAAGAGATATGGGATACCTGTGGAAGTTTTGAGGCGAGGAATGGCTTGATTTGACTTAATTTTCATTACGCATTCTCAGTGCTTTGTGGAGGACAGTTTAGCATCATGGGAGGGCATAGAATTGGGGAAACCAGTTAAACGACTAGAATAATCTGTGAGAGAGATGATGGTGACTTGGACTCAGGTGAGGACAACAGAGTCGGGAGGCACTTGGGTTCAGGCGTGTGGGAGGTAGAAAGTCAGCATCACTAGAAGAGAGAGGAAAATCAAGGGTTACACCAGGGTTTTGACTCGACGTTGAGGAATTTCTGTGCCAGTTCCTGAGAGGAAGCCACTTTGGGAAGAGTGAGTTTGGTGGGGGGAAATAAACAGGAGTTTTGGGTATGTTGTTATTTTTTGAAGATTTGTATTTATGCATACATCTGGATGTAGTTCAGTGATGGTGGGGGATGGGGGGAGATTTACCCAAGACAGAATGGGGAGCAAAACGGGTATATCCACTGAACTACACTGCTGAGGGGAGCAGCGGGTGAGACAGGAGAGGTCTGCCGCGCTATGTGGGTCAGCTCCCTGGCCAGGGATCAAACTCATGTTGCAGTGGCTGGAGATAGCTTGATCTTGCTGAGACCTAACCCCTGTGCCACCAGGGAGGCCCAGTTCCAGATATTTTAAATTGGGAAAGCCTATTAAACTTCCAAGTAGAGATGTCGGATAGGCAGGTGTTTATCATTGTCTCGAGCTCAAGAAAGAGCACCTGCTGATAACCAGAGCATCAGGAATATGTACAGCTTCGAGACTAAATAGGATCATCAAGGGCCTGAGTGTAGGTAGAAAAGAGAAGTGGACCAGAGACTGAGTGAGCCACAGTTACCGAAGTTCCTATCAGGAGAAACTGGCAGGGGGACTGAGAGGTAAGAGGCAGGCGGAAACCAGGCGGAGTGTGCGCTCTGGGATCTGAGGCAAGCGGAGTTTTTGAAGGTGGGTGGCTTCCTGTTGCAGGTGCTGCTGCTGTCAGCCTCAGAGTGGGATAGGAATGAGCACTGACCCTGGATTCAGTGACATTTTAGTTGTGTTTGACAGCTGTCAGGTAGCTGAAGCTTGTCCAGAAAACTGTGACAGGCACTGAGCACTGACAACCACACCCCACTATTGTCAACCATGAGAAAGTCTACAAGATCTCCGCATAATTGCAGTTTGAGGTTCTGTACATGGGCTTGTCCAGCCTACTTCCCTGAGAAGTTGTATATAAAATGTTCATGGGGCCCTCCCTGGTGGCGCAGCGGGTTAAAGCACTGCACTGAGAAGCTAAAGCCACTTCCGCATGAGTTCCATTCCCGCCTGCCCTGGAGGTGACCACATGGCGCGGCAGACCTCTCCTGACCCGCCCGCTGCTCCCCTCAGCAGTGTACTTCATCGATCTGCCTGTTCTGCTCCCCACTCTGTCTCTGGTGAAGCCTCTCACCGCCCCTGAGCCTCTGGCCTGTACCCCAGTTCTGTATGTACAAATAAATCTTTAAAAAAAAAAAAAGTTCATGGGTAGAGGCTTGAATTGTGCTGGGGAACAGGACTGCTCAGCACAACCTGGCTTTTTTTTTAAGATTTATTTATGCATACAAGAACTGGGGTACAGACCAGAGGTCTGGGGGATGAGAGGATTCACCAGAGACAGAGTGGGGAACAGAACAGGCGGATCAACTGAAATACACGTTGAGGGGAGCATTGGGCAGGACAGGAGAGGTGGACTATGGCCCCTGGTTAGGGACTGAACTCTTGCTCAGTGGCTTCAGATAGCTTCATAGTGCTGCTTTTAAGCACTTGCGCTACTAGGGAGGCCCACACACTGGCTTTTTAATGTCGCGGGACGGCTGTGTTTCTTTACTGAATTATCAATATGTCAGTGTTGGCTTTTTGTTACAGAAGAACTGGGGTATAGGCCAGAGGTGAGAGGATTCACCAGAGACAGAGCGGGGAGCAGAACTGAAATAAATAAACTGCTGAGGGGAGCAGTGGGCTAGGAGAGATCCGCTGTGCCATATGTGGGTTAGGTCCCTGGTCAGGGATTGAATGTAGGCCATAGCTCGATAGTGCAGAGACTTAATCTGTAGGCCATCAGGGAAGGCCATATGTGTGTTTTATCAGAATTCAATCCTTGAGTGCCTCACATGGAACTCCAAGTACATTCCAGATATTCACTTACTTCTTTAGTAAGGTTAATCACATCCTGCCAAAGCTCTCATAGCCCTCTGTTGGTTTCCTTTGTAGTGCTTATCCCAAGTTGTAATGACTTAGTTATGTGATGATTTGATTGTTTTATCTCCTGCTAGACTGTAGATAACATGTAGGCAGAAACTCTTATCTGTTTTGCTCAGCATTGTAGCCTGTGTTTTGCCTAGACCTGCTCCACAGCAGGTACTTAGAAAGTGCTATCAGTGAATCAGTTGCATATGTTACAGGTGTTATGTGTGCCTAAGCACCTGAAACCCAGGCTATGATTAGCTCAGTTAATCAGTCACAATCTGTTTTAAAATTAGGTTGAAGGCCCATCTCACTTAATAACTAGGGTCCTGGCCTCACCGCAGGCCACAATATTTTATCATAGATGGAAAAATTATCCACAGAAAAATCTTCCCAAATAAGCCTTTTGATTTTAGTCCTTTGGAATGTGTCTGAGGAGGGTGAGATGTCCTAAGAATGCACCGTTTTGGAAGCTGGGGAGCGCCAGGTGTGGGGGCCAGTTGTGAGGCATGGTGGGTGCCTGGGAGGCAAAGTGAGGGCTTCCTGCCCTTGTGTGCCAGCTGCACTGTCCCACCCATACAGCTCCAACCACATTAATTGCCAAAACTATCCAGAGCTCCTTCCTGAGCCCTCCCTTCCTTAGTGCAAGTTGATGGCGAGGACTTGCCTCACACCTGCTGCTCAGCTATCCAGCATGATGCTGCCTGGGAAAGCGCCATCTCTAACATACCCTCAGCAGGCCATGGGACCTTAGCTAAGTGCTGCTCAGAAAACTTACTCAGGCCTCCTGGGTGGTGCAAGCTATCTCTATGAAGCTATCACCAGCCACTGCTGCATGAGTTGATCCCCAATCAGGGAGCTGACCCACATGGTGCAGCAGACCTCTCCGGTCCCACCCACCCGCCCGCCCGCTTGCTGCTCCCCTCAGCAGTGTACTTCAATAGATTTGTCTGCTCTGTTCCCCACTCTGTCTCTGGTGACTCCTCCCAACCACCCCCCCAGCCCCTCCACCTCTGGCTTACACCCTAGCTCTTATATGCATGGACAAATAAATCTTAGGGGGGGGAAATCATAGTTTCCTAGCTCCAGCCATTGTCTCAAACTAATGATGTTCCCAAAGGAAGCTTGTTTTTTTTAAAAGATTTATTTATACCTACAGAACTGGGGTACAGGCAAGAGGTGCAGGGGCGGTGTTGACTCACCAGAGACAGAGTGGGGAGCAGAATAGGCAGATAGACGATGTACACTGCTGAGGGGAGCAGCGGACGGGTCAGGAGAGGTCTGCCGTGCCATGTGGGTCAGCTCCTGGGCTGGGGATTGAACTCACACTGAAGCGGCTGCGGCTCGCTTGCAGTGCTTTGCTTTAACCCGTTGTGCCACCAGGAGGGCCCAGGAAGCTTGCTTTTTTTTTGTTTTGTTCTAATGGAAAGACCCTTTTAAATCATACATATCCTCTGAGTTTGATTATAGGCCCAAATTTGTGAGGTTTGAATAGATATGACAATTTATAGTGATCAGAATTGAAGTATAATTTAGAAGCAGTTAAATGCACAGATCATAAGTGTTCAATTTGATGAGTTGTGACAATTGTATCATCACACAGCTACAATGCAACACAAGCTATAGAGTATCTCATCACTGTACAGAGTTTCTTTGTGCCCCTTTTCAGTCAGTTCTTTCTCACCCCCCCACACCACCACCACTTTCACTATATGTAATGTTTGCCTGGCCCTGTACTTCAAATAAGTGGAATTCTACCATGTGGGATTTATTTTGTGTGTGTGCTTGTCACCTTTTAGTCAACGTAGTTTTGTTAAGGTTCATGTTGTTATATGTATTAATAGTTCATTCATTGTTATTGCATTACTGTATTTCATTGTACTCTAAAATTTCCAGTTTCCTACTCATGAACATTTGTTTCCAGTTTGGGGCTAGGATAAGACTACTACAAACATTGTATGCGCATTTTCTTGTGGACAAATGTCATTTTCCTGGGTAAATATCTACTAGTGGAGTTACTCTGTCACATGTTTAAATTTTTAAGAACTGTCAGTTTTCCAAAGTGATCATATCCCCCCCTGTTTTACACTCTCATCAGCAGTGTGTAGACTGACACTTGCTCCGCATCTGTCTGAATATGGGGTTGCCAGTCTTTTTGTGCCCTGCCCTTCTAGTGTGTATCTCGGTGTGGTTTTCACTTGCATGTCCTGATGCCTAATTAGATGGCACCCCTTTTTATGTGCTTATTGGCCACATAAAAAATCTTTGTATTGTTGATTTGTAGAGGTTTGTCTGCATACAAGTCCTTTGTCACATGTTTGGCTCCCTTACCCGATTTATTTAAAAAATGTATCTTTTATTAAATTGTTAAGATTTATTTTTGCATGCAGAACTGGGGTACAGACAACAGGTGCAGGGGCAGTGAGTGCACTCAACCAGAGACAGAGTGGGGAGCAGAACAGGTTGACTGACGAAGTACACTGCTTAGGGGAGCAGCGGGCGGGTCAGGAGAGGTCTGCCGCGCCATGTGGGTCACCTTGGGAGATGGGGATCAAACTTGTGTTGAAGTGGCTTTAGCTTCTTAGTGCTGTGCTTTAACCCGCTGTGCCGCAGGGAGAGAGGGCCCTAAAAATGGTATCTTAAAATTCTTTTAAATTTTGAAATCAGGTGTAGAACAGGTGTATCTACTGAATACAATGCTGAGGGGAGCAGCAGGTGAGACAGGCGAGGTCTGCTGTGCCATGTGGGTCAACTCCCTGGCTGGGGATGGAACCCATGTCAGAGTAGCTGGTGAAAGCTTGATAGCACTGAGACTTGAACCCCTCCATTACCAGGGAGGCCCTTTCTTTGATATCTTTTTTTAGTTTTGTAGTTGTGATTTTTACAATCTTTGATCTATCTTGGGTTAATTATTTTATACACAATTAAAGACTATAGGGGTTAAGTTTCTCTGTTTTCCATGTGGTTATCCAGTTAACACCATTTTTTTTTTAAAGCTTCCTTTCCCCATTCAATTGATTTAATGTGGTGGCTGAAAATCAATTGATTGTATTTGTCTGTTTTGCACGGTGAGGAGGATACCGTAAGGTAGTACATTAATATACTACAAGGTAGTACATTGGTCTATAGAAATCCCGAGTGGCTCTTTTTAAAGCTTGGCACTCAAATATAGCATAATATGGAATTTTTAAAAATATAATTGCAGGGAAAACTATTAACACATTTTAAAATAGCTTGGATGGAATCACCCAGACCCTATTCACCTATAAGCCTCTGAAGAGCTAAATGCTTCCAGTACGTTCTAGGAGACACAATTGCAGTAAGAAGTGACACCTGAAAAAGCTTTTCATCTATCAAGAGAATTCTTAAAGGCCCACTGAGAACTATTTAGGAAGGAAGCATAAAGGATAATATGACAGAGAAAACATAGCAACTCCATTCCTCTGTTCTGTTTCTCCTCTCATCGAAGACCCAGCTGGATAGGGCAGGTGCAGCAGAGTGGGGTCCCCAGTGAGTTGAGGAATTACGGGGAGTTGTGGTCTTTGGGTAGAGCATGTCAGTTAGCTTTTGCTGTGTAACCTTACCATGATTCTCCCCCCGCCCCCCCATCTTTATTGAGATATAGTGAACAGGTAACATTTTGTCAGTTTAAGATTTGCAGTATGTTGATTTGACTTTCTCTTGGGTGAACTGGGTAGTGGTTCTGGTCAGGGTTGGCTCAGCAGGAAGCAGACGCCTCCCTCACGCAACTGGCGGGCTGGCTCAGTGTCAACCTGGTCACACGTTCCTTCGTGAGCCACAGAAAGACCTAGCCTCTTTAACAAGGTGACGGTCACAAAAATAGTGAAAGAGCAAGCTTTAATACTCTTTCCAAACCTGCTAGGTCACCTCAGCAAGAACAAGTAATGTGTCTAAGTCCAAAATTGTTGTGGGAGGTGATTGACTGTCCAGTGTCATAAAACAACTTACCGTCACCTAGGAAACTGAGAGGAAATCTGAGGTTCATTAGAAACTCACAGGAAGCTCCACAATGTAAAAGTAAATCCATGGGGGAAAAAAAAGTAAATCCACGGACTTAAGCCCATCTAACATCTAACGAAGCACTTCCTGACTGTAGTGTCCCCAGAAGAACAAAAGTAGGTCGCCAGTTAAAGGAGGACCTTGCCATTGGGTGCACTGGAAAGGCTGTCTGGACTCCTGTCTTTCCAACCTGCTTGGACCTGTTACATCATCCAGCTCAGGAAACCTTTCCTGTTTGCATTCCACCTGTGTTCGCTGGCTAGTGATGCTTGTCTGCCACAAGGCTTCTGTTGTTCTTCTTGTCATAACAAATAAATTTATGTACATGCCTGTCCGTGAAATGGTGTTTCTTCAGGGCATGGGTGACACCTGGTTCCCTATCTCCCTGCCAGTATCTGTAAGAAAATGTGTTTGTTCCCTCCTCAGGTTGCCTCCTGGTAGCCAGAAGACTGTAGCAACTCCAGCTGCAGAGAATCTGCATTTCAGGCAGAAAGAAAAGAGGGAAAGCATAGCTACTAAAAGTGCCACCTTTAAAGAGCATTTCCAGATGATCTACCAACTGTTATCCTCATCTGTATAATTCTAAGATACCCTCTTTAGCAAGGGAGGTTGGGAGTACAGGTTTTAGTTCTGTATGTTGCAACTGGTAGGAAAGGATCCATTGGCCCCTTCTACTCAGACTGACCCCTCCTCAAGCTGTCTGAGTGACCTTTCTGAAGTTAGGCCCTACCACCACAATCCCCAGAATCTGTGACTCCTTGCATATCGCGATAGGTAGGGCATTCCTTTTATCATGGCCCTGACTATCTTCATGGTCATATTCTGTTATGTGGCACTCCTAACCTTGTAACTCATTTTCCTGTCAAGGTCCAGATGGTAACTGTGTGAGTCTTTGTGGGCCATATGGTCTCTGTTGCCGATTCACAAAATTTGCTTCTGTACAAAAGCAACCACAGATACAGGAATAGGTGTGACTATGTGCCAGTAAAACTTTATTTGCAAAAACAGGTGTCAGGTTGGATTTATCCCATTCCTGTGGTTCAGGATGAGTCTCGTCCTATGGTTTTGCCAAAGCTGTGATTCTATGGTCCAAACATACAGAAGGTAAGATGATATTCAGCCAGTCCGGGAAGAACAGACCATAAATCCCCTACGTCTCAATAGTCAGGCCTTCATATTATTTCTCTAAGCACTACAACTTCCCAGTCACTTCGACTTGGAACATCAATGCCATTTTTTTAGTCAGTCACTAAATTTTGAAATGTATGCCAATAAAATTTACCTTTACTAGTGTAAAGGTAAATGTTCTGAGTTTTGACAAATGATTACTATCATATAATCACCATCATAATCAAGATACAGAACAGCTCCTTCACCTCCTCCAAAATTCCCTTGTGGCCCTTTATAGTCAACTTGTGCCAATCACTAATCTATTTTCTGTTTCTTTTTTTTTAGATTTATTTATGCATACAAGAACTGGGGTACAGTTCAGAGGTGCAGGGGGTGCGAGACAATGGGGAACAGAACAGGCAGATTGACTGAAGTGCATTGCTGAGGGGAGCAGCAGGCAAGGCAGGAGGGGTCTGATGCGCCATGTGGGTCAGCTCCCGGGCTGGGGATTGAACTTGTGCCACAGTGGCTGCGATAGCTTCGCAGTGCTACGCTTCAGCCACTTATGCCACCAGGGTGGGCCCTATTTTCTGTTTCTGTAGTCCCTCTTTGGTTATGTCCTGTAAATGAAATCCCACAGCATGGAGCTATTTTGAGCCTGGCATCTTTCAGTTAGTGTAACACATTTGAGAGTCATTTGTCATCACATGCATTGGTAGTTGTTTTTTACTGCTAGGTAGTATTCTGTTGCATTGCTATATGATTGTTTATCATCCAGTTAAAGGACATTTGTGTTGGCTACAAGTTTTGGCAGTTACCAATAAGACCAACATTAGAAAATAGACATTCATGTAACAGGTGTTTTGTGTGACGGTAAATGCAGTCTTGCATCACTTAATGACATTTTGGTCAACCATGGGCCACATACATGACTGTAGGCTAAATAATCTCCTACAGGTGATATTATATAACCAAAGTGTGTAGTAGGTTTGTAGTTTCTAGGTTTGTAAAATTGAAATTATGGAGTTCACATGACAATTCCATAACAACAAAATTCTCAGAATATATCCTATGACACAAGATGACAAACTATTCTCCAAAGTGGCTGTACCATTTTTTCATTTCCACCAACAATGAACTCCTTCTAAATATTTGATAATGGTGTTTTATGAATTTCAGCCTTTCTAACTGGTGTATAGTTATATTAAATAAACTTTTATTTTACATTCTATTAATGCAGTCCAATGGCTATTGATAGAAATACAATATTGTAGAATGTTAAACCAGTCTTACATTGTTGGGATTAAACTCTCTTGGTCATGTTACAATTATCATTTTAACATTGCTGGATTTTGTTTGCTAATATTTTGTTGTGAATTTTGTGCCCGTGTTCAGGAGGGTCTGCAGTTAGTGTCACTTGTCTTCTTCCCTCCCTCCTAATCCAAATCCTGTGATAGCACTCTGTTGCATTTTATTCCCTCCGTCAGACCCTGCTAATCTTTTAACTCAGTATCCTCATTGGTTCTCTGTATCTCCTAAACTCTCCACCACCTACTTCAAATTTTAAAAATCCATGTTTCTCATTGCTTAATATTTGTCAGAATCCAATCAGGAAACAGCTGGCTCATTCATAGGATTAACTGAAAAAAGTTTAATGAAGGGATTATCTACAATATTGTGAGCAGTGAAGGAGGAAATCTGGAAGGGATGTGCCCTCCCAGGGGTTGACTACAGCTGGTGGTGTTCCCACCTTGGGGGAGTCCGAAGAAGAGGTGGGAGTGACTGGAACCTAGCAAAGGCTGTGTTGTGGGAGAGAGGGACTTTAATAGGCCCTGTGACCTTATGCAAGGAACACTGTCCCTGCCAGAACCACATGCTGGTAGGGCGAGAAAGTGCGCACACACGCACACACCTGCCTTAAGCTCTCTTCCTGTTTGCTTCTCTCTGTCTGGTGTTTCTCATTGGCTGGGTCCAGAGAAGGGCCAGGAATCCCGGTGATGTACTTCTTAGAGCAGGGCAGAGGGGACCAGGTGGGAAACGCAGGGCTGACCGGGTCCTGGGCACACACCTACCGAAGCCCAAGCTCCATGCCTAAGCACCCAGAGCCAGCTCTGCCTCCCGTTTACTTGTTCACTTGCTGCCCTCTGAGTTAGAACTGTCTCTTCTCTGTATCTTCCACAGCCGCCTCATTAGGCTCTCTGTCACGCGTGATCTATGATCAGATCAGTGCTGATCTGAGTGGTGGGCTTAGGGAAGTACTTGCCAAGCCGGGTAGCACAGTGACCTTTCCTGACTCCACTTCTCACTGAGGTTTAAAAAACAAGAGTTCTCCCTTATGTATATGCTTCTGTTTTAAAGAGACTCAGAGAAGCTAAATAATCTGCTCAAGATTTCACAGAGCAAGCCATGGGAAAGCTACCCAGTCTCTCCAAGCTCCTTTTTCCTCAGCTGTAAGACAGGATTGCATGGATTTATAGAGATGAACTATATATTTCAAAAAATACTGCCTGTTGTACTGACTGCCTAGGAACTCAGATTATCCTCACAGCTTTTGAAGAGATGTCAATGTCAGGTATGTGTGTGTGTGTTTTTAAATGACCTGTGTAGTGACTTCTTATGGGCCGGTTCTGATATAAATGCTTTACAAATATTAACTCATTTACTCCTCAACTCTCCCATGAAGTAAATACAGTTATACTTTTGTACAAACAAGGAATCAGAGGCACAGAATGGTTAACAAACGTCCCTGAGCTTACCTCCTTGACTGGCGGTGGGGCTGGGACTTGGCCCAGGCAGCCAGCCACAGATTCCATGCCCCTCACCTTTGTGTGCCCTTCCCCGCGACTTGTGGTCCTGTCAAAGTAACGTGGTGACTGGAATGCCTCTGAGCTTAGCTGGGTCTAAGGGAACCAGGGAATTTTGGAAGCATGCATGTATAGGGAATTTTGGAAGCATGCATGTATAAGTATGTTAGCACAGGAGCAAGGATGTTTTAAAGACTAGGCCCTGAAATAAATGTGGAAAACCAGCTCTGCCTGCTTGAGCAGGAAATCCCCAGTCATCAAGCCTGCTTCCCATCATGCCATCTGGTTGCCTCACTCCAGTTAGTGCCCCGTGCGGTGGTTGATGAGACTGCTCTTTGAGCCAGCATCAGCGAAAGAGAGGTTATTAGAACTTCTTTTAATCCGTTGTTGTTTTAAGCCACCACTACAAACATAACACACACTAGAGTGTGATAGAATGAGGTGCAAGGAAAGAGGAAGTAGGTCCTGGGCATGGGTTTAGGGAGGCATCCTTGCTGCGATGGCTGTCTCACACCCTGACCCTCAGCGCTGTCAGGAAGTAATGACCCACAAGTCTTAAGCAGAATCCAACTCACCTGGCACTGCACTCTTGACACTCTTAAGCTTCCAGAAAGGTCATGACCCATAAGTAGCCAGCTAGCTCTGTAAATGCAACATGTGACCACTATAGCCAGAGGGTTTCTGTGGTTTCTTCTGCGTACTCTGATTTCCTCCCACATCCCTGAGATGTGCATGTGGGGTTCATTGATATGTTTCAGTTGTCTCTGCTGGAGTGGGTGTGAGCACACCCTGCAATGGAAGGTAGGGTCATACCTAGTGCCCTGAGCCAGTCTCCAGCAGCCGAGACCCTGCCCCAGAATAGCAGGTTGGAAAATGAACCAAGGATGGAAATGATTCTTCAAATGAGAAGTGTTTTGGGTCATTACTTAGAGGTTTGGCTATAGTTTGTGGTCAGAAATTTGTCACAGGGACTTAACTCTTGTTTATATCACTCACTCTGTGGTAAAATTGGTTTCATTATATGTTATTTTGCTTGAAGGCACTGTTTCTATAAACTTGTCCATGACATTGAGGACTTACTGTACACCCATGTTCACACAAGTCGTAGAGTAGCTGAAATATCCAGCCCAGTGTCCTTGCACAGATGAATAAGAAAAATGTGTGTGAGTGTACAGTGGAATGGTAACGTTTAAAAGAAAGGAAATCTGATATATTCTCCAACAGGACGTGCTAAGTAAAAGAATCCTTTAACCAAAAGACAAATACCGCGTGACTCCACATATACTGCATGACTCCACATATACCGCATGACTCCACTTATGTGACGTACTTAGGTCAGTCAGACTCATGGAGACAGGAAGTAGGCAGGTTGCCACCCTTGGGGCTGGGGTTAGAAGTAAATTGTTGTTTAATGGGGACAGAGTGTGACGTTTGCAAGATGGAAAGAGTTTGGGAGGTGGAGTGGTGGTGATGATGGTTGTACGATCTTTGAATACCCTTGAGCATGTTTAAACCTCACCTTGGTCTCCAAGCAAGTTTTCCAGCTTTTGTTGTCGTTGGGATCAGGAGACTTGACAGCAAGCAAAACATTCATTCTAGAAAGTCTGGCAAAGTTCAAAGCCAAGAATCATCCATAATCCCATCCTAAGTAATCATCAAATTCAGGTGTATGCATGGGATATTTCTGGATATTTTATAGATTCAGATATCCTTGTGTGTTTGTATATAGATGTGCTTTTTATGCACTTTTTTGTGTTAATATGAACTTGATTCCATACTTCAGATGTTATTTTGCTTCCCCCTTTTCAGTGACTAAGGTGATCAGGTCTTCGAACTAATGGCTCCATGGTGTTATTTCTCTAACGCAAATGAAATCTAGATCACCTCCCAGTTTTCACTCTCATAGTCAATATTGCTGTAAATATTCTTTTTTTTTTTAAAGATTTATTTATTTATGCAGGAAGTGGGGTACAGGCCAGAGGTACAGGGGTGGAGAGCAAGAGGATTCACCAGAGACAGCATGGGGAGCAGAACAGGCAGATTGACGAAGTACACTGCTGAGGGGAGCAGCGGGCGGGTCAGGAGAGGTCTGCCGCTCCATGTGGTCACCTCCGGGGCGGGGATCAAATTCGTGCTGCAGCGGCTGCAGTACTGTTACAGTGATGTGCTTTAACCTGTGGCACCACGAGGGAGGGCCCAACATTCGTGTGTGTGTGTGTGTGTGTGTGTAGAAGAACTGAAGTGTGTGTGTGTGTGTGTGTGTGTGTGTGTGTGTGTGTGTGTGTAGAAGAACTGAAGTGTAGGACATAGGTGTGGGTGGTGAGAGGATTCACCAGAGATAGTGGGGAGCAGAACAGGCAGATGGACTGAAATCCACTGCTGAGGAGAGCAGAGGGTGAGACAAGAGAAGTTTTCTGTGCCGTGTGGGTCACTCCCTGGCCGGGGAGTGAATTCAGGCCTTAGTGGAGATAGGGCTGAGAGTTAACCCGTAGCCACCAGAGAGGCCCGCTATGAATATTCTTATACAGGACAAAACTCATATTAAGCATCGTTGCTGGTTCAGTAGTCGGAAACTGTTTTTAGGTTTTGGTTTTTGTGTGACGTTCTGTGCTCACTGCCGTAAATCTCTGAGTTGTAATCTGCACAGCACCTAATAGTTCTCTTTCCTCTTTTACTGTTTTTTTTTTTTTTAATCCCTCTTATTTTTGTCATATATTATTGTGAACTTTGTGAACTTTTACTCTTAGGGCCCTGAGAGTTAGAGGCGGGAATAGTCGCACAGAAAGTATTACAACAGGATTTTGAGCCCAGCTTTACCCAATTTTCATTTTCCTCCCCTAAGTTCTAGTCGGTGGATATTACTGGCGTCCTTAGGTCTCTGTGAGAGAAGCTCCTGTAGCTTTTTGCTTTGGAGCAGTATTTCATTTTGCTTTTGTGACAGAAGGTAGACGCTTCCAAATAACCTAGAAGGTAGCCTCAGTTCAGCACGCCATCCACTAAAAGTTGTGTGCCGCTTGCTGTTCCAGGAGCCATGTCTGACCAGGACCGTGGGATGGCCGTTTGCATGCTGGAGGCTCTCGTGAGGAGATGAGCTGGTGACAGAGAAGCCGACATGAAGATGCTCCCCGGAGTGGGTGTGTTTGGGACGGGCAGCTCCGCCCGAGTTCTGGTCCCACTGCTGAGGGCAGAGGGGTTCACGGTGGAGGCCCTGTGGGGGAAGACTGAGGAGGAGGCAAAGCAGCTGGCTGAGGAGATGGACATCGCCTTCTATACCAGCCGGACCGATGACGTCTTGCTGCATCAAGATGTGGACCTGGTGTGCATCAACATCCCCCCTCCGCTCACCCGGCAAATATCCGTGAAGGCGCTAGGTATGAGCGGTCGGGCCACAGCAGAGGCAATCTCTACTCTCCTGGCCCCTGCTGGCCCTTCTTGGGCTTGGGCCTGCAGTAACATTACTCTGTGACACCATTCCTCCCTGGAGCAGAGTAGGGGAGGACATGTCAGGGTCTTACGGCGGGCGGTGGGAGCAGGCACCAGTGCCTGGGAAAGGCTCAGTTTTCCTCACCTCCAGTAAGCAAATCCCTGAGTAAAATTTAAGGAAATACTTTAAGAGCTGGCCCGCCACAAGGGATTGTTAGATTTCAAGCAGTGTAAAGCTTGCCTCTGTGAAGTCAGACTTGGAAGATCGGGGAAGCTGGTTGCGGTTGACACGTCTGCCCTCCCCTGTCCGTGTCCTGTGGGCCACGAAAGGAGCAGAGGGTGCGGGCAAGGCTGCCGTTGCCCTGTAGGCTGGACGGAGCACACACCCTTCCTGCCAAGCTTGGCTCTTCCATGCCAGTGGGCAGGAAGGCTCTCGCGGCACTGGTTTCGCTGGCAGGATCCATGGGCCGGCCAGCTCAGGTCTCGGCCCCTCGGGAAGTACTTGGCTCAGCCGCCTCCTGCCCCGGCCGGGTGGGGTTTGCTTAGCTGTGCTGCAGTTCCTGTCGCGCCTCTGCTGTTAACTGTAGATAGATTCTTTTCCACATCTTATCCAAGTCAGAATCTCATTGAATAGGAAACTTAACCAGGAAACATTCACCCAGTAATTTTCTTTAATGCCACTGTGTCTTTCTGGCCATTCAAGGCAATGCCAGCCCAAGCCCACCTGCTTTCACAGTTGAGGAAGAGATGAGGAGAAACACAACCCATGCAGTCAGGGGTCTTTGGGTCCAGGAGCCAGGACGCCAGGACTTTGACCACCTTCCCCCTGCCACGGTCACGGTGGGACCTCCAAGGCTTTGCCCATCCCTGGTTCTGGGGATAGGAGTTGTCAAGAATCAGCGTTCATTGAAGTGAGCAAGAACATGAGTCTTTTTTTTTTTTTTT
>NW_004567129.1:17314861-17316993 GCF_000260355.1 Condylura cristata
TTTATTGATGCATACAAGAACTGGGGTACAGGCCAGAGGTGGGGGGCGGGGAGAGGATTCACCAGAGACAGAGTGGGGAGCAGAACAGGCAGATGGACTGAAACACACTGCTGAAGGGAGCAATGGGGAGACAGGAGAGGTCTGTTGCGCCATGTGGGTCACCTCCCTGGCCAGGGATCACACTCATGAGGCAGTGACTGGCAATAGTTTGATAGTACTGAGACTTTAACCCCTGTACCATCAGGGTGGCCCAAGAACATGAGTCTTTGTGCTTATTGATTTGGGGCCTGAAAATTTTACCCAAAAATTAAAAATGGCTTTGTCTTTTCAAGAGAAATATCTGAGGATGTGTGATGTTGGAGCTAGTCGTTGGTGCCTGTATTCTTAGGAGGTCACATAATAGCTCCCAGGATGCGTTTTGGAGCAGACCCACCAGCACTTGAACAAAGCGTGGTTCAAAGAAATTAAGGCCCTGTGGTTTCATGACTCCATCGTCCCTCGTGGCATGAATGCAGGCTGGTGTGGCCAGGTGTGTCCCGAGGCACAGTTCTGTCAGCTCTCAGTCTTCTTGAGTTTTAGGGTCTCCACAGAGACCTGTTCCAAATCATGCCTGAAGAAAGAGGAAACCCCGTGGTTCTTTGGCCACAAGCCTGTAGTTTTTGGGTTCCTGGTATGGAAAAACACTGGACTTTGGGCCATTTAATATAAACAGGAAGCACAGGGGTGACCAGAAGCTTCTGGGTCATATGTCCCAGCACTTAGTGAAGAAGCGCCTGCTGCCTTCTTTCCATGTGTCAGCTCTCATGAGGAGGAGGGTGTGAATGAGGCTTCTTGTCTGTTCTTGCAAGTACATTACCTCAGGGCCACCTCGGTAGAGCTGGGAAAGCCCATGTCAGCAGGGCCTGTGGTGACCCTGAAGCACACTTTGTGTGCTTTCACTTTTTTTTGAGAGTCCTCATGTGACTTCAGCACATAAAGAAGAAGCCAGGAGAATGCCTGCAGTTTTCCCAGAGTTGATGTGCAGGTGGGACCTGCTGTATACAGGCAGAGCCACCACCTGACCTTGATGTCAGACCACACTTCTGCTCCTGTTTCTGTCCCCCTCAACCTCTGTGGGCTCTCTCCTGTGAAAGAGTATCAGTTCCTGCCCACTCACCTTCCTGGATGGTACATGACGGCCTTCCAGTACCAGTCACAGAAACAGTAGCGTCACATTGCAGAGGAAAGCCAGGCTTTCCGTCATCTACAGCAGGAGAGCAGATTTTATTAAATGAACTTCATTCAAAAAACGAATAGGATTCTCCTCTTGATATTTAGGTTGTAAAGATCCACTGAGCTGAATGTAGCTTCAAAGTGGGGCTGAACTTTCTGAATCATCTTAGAAAACATTTCTGTAGGTGGGCAAACCTGTTTGAATTAGTGCCTGAAGGCAGGCCCCTGGGAGTATGTGGCTTCTGTACCTGGAGCAGATGGACAGAGGAGAGCAGGCATGAGGGCTGGGAGCCGCAAAACGTGACCCCCTTGGAAGTCCAGCCCCATGACTGTATACCCACAGATGAATTTATATTTGCTTAGAGTATGTTTTTCTGTTCTTCTTCCACAGGGGTCTTTTTTCTATTGTGGGGACTAGGCTATGTCTCTTGTTTTTCATTGGTGTCTCTTGTATTTCATTGAAGATGTAAGATTTAGATTACATTGAAGAGTTGGAAAAAAGACAATTATTTAGCTGTTGATGTATTCTTTATTTTTTTTAAAGATTTATTTCATTATTTTGTTTAGTTTATATATACAAGAACTGGGGTATAGGCCAGAGGTGCAGCGGGGAGGGGGGAGAGGATTCACCAGAGACAAGAGTGGGGAGCAGAACAGGCAGACTGACTGAAATACACTGCTGAGGGGAGCAACGGGAGAAACAGGAGAGATCTGCTGCGCCATGTGGGTCAGCTCCCTGGCTGCGGATGGAAACTCGTGCTGTAGCAGGCTAAGTATAGTGCTGAGGCTTAATCCCTGCACCACCAGGGAGGCCCCATACTCTTAATTTTTTTTTTATTAAAAAGTTTATTTTTACATCATTTTGCACATTTTTTTTTCCATCTCAATTGTAATCCCCGCGGGTTTCCCATCACCAAATC
>NW_004567129.1:17317907-17330335 GCF_000260355.1 Condylura cristata
GTGCTTTAACCCGCTGCGCCACCAGGGAGGGCCATCTTCTTCTTCTTTTAATATTTATTTATGCATAAAAGAACTTGGGGTACAGGGCAGAGATGTGGGCGAGTGGCGGGAGCAGTGAAAGAATTCACCAGACAGAGTAGGGAGCAGAACAGGCAGACTGACTGAAATACACCACTAAGGGGAGCAGCAGGCGAGACAGGAGAAAGTGTGGGTCAACTCCCTGGCTGGGGACAGAACTCACTGCAGTGGCTGCTGTGATTTAACCCATTGTGCCACCAGGGAGGTCCATAGTGTTTCTTATTCTCATTAGTTTTTTCTAAAATTCATTCTTAGACTTATCCTCTAGAAAACACTTTTTATCATAACTCTTTCTGTGGCATCTTATTTTCTTGTCTTTTTTCCACCACAAGTTTCAATCTTAAAGCTTTCTTATGAATTCTTTAAAGGCGAAGGGAGGGTCCTTAATGTTTTCTTTCTCAGTTCAGAATGATTCAGAAAAATGTGTTTTAACGTGCAAAAGTATCCTAACATCTTTGCCATAGTTGAATATTTTCTTAAATCTGTTGCTGAGGCCTTCCCTGGTGGCGCAGCGGGTTAAAGCACAGTACTGAGAAGCTAAAGCCACTTCAGCATGAGTTCGATTCCCACCTGCCCCGGAGATGACCACATGGCGAGGCAGACCTCTCCTGACCCGCCCGCTGCTCCCCTCAGCAGTGTACTTCGTCGATCTGCCTGTTCTGCTCCCCTCTCTGTCTCTGGTGAAGCCTCTCGCCGCCCTTGAACCTCTGGCCTGTACCCCAGTTCTGTATGCACAAGTAAATAAATCTTTAAAAAAAAAATCTGTTGCTGAAAGGTGGGTTTCTATGCCCAGTTCTTAGCATTTTGTGCTTCATTAGAAAAATATTAAGTTTGCTAAGCTTTTTTCCCATGTGCTCTTGTGATAACAATAGATCATTCCCCAAGCAGCCTGACCCAGATAACTAAATCCCAAGAACTCCAGGCCCTTGGGCCGCCTTCCCCAGTCCTCATCAGGTGCTGCTCTCTGCCCTCACATCCCCATGTGGTGGCATTCTAATGAGCGCCTGTGTCTCCCACTGAGCTAGCTGTCTGAAGGTGGAGACCTTGCCCAATGTCCTAGCCCCCAGCGCTTGGCCCAGGGCCTGGCCCATGGCTAAATGAAGTCATTTGCAAATGTGCTCAGTCTGCTGGGGTGACCCTGCCGGCTAACACTGACCTGCACCCAGGAAAGAAGTGAGTTAATCATCTAGTAGCAGCAGCTGTTTGTTGTTTAAAAACATAAAATCCCTGGATCTTATTTTTTTTTCATTAATTTCTTTATTTTTACATATTTCACATCAGTCGCAGTCCTCAGAATCCCACCACAGCTCACCCGTACACCATCCGTAGTCCCTTGTGCTCTTCCCACCCTCATTTTGCTCCTTCTCCTTCCCCTGGAGCTTATAAAACACAAAAGCGGCGCTTCTTGGGCTGCCTGTCTACCTGCTGTTTGAAATCACATGTTGCGCCCCCCCTCTAGATGGGGATCCGGTGTCATGGGCCCAGAGCTGTGAGCCCTTGCAGTATGCTTCCGGGACAGAGAGGTGGTGGGGCAGCTTCTCTGAGCCTCTGCTGCCCAAGGGCACTTCACTCCTGGGCAGTCTGGGAGTCTGAGCTGGAGAGAGGCCTGGCAGCGTGAAACGCTCTGCTCTGTCCGTGCAGTTCCCTGGAGACAGAAAGCCATTTCAGCTTCTCTAATCTTTGCATTGACTTCCTAACAGGGAAGCTGGATAAACTTATCTAGCAGTGGCAGCCTTCCTCAGGCCCGACTTTGGCTCCCACACTGATCCTAATGCGCATGCTCTCCTATTGTTCTAGCTCAAGAAAGGAGGTCTTTCCCCTTTCCTTGACCTCTTGGGGCATGAAATGGAGCCTAGCTTTATCACCATCAGACTCCCAGCAGCCACAAAAGTCCTTTTTCTCCCCTCCACCCCCTCTCTCCCCACACTGCAGTGCCCATTCCAGGCTGTGCCAGAGCAATCACTGAAGGACGCATCCAGCTCTGAGACACAGGGTGTTTGCATCTGAGGACCTGATGTCCTTCCTTCCTCAGTCAGAGATCTGGACTCTACAGCCAGGCAACCAGATTCTCACCCACTACTGGGTTCTCTGTCGTTAATCTTGAAATCCCACTTGCGTGGGGAAGCATCAGAGACTCCGAGAGGAACACAGTGCGGGTGCTTCCTCAGGGTCCCCCTGCTGACACCTCCGCTCTCCTTTGGGCCTCCCCGCTCTGTCCACATGGCGCTCCCTAACCTGGGCGTGTGACCTTGAATATTTTCCTGTTGGCAAATTATTTTATTATTTAGGGAAGCACAGGAGATTTGAGTTTTGTCAAGTAATGAGATAGAATTCTGTCATAGGCTACAAATAACATCTTCTGTTCTACATTCTGGGGGTTCAGGTCTCAGACCCCCTCCATATGTACAAATGAATTGTTTTATGGGGTTCTTAATTGTTAGGAGTTAGCGCTAGAAGCAGAAAGTGAGGGGAGCTTAAAGGATTGACTAAAGATACCGGATTGTTCCCTGTGTTCTTTCTCAGGGTGAGAATTTCCAAGGGGTAGGCTGGGCCTGACTCTCAGAGAGGCCTGACAAATAGCACATATAATGGGAAAATCCATCCATGTTCATGCTGATATTAAAACTTTATTTTTCCTCCCCCAAACCCTAAAACTCTTCTCTTTTCTTAAAATACTGAACATCAAAATCACTAGCATGCCAAATGTAGCTTTTAAAAAAATAATAGTTTATTTTTACATCATTTTGTGCATTTTTCCATCTCAGTTGTAAGCTCCGTGGGCTTCCCTTTACCAAATCACCTGTGTGCCATCAGAATAGTCCAGTACACTTCCCTCTCCCCTGTTTTTGATCCCATTCCCCACTCCACCCCCGCAAAATGTCTCTGATATATGGCTATTCATCGTTATTATTTTCTAGCCTGGTCCGTTATACTCCTGCTATGACTGAAACCATCTGGTATTTTTCTTTTTCTTTCTGGCTTATTTCATTAAGTGTGATCTTTTCCAGCTCCATCCATGTTGCTGCAAAAGGCATGTGTTTATCGTTTTTGGTTCCATTGTGTATATATGTACCACATCTTTTTAATCCAGTCATCCACTTTTGGGCATTTGGGCTGCTTCCATGTCTTTCCAATTGTAAATAAAGCAGCAGTAAACATGGGGGTGCAGGTATCTTTTTGAATCAGTGTTTTTGTGTCTTTTGGGTAGGTACGTAGGAGTGGGATTGCTGGGTCACAGGGAAACTCCATGTTTAGCAGTTTGAGGAACCTCCAGACAGTTTTCCATAGTGGTTGCACTAGTTTGCATTCCCACCAGCAGTTCAGAAAAGTTCCTTTTTCTCCACTTCCTCACCAACATTTGTTGTTGCTAGTTGTTTGAAGATGTGCCATTCTCACTGGGGTGAGGTGGTATCTCATTGTGGTTTTAATTTGCATCTCTCTTATTACGAGTAATGTTGAACATTTTTTTTCATATGCTTGTTGGCCATCTGAAAATGTAGCTTTTTTAAAAAAAAAAGATTTATTTATGTATACCGGAACTGGGGTACAGGCCAGAGGTGGGGGGATGAGAGGACTCACCAGAGACAGAGTGGGGAGCAGAACAGGCTGTTGTACTGAAACACACTGCTGAGGGGAGCAGCAGGCAAGACAGGAGGGGGCTGCTGCACCATGTGGGTCAGCTCCCTGGCCGGGGATCAAACTCAGGCTGCATTACCTGGCCATAGCGTGATAGTGCTGTGTCTTTAACCCTTCACCACTAGAGAGGCCTAGAAAAAGTTGCTGCTTTGGGAGTCTTACAGTCTAAACCACAGTGGACCCTTTTTTTCTGTTTGTTTCTGGCATCTGCTGTGTCTCCCCCACAGTTGTGGTCATGATCTTGTCACCCACAGGGCAGAGCTGGGGGTGGTGCTTTATAGACACTGCCTCATCTGATTTAGTCATCTCTTCTACCCTGCAGGATAGATGTGATTCTCATTTCACAGTTTACTGAGGCCTAGAGATGTTTAGAACTGCACAGGGTTATTCAGCAATGAATGAAAGAACCAGCATTTGAACCCAGATGTCTGGCTCCAAAGCTTGAGCTCAGTACAGTGACTGGCCCTTCCTGAGCAGTCGGTGATCCTGGGACATCATGTCTGACAGCAGTCATGTCTGTAAACTTTCTCATTTTCAGTGTAGGCTATGAGAGGTGACCACAGTGATTCTGGCTCAAGGAGGTGGAAGCATGGAGTCACCATGAACTGGAAAGGGGAAGACCAGGAGGGAAGTAACTGGTGCTCAGTTTTGGATTCCACCCCCAGACCTGTCTCTACACATTTTCTCACTTTGCTTATCGGTCCGTGTGACCCCTCTGGCCCATCTTGTGGCACAGACCCAGAGCTGAGAAATGCAGCACTTGCCCCTCATGCTGCCTGGAACACCTGCTCCCTTTAACCCCGCTGTCACTCCCCTGTAAGCTCTCCCCTGATCCTCCCCTCTGCAGGGGAGAGTTGCTCTGTGCTCCCACCGGGCTTTAAGCATGTTCCCTCGAGAACCCCCTGATTTGGGGAATCGGGGTAGTGATGTTTGAGCCTCCCATCACGGGCATGTGTAGAGTTGAGTAATGGAGTAGCTGAGGGCCTTCACTCGTTCCCAGCTTGCCATCACTTGTGTGGCTCGAGGCACATCCACGAAACGGGTCCGCCTCTCCAGCCTACCAGTTTGAGCCGCTCTTCCCCAAAGAAACAGACCCAGTGCAATGCATTTAGAGAGGTAGATAGAGATCTAGTTTAAGGAGTTGTTTCTTACGATTATAGGAGCTGATGAATCTGAAATATGCAGGACAGGCCAACAGGAAATGCCAGCGAGAGTCTGGAGGCAGAAGTAGTTGAGCCTGGAGGAAGACTCGCCTCCTCTTCAGGGAGGCCCTTACTGTGAGGCCTTCACGGGTGTTGCTGGTGGGTAGTCTGCCCGAGGCCTGCTGCTGTCACTGTCAGGCTCACCTGGACCAGCCCTCTAGTGTCTTGGCTTGACTTTGACGGTCACCGCAGCCTAGCCACACTGACGGTGTGTAGCCAGTTCACCCACTGCTCCCGACGCCCCACTTCCAGTCTGCGTCTTTCCTTTCACTGAAGAACGCCCTCTTTCCCCTTATTACTCCTTAATAACTGTCCTGGTCACTGACTGGGTGCCATTTTCATCCCAAGCTGAGTGCCCTTTCCTCTGGTCAGAGGAGAGTTTTCCCGAATCCATCAGTCTCAAAGAGTGATTTGTTTCTCGCCCCACCCCCAGGGTGAACCCCCTGGCACTTCTTGAGATTTCCTGTCGTGTCTTATTCTCAGGAATTGGGAAGAATGTGGTTTGTGAGAAGGCGGCGACTTCGGTGGACGCCTTCCGCATGGTGACGGCCTCGCGCTACTACCCGCAGCTGATGAGCCTGGTGGGGAACGTGCTGCGCTTCCTGCCCGCCTTCGTGCGCATGAAGCAGCTGATCGCCGAGCAGTACGTGGGCGCCGTCCTCATCTGCGACGCCCGCGTCTACTCGGGCAGCCTGCTCAGCCCCAGCTACGGCTGGATCTGCGACGAGCTCATGGGCGGTGGGGGTCTGCACACCATGGGCACCTACATCGTGGACCTGCTCACCCACCTGACTGGCCGGAGGGCAGAGAAGGTGCACGGGCTGCTCAAGACCTTCGTGAGGCAGAACGCGGCCATCCGGGGCATCCGGCACGTCACCAGCGATGACTTCTGTTTCTTCCAGATGCTCATGGGTGGGGGGGTGTGCAGCACAGTGACACTCAACTTCAACATGCCGGGCGCCTTTGTGCACGAGGTCATGGTGGTGGGCTCCGCGGGACGCCTGGTCGCCAGGGGAGCTGACCTCTACGGGCAGAAGAACTCCGCCACGCGAGAGGAGCTGCTGCTGAGGGACTCGCTGGCCGTGGACGCGGGGCTGCCCGGCCAGGGGCCCCAGGACGTCCCCCTGCTCTACCTGAAGGGCATGGTCTACATGGTGCAGGCCCTGCGCCAGTCCTTCCAGGGGCAGGGCGACCGCCGCACCTGGGACCACACCCCCGTCTCCATGGCCGCCTCCTTCGAGGACGGGCTGTACATGCAGAGCGTAGTGGATGCCATCAAGAGGTCGAGCAGATCGGGGGAGTGGGAGGCTGTGGAGGTGCTGAAGGAGGAGCCCGATGCCAACCAGAATCTGTGCGAGGCGCTCCAGCGGAATAACCTGTGAGGCGGCTTGTGGGCTCCTGCCATGGGGCCCCGGGGCCCAGGACAGACCAGGAACGGGGATGGGAGGTCTTGGCGCTCACGCAGTATCTTTGATTTAACAAGTCCACTTGAGGTAGGGTCTGGGTGAGGCCACAGGTGGCCCTGGGAAATGGCCTCTCCAGCAGCTTGTTTCGGTCTGCTCATGTCCACACAGACAGGGCCGTGACGCCCCCGCGGTGGCCAAGAGGACGCGCCAGGTGCACAGGCCGAGCCGGGTCTCTGTGTCACACTGGTGAGCGTGGCCAGCAAAAGCTTGACTTGGGGGATTCTTGCAGCCTGATTTATGGTCCTGCCTAGATGAGAAAACAAAACAACGGCCAGCTTGGCCGATTCTTCAGGCCCGAGGAGAGAGACAAGCACTCTTGTTTCTAGACCCTTCCTGGGCTAGGGCATCTCAGGAATGGGAGGGCAGCAAGTCAGCCCTGAGCGATACACTGCTCTCCCACCCACGGGCTGAGCCCTTCTGCCTACAGGCTCCCCTTCCCTGGCTGGGCGGAGGGTGCGCTTCCCTACATGAGCTCTCAGGCTGTTGGCCCGGGGCAAAGGGCACCTGACTTGGCAGAAAGGAGGTAAGGGAGAGCTCCGGAACATCTGATAAATGTTAATAAATCAAAAATTATAGCACCATGGCATGTGGTTGTGGTGGTTTGGTTTCTTTAATTTAAACAAAAGGCTTCTCTGTTGCTGTAGTTTCTGTTTCTCTTTCATGCTCCTGCCTTGCCTGGCCCTGTGTCTAGTGGCCATACAGGTTCCTGCCCTGCCCTTCCTCAACTCCCCACTTCTTCCCTTGCGGCCATATCCCAGGAGTCCTCCAAAGAAGTCTTTACTCAGAGCTGGGGTTCAAGGCTTCCTGATGGAGACCTGTTGGCTCCTGCTTCAGGAGAGTGCTTGGTATTTTGCTGGGCTGAGGTTGGGAGGGTGGTGGGAGCAAGGGGTTGAGGGTTGGTGGGAGCATGGAGTTGTGGCCACAGGACCCCCCAACTCCCCAAAAGGGAGTTTGAGGAGGGGTTCCAGGGCAACTGGACAGGAGGAAGAGGAAGCTGGCGGGGCCGGACAGCCAGTCACCCGCCATGCTTTTATTAATGCTGTTGGACGCTGTTTCCCATGTCTGTCAGGGGTGGGCTGGTGAAGACGTGCCTCTTGTCCCCTCTGCCAAGGTTAACCTAGACCAAACTCTTCCCTTCTGCAGTAACCCCACTCTGCCCTGCCCTGGGCTCCTTGCCAGGACAAGACAGACTCGGGGAGGCTCTCTTCCTCTTGGCTCCCTTCTTTGGGAATCACCAGGCCTGTTTTTCTGTGTTGTCCTGATTTCAAACATTGTCCTCGTGAGATGAAATAATAGTGGCTTATGCTGGGGTGTGCTCCTTGCATGCTGGGGTAGACACTTGTTTCAGTTAACATCCAAACCACTCTGAGGTATAACTGTAAATACTCCCATTATTCAGATTGGAATACTGAGGCAATGGGGCAAAGTTACTTGCCCCATGTTAAGTTGTAACTGACAGCACCAGAGACTGGTCTGTGCCCTCTGACTGCAGAACCTGACGTGACCCTGATCTACTCTCTTCCCAGCAGTTGTGGATCCCCAGTGTCTGAGTGCCCAGATCATGCCCCTCTGCTCAGGTTCCCACCCCGGTGACTGCCTCCTCAGCCAGAATCTCAGCCTCGTTTGAATTGGGACTTGGACGGCAGAGAGTCCCACCTGGCACGATGCTGGTAGAACTAACAAAGGGGAGGCCACCCCTGCCTTCTGGGGAAGATCAGCTCCCCTCCAGGTCAGTCCTTTTGTGTTTCTAGGATGTTGAGATCACTCCCAAATTTAGGAATTGAGCAATAGAACACCTCCATCCACTGTGCATCTTGTGGGTCAGTCCCAAGTCAGAAATGAGGGGATTGCCTTGCCTTGAGGTGGCCCAGATGTCTGGCCATGGAGTTCTGCGCCCCCCCACCCCCGTTTTGAGAGCTTGAGAGCTGATTGGTTCCATCCTTGTCCTGCAGCGCCCCCTTCTGGTGGGAATCAATAGCAGCTCCCAGAACTTGTTTCCCAAAACTCAGGATCTTCCTTGTGTCAAAGTAAAATGTTTTCCAGACCAGACACAGAGCAGTTCATGTTTTGTTACAGCTACCAGGAAAAAAAAAAAAAAAAAACAACTTCCAAACAAGTGTTCCTTATTTTCCAGACCAGACACAGAGCAGTTCATGTTTTGTTACAGCTACCAGGAAAAAAAAAAAAAAAAACAACTTCCAAAACAAGTGTTCCTTATTTTCCAGCCCCGCACTGCCACCAGATCTAGCCTCACACCGCAGCAGCCTCCCACAGCCCTGTCCCCAAGCCCCTTGCCCACTCCGCCCTTCACACTGCCCAGGCAGAATGTCGGGCCAAGACCCCTCCGTGCCTTACACCGGTCCCCACCGCCACGCTGCCAGCCTAGTCTCCTGATGGCCTCAGTAGTCAGAACTCCCTGAAGGCTGTTACGTGACGTGCTTGTCTAAGCAGAGTGGGTGATGGTAACCGCAGAGAGGAACAGATCGCCACTACGGCTGGGAGGTTGCTCTGAGGGGAAAATGTTGCAGCCAGCTGCAAGGAGACAAGTCACAGAAGAGCTGAGAACAGGCTGTGGGCCAGAGGAGGCGGAGTGGCTGCCACTTGCCTCTGGGAGGAGGAATGAGGGGGCGACCCTCTAGCTGGCGGCTGAAGGAGAGGGTTTGGTGGCTTCTAGGCAGAGGGTATGCCAGGGGAAAAGCTACAGTAGAAGATGCCAGTCCCACAGAGGAGGTGTGGTCAACAGTCGGCACGGCCGCCAGGCTGCCAGGCTGGGAGTGAGGAAGGGTGTAGGCAGGGGGGGGTCTCAGCCTGACAATTCAGGGAGGCTGCTTGCACCCGGCAACCTGTGAAAGGCAGAATGGGGAAGGGACAAAGAACAGGGTGGGTCTGGGATGAGAGGATTTGCCTGCCGGGTGGGTGGGGTGCAATGACTTGTGCCTTGGGGCAACTGATTCAGCCTGCAGATGGCTCAACAGTGGTGACAAACCTGCATGGACATTAACTGCAGGCATCACTGGTGGCTGTGCAGGAAGCAGGGTGCCCTGAGTCTGCAAGGGACAGTGTGTACCAATGGCGGGGGCGGGGGGGAGGCATAAAGGCTTTTAGCAGTGTGGAGGTAAGAAAAGGCGCTGTGGGTCAGGGAGCTACTGAAAAGTTTCAAGGCAGCTGGGGCAAGAGGAGCAGAGTGCCAGAGGGGGAACAGTACCGGCTGGGGCGCAGGGGGGTGTGCAGCAGGATCACTGAGGGCTGGGGGTTGGGGACGAGAGGCCACAGGCCTCGTCTATAGATGGCCCAGGCTAGGGTGCAAACTGTGGGCTTCATGTCAGCCTGACAGGGTAGGTTCCCCGGCCAGGCTAGCTTGTAGGGGTCAACAAACAGAACAGAGCAGATCTGAGGTGACACCAAGGGATTTGGCTGGAATGATTGTGTGGGTGAAATACAGGAGGAAAAGACATCTGGAGGGAGGAAAAGTCATTTAATTCGGAATTCCCTGTATTTGAGGTGTCTGGACAAGCTGGAGGACCAGAGGCAGAGGGGTTTTAAAATGGCCAGCACTGGCTGCCTCTTCTCAAAGACCCCTGAGGGCAAGCGGCAGCAGTCTTGGGGGGCTCGGCCCTAGGAGGAGAGGGCATCACCTCCCCCACCGCCCCCTGCCTGCCAGGGAACAGGCCTCCAGACGCTGTCACCAGGCCAGGTGCTGCACTGAGGACGCTGTCTAGCCTGGCTGTGGTTTGGCAGTAAGCGGGAAGCATGCCAAAGCTGCCATTCTTGGGGTTGGCAGAGGGATTGGGCCACCTCGGAGGGGGATCACAATGTTGGGCCCCTCAGCCCAGACCCAGTGCAGCCCTGTTTCCCAGGAGACCCGTGACCTGGCGGGCCCTTTCCCTTCTCCATAAGGTTCCTCCTTATCTCCACCTTCTCCCACCGTGACCTTCAGTTTCAAGTGGGGAGCCTTGAGCCCAGAACCAGACTCTGTCCTTACAGATTCGGTTCATTTAGGTCAGGGTGGACCAGGAATCTATTTTTTGTCGAGTTCCTGAGTGATCCAAATAACCAGTCAGCCTTCAGCCCCAGGCACTGGGGAATTTTATGCCCTTTCCAGTCTCTCCCTCTTCAGGCTTCTTGCTTGGGGAACCACAAAGAAAATAAAAACATTTATTTTCAACTAGTGCAAGGTTCCAAGTGGGGACCCAATTTCCCCTCACCCCGAGGGCCTAGGTGCGCAGCCCGCTGATGTCCAGACCTGGAGGGGGGAGGCCAGCACGGGGGCAGGACAGTCACTTGTATTGAGGAGAAAGCGGGGGTACGGGAGGGGCAGCACAGACGCTCAGCATCTTGTCGATATCCACCTGGGTTGACTTATCCACCTCAGCCTTGAGGTGGCCGCTGACTCCCAAGTTGGGCAGCCCCCCAGGCTCCTCTCTGGCCTCCTGTCCCTGGGTGGGGCAGGGCACAGTGAGGCCTGAGCCCAGCTCACCTGCGATGGGCAGCAAGACCTGTAGTTGCTCCACACCCGCCTCCTCGGAGGCCAGGGCCAGCTCCGACTCGGGCTCCATGTCCACCTCGGCCTCCCTGTCCCCCTCCCCCGCCTGGTTCAGCTCAGGATTGCAATAGTTGATGTACTGGTACAGGGGGCGCAGGCGCTGGGCCTTTCCTGCAAGGGCCGGGGGTAGAGCAGGGGCTGGGGTACCAGGCTGCGTCATGTCAGGGGCCGAGCAGGCAGGAGTGGGGGGTGCGGAAGGGAGGCCCAGGGCTGCCACTCACGCTCCAGACCCAGGGTTTCTGAGGGTGCAGACGCTGTGCTGGCCACGGCTGGGAGCACTGGGGCCCCCAGACTCTTGCGCTTCTTGGCTTTTTTGTGCTGTTTGGCAGTCGGTGAGGTCTCACTTTGGCTGCCCTCTGGCTCCTCCCTCTGCAGCGGTATCCCCGCTGGCAGCTCAGCTTCAGTCCTAGGATGGGCTTGGTGGCTAAGCCCTGGGAGGCTGGGGGACCAGAGCCAGGGACAGGAGGCCTGAGGAGCCAGCCTCAAGCCCAGGGAATAGCCCTGCCTACCCGCCACCCTGGGCCCAGGATCTTGTCCCTTTCCTGGTCAGTGAGGCCCAAGGCTAGACAAGTGCCAGGAGCTCATGGAGATCTTGAGACTCCCTCCCTCTCATGTTCCTTACAACAGGGCTCTTGAGGGACAGAAAAGGTAACGTGAGGGACTAGGAACCCCAGTCAGGTGTGTTTCCACCCCAGACCTGCAGCTTTTCCCTCTGGAAGCCTCCTCACTTGACTGGCTTCCTCTTGGGACCATGACTGGGCCTCACAATGGAAGTCATAGGCCGAGGGCCTGTCTCCTCCAACGTCTCCACCTCTAGCTTGAGCCTCTCTTCCTCCAACTGCAGTCTGCCCTCCTGGAGCGCCGGCTCTGAGGCTGGACCTGTGGGGCACTTATCTTCACCCTGGGTCCAGCAGGTCTCATGGGCTGGCACCAGGCATTGGTCTCCTGTCACAGGACACTAGAGGTGACAAGGGTAACTGGTCACTAACCAGGCAAAGGATGGAAGGATCAGTCATTAGACACCAAATAGGATGAAAGGCACCAGCCCGTGCCCCTCCCCTTTGGCATAGCCTGTCCTGTAAGGTAGGGGGCTGAGTCGCACAGTGTGGGCCCCCACCCAACAGTCACCTCAGAGCTCTGGACATGGCCATCCATTGCCTCCCCGAGCTGTGGTGGCCCCGGGGTCTCCCCCTCTTGGGCGCCTGGTCTCCTCTCAGACTCTGCTGAGTCCATGACCGCACAGGGTCAGGGCGTCCGAAGGCTGCTTGGGGAAGGCGCCTGCCGTCACAGGCAGACTGGGCCCCAGGCAGGAGCCTGACTTGGTGGGCAAAGAAACTGACTGCAGCGGGAACTACAAGCCCCACAAGACTTTGCGCCAAGGGCATTGGCCCCTGACCTGAGGTGCGGAAATCACTGTTGCCTGGCAACAGGAAACCCGTCGGTTGTAGCTGCAAGCGGCCAAACTGCTCGTGTGAGCCCCCTGCCAGGCTTTTGTGGGGGAGG
>NW_004567129.1:17330495-17399962 GCF_000260355.1 Condylura cristata
TGGCCGGGGTCTAGGTCCTAGTTCCGGGGAGGCCGGGGTCAGGGGTAAGGCGTGGGAGGTGCGCACACCGGCAGGCCTCGGTGCACCGTTGCAGGGTCCGCGGCATGTGCGAGGGTCCGTCCCGCATCTCGGGGCCCATTCCCCCAGACCCTTCGCTGTGCCCCGACTACTACCGGCGACCAGCCTCAGGTGAGTTGGGCGGGGAAGGGTGAGGAGCCAGGCTGGGGCCACCTCCACCTCTGAGGCCCGCACTCCCGCCCCCTGTCCACCCCACAGCCCAGGGGCGGCTTGAGGGAAATGCGCTGAAGCGGGACCTGCTTACCTGGAACCCGGACCTGGATACCACCCCTCCTCAGGGCCCTCGCATCGGCCCTGAAGCCCGAAAGATCCTGGAACGAGGGCAGCACGGCGTGGGGCGAGTGCTACTGCAACTCGGGGCCATCACTCTGCGCTCTGGGGCCTCTCCCAAGAGTAAGTTCTGGGCAAATGTGAGGTCAAAAGGTTGAGATAAAATGCTGCTGCCCCTCCTGCTCCAACCTGGGCGCAGGCTTTGCCTCTCAATGTGTTTCCCCAACTATAAAAGCTCGGGGATGCGCACTGCCTTCTTGCAGGGAGGGGCTGCAAGAGGTCCTGTCTGGAAGCCCTAGCGCAGCTGGGAATGCACATGCATCAGAGGGCCAACCCGAGTGCCTGCTGTGTGTCAGGCCCCATGGGCCTAGGTTGAGGACACATCTGCCATCACGGTGGGAGACAAGTGAAGGATGATCATGACACACAAAATAATGGTGTACTTCACAGTGAACACGCAGAAAGCTATCTGAGATAGAAGAAAATAGTTTTTGTGTAAGGAAGGGAACAGGCAATGAGGTGGAATAAATGTATAGGTCCCAGTTAATAGCCAAGGTGAATGGGGTGTGGGCCAGTGTCGACACGTGGGAGCTGGAGTGCTTGGGCGGCAGAGCCTGGCAGCATCTTTTCCCCAGGAAAGGACCCTAAAGACCACGAGAAAGAGAATCTGAGGCGGATCAGGGAGATCCAGAGGCGCTTTCGTGAGCAGGACCGCAACCGGGAGGAGGGCCAGGCCAGGCCCCTGAAGGCTCTGTGGCGCTCACCCAAGTACGACAAAGTGGAGTCCAGGGTCAAGGCCCAACTGCAGGTACCTGTTTCAGGGAGCCAGAAGGATTGTCTGTCTTGTTGACCACTTGGCCCTGATCCGGGTTTCACAAAGGGAGGAAAATCCCAGGGAACTAAGGCAATAGGAAACGGGCCGTCTCTGCTGTAGGGTGGAGCTGAGGTGTGCGGCGGTTTCTCAGCAGTGGTGACACCTGGGGGATCTTGGGTGGTGAGCAGGAATTAAGCAAGGGGGAGAATGGAACAGAACATTCTGTGGAAATGGTACCCCCACACACACACACACGACCCAAGGCCAGAGGGAGCGTGAGCAGTAGGGTGCTATACACAGTATGTGATGAGAGGAGACTCGCACGAGCTCAGACTGAGGAGTCAGCTAGACCCATACCACGCGGACCACTTCCGCTTCTTCTCCGCCTGTTTCTGAGAGCAATGGCGAGGGAAGGGACAGGGCCATTGTTTGCGGCTGAGGTGCGTGGATCTTAGAAGGAGTAGGAATGCGAGAGCACAACAGAAGCATCTGAGGGTTGGTCAGGGTTTGCGGTGTTGTCAGTAGTTATTGTCAGGCTGAGGATGAGATAACCAGGAAGTGACCCTGGATTTAAGAACTCGGTTGTGCCAGATCCAGGAAGCTTCGCTAAGAAAGAATGGTAGCTGGAGTCAGGGTTGAGGTAGGAGGAGAGGTGATTTGTTGTTCTTTTTTTTTTTTTAAGATTTATTTATTTATGCATATAGAACTAGGGTGCAGGCCAGAGGTGCAGGGGCAGTGAGAGGATTCACCAGTGACAGAATGAGAGCAGAACAGACAGGTCAACAAATCGCACTGCTGAGGGGAGCAGCGGGCGGGTCAGGAGAGGTCTGCCACGCCATGTGGGCCATGTGGTCACCTCCAGGGCAGGCGGGGATCGAACTCATGCTGAAGTGGCTTCAGCTTCTCAGTGATGTGCTTTAACCCGCTGCGCCACTAGGGAGGGCCCAATTTGTTGTTCTTAAACACACGCGTTTAAAAGCTGATAGATTTTCCTTCAGGAGGGAGGAGGCACATAGGACTGGGGAAAATGAAAGGCCCCGGGAGGCAGGGGCACAGAGGCGGGGGGCCTAGTGGCTTGCGCCCTGACCTCAGCCCGACTGGTCCTTCTGCTATGCCCTGCCCACCAGGAACCCGGCCCCACCTCTGGGACAGAGCCTGCTCACTTCCTGAGGGCCCATTCTCGCTGCGGCCCTGGGCTCCCTCCACCCCGTGTCCCCAGCCCCCAACTAACCCCATCAGGTCCCAGTGCTAAGGTGAGCAGATGTGTGAGAGCTGGGAGGCGGGGAAGGGACCCAGGGGCTCAGGGACACAAGTGTCATCCACCTCATCATGCTGCGGTGTCCTGCAGGGACCAGGCCTAGGAGTGGACTTCATTAGCCACAATGCCCGTGCTGCTAAGAGGACGACTCCCCGGCGGCATTCCCGCTCACTGCAGGTCTTGGCACAAGTGCTGGAGCAACAACGGCAAGCCCAGGAGCACTACAATGCCACGCAGAAGGGCCACGTGCCCCATTAGTAGGTCCCACTGCCCTGCGCCCAGGGTGGGGGCGCCCGTGGAGCATGGGAACCAACACCCGTGCTGAGGCACCAACCCTGAGCCATGCCTCCACAGCTTGCTGGAGCGCAGGGATCTGTGGCGCCGGGAGGCAGAGGCCCGCCAGCTTAGCCAGCCGGACCCTGCCATGCCCCCCGGCCATATTCGCATGCCCGAAAACCAGCGGTTGGAGACCCTGAACAATCTGCTCCAGAGTGAGTCCTCGGGCAAGGGGGGGCTGGAGGGAGCACCCCTGGGGACCATGCACTCCCGCGGAGCCCTCACTGCTCCGGGCCCCTGTAGGCCAACAGCAGCTGCTGCGCGAGCTGGTGCTGTTGCCTGCTGGAGCAGACTCACTGAAGGCCCAGGGCCACCGCGCTGAACTGGACCGGAAGCTGGTGCAGGTAGAGGAAGCCATCAAGATCTTTTCCCGCCCCAAAGTTTTTGTGAAGATGGACACCTGAGTCCCTTTTGGGGGTGGTGATTATGGGGGAAACCGCATTGAGGATGACCAGATGGCCACAAAAGGCAGGGTCAGGCGACACAGAGTGGAGTCTGAGGCGGGAGCGGTAGGATGGTAGTGCCCCAGCGCACTCTTTCCGCCTCTCGACTGTAATGGGGCCCTCCCGCCCTCTTCGCCCTTGTCAAATTAAACCTTTTGTACATAATGAGGTTTGTTTCCATAAAAGCTTTTCTTATCCTAGAAATTCCAAGCCCAGTGACCCTCCTGCTGCTTGACCAAAGGCAGCCTGCCGACTGCCCTGACTACTCATGCCCAGGGCAGAAGGCAGGGCTGTGGGATCAGGGTGGAGGCTGGGACACAGAAGGGTCATGACTGCATCTGTAGAAAATCTTTAATGTTCCCCCAGACTGAGTGGGTTCTGTAGTGAGCTGGAACCCCCCACCGGGCAAGTCCTGCCATTCCAGCAGCTTGGGATGGCAAGGGCTGCCTTCTTGCCTGTCAGAGGCTGAAGCCACTACCGTCACCTCGCATGCTACCTCCCCACCCAGAGCTGGCCTGCTCCTGATCATCCAGGGATGGCAGCGAGCTGCGGGCACCAGCAAGTAGGCGGCCTGGATGCAGGTCCCAGCAGGAAGGCCCCTGAGACAGCCCATTGGAACAGGGAGGTTGGCTGTTCTCAATGACTAGATCACTGCTGTCATCATCACTGTCAGGCTCAACAGGCCCAGGCCCAGTAGAACGAGGCCCCATAAGACGCCCAGATGCCCCACGCACCACATTATTGCGCTGGTTGGCTGGCTTGACAGTGACAATTAGGTTGTGGCTGTTGGCGACCATCATGTCTGTCACTTGGTCCAAGGTCTTCCCAGCCACCTCAATGCCATTTACCTCGAGGATTTCATCACTGACAGCCAACAGCCCTGTACTCTCAGCCAGGCCCCCTCGTACCAGGCGGGAGATGAAGATGCCTGGAACCCGCTCTAGGCCCTGGGGAGCCACTCGAACGCTCATCCCATCTCGGATGTAGAAACCCAGAGGACGGTCAGAACCATGCTTGTGCAGTCGCACCCGTCGGTGGGTCTCAGGCAGTAGGTCCACGTCTATGACTGAAGAGACCTGGCGGAAATCTTGGGGCAGGCTGATTAGCAGGGGTGGCCGGGAGCGCAGGGGTGCCGCTGGCCGAAGTAGGAGCCCTTTCTTGCGCCGCTGCAGAGAGCTGGAAGCAAAGGCCAGGCTGCTGGAGTCAGCTGCTGCTGCAGGAGAGGGAGGTGCTGAGATCAGAGACCCTGCTCGCTCACATGGGCCATTTTCCACCTGGCCCAGGCCTGGGGAAGGGGGCACTGTCGCTATTTTCTATCACTTGGAGGTCAGGCCAAGGGCAGGGGCTGCAGAGAAAGAAGCCTGGGTGCCCTGGGCATGGACTATCCCTGGTAGACCTGCTCTGTCACCCTACCCCATAGAGGCTGCCCGTTTTACCCTATTCTCACCCCGCTTCTGCACCAGCAGGCGTAGCGGTGGGGGCCCACTGGCCAGGGCCCGGTGCAGGCTGTCATCGTTAGTGAGGGGCAGTAGGTCGCCATGAGCATCCGTATAGCCAAGCAGCACATCCAGACCTGGGATCTGGTGCACCACGCGCAGCAACCGGGAGAACTCTTGGAAGCCGTTCACCGAAGCCCGAGGCAATGCAAAGCGTCTGAACTCGGCATCAAACTGGAGGCAGAGGGTGGAGGAAGAGGAGGGGTCAGGACGGAGGCCGAGCCCCTTTGTCACCACTGGTCAGATGGCAGGGAGGGGAAATGTAGTGCAGCCACAACAGCTGCAGCCTTGCGCCCAGACCTCGGTTCCAGTACAAGGGACGCTGTCCAAGGTCTCCCCGCCCTCAGGTACCCAGGCCACAGCAGCAGGAGGTTGGCAGTGGAAGGAAGGATGACGAATGGGGGGAAGAACAGGAAAACCTGAGAGTGGGACGTGGAGGATGGAGGAGAGAAGGTGGTGGGACCGAGGTGCCAGCAAGGGGAGAGTGAGGGAATTGGAAGACCCTAGGCCCAAGGCCGGAGGGGCCCTTACTTTGCTCTTCACCTCGACGATGCTGTCGGGACTGCGCGCTGGAGTCCTCTGCGGCCTGGCCATGGCGGGGCCGGGGGACGGTGCCCCAGGCGGCCCGCCGAGGCGCAGGTGCACAACCCGGCCAGCCGGCCCACGCCACCCCGCCCCTGGCGGTAGCATTCGCCCCGCCCCGCCATCCGGACCATGACGTCAAGGGGACAGCGACCAAGTGGTGAGAGGAGTCTGCGTTTCCTAGGAAACGGAGGTGTGGGTGGAGAAGTCTTCGGGAACTCTCACGTCATTACGCTACGGTCCGCGAGTCCCCGGAGTCGAGGTTCGACCAATCCGAGGAAGGAGTGAGTACTGACTACTGAGCAACTGTCAGTGTACTGTTACTTCCCCTGCCTCACAGGGCTGTGCATTTTGCAGATGAGGAAACTGAGTCAGAAAAAGTACTTCCTGAGCTCCGTGGGGTCACAAGACTTTGAAGAGGCGTGGTGCTAATTCGCCGGGACCACGCTTGGCCGTAGGTAGCCTCAGGTTGCAGAGCTCTTCCTCCCGTTCCGGCCAGTGCTCGGTCCTGCTTTGTTCGGTGCTGCCGGAATCCTGAGCAGTGCGAACGCCGGGCCCGCTGCCTGGGTTAGAGTAAGCAGACCCGCTCCCAGCCCACCTCGCCGCACTCCGCAAACGTTCCCACCGGGACGGACGCGCCAATGCGCAGGCGCGGGGAGGGCGGGGCGGGCCCTCGGCTTCAAGCCCCACCCACCCGTAATGCGTTTCCTCTTCCGGCCGGAGGCGGGGTCTCGGTGTCCGCGGGAAAGCCGGGCTCGCGGTTCCCCAACGGGCGCAGCTGCTGGGATGGCAGACTTGGGGAGTCTGGTCCTGCGGCGTTGGATTAGAGAACTAATCTTGGGGTCAGAGACGCTCTCCAGTCCGCGTGCGGGGCTGCTGCTTGAGGTGAGCCCCCCCCATCTTTATCGGGGCGCGCACACAGGGGTTGGCCCTGAGGGCGGTGCAGTTGACGCGGGGGGCCGCTTCAGGTGCTGCAGGAGCCCGACGACCCCGGCCCTTCCCGCGCCCCTGACGTGCCTGACCTGGGGGCCGAGCTGCTTGTGTCTGACGGGACCCACAGTGTCCGGTGCCTGGTGACGCGGGAGGCCCTGAACACCACGTCCTGGTGAGAGGGCTGCGGCCGGGGCTTGGGAAGCGAGAAGGCCCGGCCTGAGCCGGGGTGGTGGGCGGGTGGAGGCGGCTCGAGCCGGAGCCGGAGCCGGGCCGGTTGAGTTCCTGTGGGGCCCGCTGTGGAGGTCGCGCTCACTGCAGGGAGGAGAAGGAGTTTGGCTTCCGCGGGGCCGAAGGCCGACTGCTGCTGCTGCAGGACTGCGAGGTTCGCGTCCGAGTCTCCGAACGAAGCACGGTGCGTGGGGAAGCTGGTTTGGGCGGGTTCCTGGGCTTGGCTTTTCGTGACAAGGCCTGAGACCCTGAACTGCCCCTCCAGACGGCGGAGTTCTACCTCCAGGTGCACCACTTCAACCTGCTGCCCATGGAGCAGCGCCGGGAACCTGTGATTAGTTGGTGAGTGATGTCTCGCCGTCGGCTTGATAGCACTGGGGCTGGCTGGTTGGCTTGGGCCTTCTGGGTGAGCGAACTCGGACGCCCCCTACTAATACTGACTGCCTACAACCCCCGTCCCCCAGCAATCAGGACCCCGCCGTTCGGAAAAAGCTCTATGACTGCCTGGAGTGAGTATGGGGTTGGGCTCTGGGGCCAAGTGTGGCCAGGTGGGCACTTGGCAGCTCTGTGCAGACAAGCCTCAGGATTGTTCCTCAGGCCTGTCCTTTCTGCCTTTTTAGGGAGCACCTTTCAGAGTCCACTTCCCCCAATGCAGGTACTTGACCAGGGGCTTGACCAGTGTTCCCTAACTTCCTGTAGAGTGACTTCTTCAGCCCTCTCTCCCTGCTTTTTTTACTAAGACCTCTTCCCCACCCACCCCACCCTTCCTCCACTGTGAGCTTCCGCCCTGTCCTGCCCCTTGCCTCCAGGCCCTTCACTGTCCCAGCTTCTGGATGAGGTTCAGGAGGACCAGGAGCACTGGGGGGCGCTAGTGCGCCTGGCTGAGAGTTGTCTGATGCTGGAAGGTTCTTGCTCACCACCCTGCCTCACCCGCTGGGCCACTTCACGACACAGGACCATGGTCAGTTTGGGGTTGCCCTTGGGAAATGTCAGGGTGAGTAGGAACTGGGCAAGGGCTAGACTGGGCATTCCCCTTCCACAGGGGGAAGCCGTGTGCACTGTCCCCAGCGCATATCTGCACATATCTGAGTGTGACCAGCGAATCCTGAGCAGTCTGGGCCAGACTCAGAGGGCACAGGCTAAGGCGGGCTGCAGAGGTCAAAGCTGGAGTACCTGGGGACTCGGCTCCCACGGTGCTGATAAGCCTCCCTTGACCCCCGAGTCTGAGCTGCCCCCATCAGATTCAGCCCTTCGTGACCTATCTCTGACCCTAATCTCGTCCTCATCCAGCTCCTCAGGTGAGGTGGTGTGCAGGCCGCAAGCACTGGTTACCGGGTCAGGTTACCGGGCTATACAGGTCACTCTTGCTCTGAGCTGAGTGGGCTGTGCCCACAGCGAGTCCTTTGCTCCCCAGGAACCCCTGCCTTGTCCAGCCATGCACTGACAGAAGGAAGTGATGCCAGCGCCAGCCTTTTGCCGACTCTACCCCCCAGGTCCCCACACCTCAGCCGTGTACCTGACTCCTCACTCCTGAACAGTACCCCAAGTCTCCCACTGCTTGGCCACGTCCCTAATCCATACCAGGCCCATGTGACCAGGGCCCAGAAACATAGGCAAGAGTTTAAGGAGCTGGAGTTGTGGTCGCCCGGCAAGAACTGGCAATCCTCACCGAGGGCAAGATCCACCAAGAAAGCCTTGGAGCCCAATCCTGTCTGGGTGAGTGGAGCCCCCCGCCCCCGCCCCCGCCCAGGCTGGGAGGAGCGAGGTTGGCCTGTGCCGGCTCCTGTTCGAGACCGCGTCCCTTTCAGGACCCTCCTAAGAGACACGGTGATGGCTCTGCGTTCCAGTACGAGTATGGCGCACCCTGTGCTTCCCTCTGTGCCCAGGTCCAAGCTGCTCGGTGAGTGCCTGGGCTGCGCACTGCCTGGTCCCTGGCCCAGCCTAGTCCGCACTGGCCTGCAGCTGCGGCTCTCTTCCAGGCTCCCTCCCCAGCTGGTGGCCTGGGCCTTGCACTTGCTGATGGAGCCTCAGCCGGAGCTAACCCAGCTGTGAGCCGTCACGCGAGCACACGGGAGGACAGCTCACAGGTCCGTGCTCAGGTGGACAAAGTGTTCCACACTCTTCCTTTGAGTTTTTTAATAAAATAATCTCATGCGGCAGGAAAGGGGAGGGTCAGAGGTTAGGGCCGCCGCCTCTTTGGTCTGTGGCTGGGGAGAGGGGGTTCTGCTCAGGGCTGAGGGGCTCTGTGGGCTGTTCAGGCAGAGGCTCAGCTCCTGCAAAGGAAAAGGAGAGGAAGGAGCAAGACTGGACCGAGCAGCCCCGGCACCTCCCATCTGGCCAGCCGTCTCTTACCTAGGCTTGGAGAGGGCGGCGCCTCAAGCTTTGGCCTGCGCTTGAGGACGGGGGAGCGCTGCAGCCGCAGGGGCCGTTCTGGGGAACACACAAAGGCCTGGGCTGGGTTGCAAAGGGCTCGCCCCAACCCCTTCTCACATCCTTCAGTGCGCATGTGCAGGCACCACTGCATCTGTGCCCGCTTCCCTGCATTCGCCCACCCCTGCAAAGGTTCTTCTGGAGGAGGAGCCCAGGGTAGTGGGAAGGGCTGCTGTCAGACCCTTGCTTCCGGCCTTCTGGCTCCCAGATCTCTCTACCCCTCCCCCAGACCAGTGGCACCTCCCTCCAAAGACCAGAGCCATGAAGGGGGCCTGGGAGCCCACCCTCCTGTACTCAGCACACACGGAGGCGTTCCCCTCACCAGCCGGGGCCTGGAGCTGGTCCTCATGCACAGACACCGCTCGTCGCCCCGCTGACAGAGGCCTCGGCCTCAGCTGGCCATCTGGGGAAGGCCAGGGTATCAGGACGGTCAACAGCTGCCCCCACCCCAGCCCTTACCTCCCTCTTAGGGCCCCAGAGGAACTGAGTTTCATCAGAAACACCTCTGGTCCCCAGTCTAGTATTGGGGTGGCAGCTAGGGTCCCCACCTACCTTCATTCCTGGGACCTAAGCAAGGATCCTCTGGAAGGCCCAAGCTGTCTGGAGACGGGGTGGCTCTTCGGGGACTGGGGCAAGGGGAGGGGGGGCCAGGACCATCCTGTTGGCCCCAGCCACGGCTCCTAAGCTCTGCATTAAGCTGCTGCCCCAGTGACTTCCAGGTGGTGGATTCTGGTGCCCCTGGACCGGGTCTGCACGAGGGGTCTGCAGGGAGAAAGAGAATCCACACGGCCCAGGCCGGTGGCCTGCCCGGTGGCCCCGACCCCACGTGCCTGTCTCCCAGCACACACTGTGGCCCTCACTCACCAGCAGAAACGGAGTGGGTGCGGGACTTGATGGAGATGGGGGGTGCCTCCGAGGAACTGTCCATAATGTCACCTGCAACGTGGGACTGGGGGCTCAGGCACCAGGCCTTAGGAGTGAGGGGAAGAGAACCCTGGAGAGTAGATGCCTGCGGGACCGTTTCCGAGGACACCCCCTGCCCCAGAATGCCCTGCCCTGGCCCAGAGCCTCACTCACCATCCGAGCCGGCCTTTTTGATCTCTCCGTCTTTGCTCTGTAGGAAACAGGGCAGTCAGGCTCCAGGCCCGCCCTCGGCCTCACCCTTGTGTTCATTCTTGGACCCCAAAAGCTCCGTCGGGAGGTGCACAGGAGACACAGGACGCCTTCTCGTCACTGTGTCACCCCCACATTTCAGTGCTTCTAAGTGCAGTCTGAGTCCGTCTAGCTTCACGTGTTATTCGGGTTTTCTTGAAGAGTTATTAAATGGATACATGCAGAGCTGTGGCTCTTATTAGAGGCTGTGACCGGGGGTTGGATGAAGAGAACCTAGTATAACACCCTGGGTAGGGTCTGGCAGTGGGGCGTTCTAGAGGGATATGGGGAGCAGTGCAGTGAGAGCTAATTGAGAACAAGACCCCAAGTTCCTGCAGGCAGGGTTAGGAGTCAACAGTGTTTCAGTGAGGGGAGCCCTGGAGGACTTGGCTGTTTTCAGTCTCGTGATGGTCACATTGCTCTTAGTTCTGCAGGTCTAAGAGGACTGTCACAAGTCCGAGGAGGAGCGCTCCATGGGGACGACAGGCTGGATGTTGTGACTAGGAGGAGGGCGGGAGCCGACAGTCAGACCTGTCCGTCTTGAGTCCCTCCCGAACTTACTTGCTTCCTCTTGCCTTCGGCAGCCCCGCTGCTTCGGCTCACGCCAATCCTCTGCAGCATCACTTGTACCCGCTGCTCGAAGGATGGGGCCAGCTCCGTCTCTCCCCGCTCCAGAGGCCGCCGCTGGGGAGACATGCCAGGGTGGCAAGAGCCTGCCCTCCTCAGTCCAGCAGCCCTCGCCCCCGACCACGCCTCACCTTGTCAGGCCTGGCACCCAGCGCCGCCTCCTCCTCCTCGGCGGGCAGCAGTATCATCGAGTAGGCCTTACTTTCCCGTGTGTAGCGAGGTCGGCTTCTGCGAGCAGCGTCCGGGCTGCTGGTGCCTCCCTCGGCCCCACCTGGCTCCTCACCCCGGCCGGGACGGGCTGGGGGCCGAAGCAAGTCCCCAAGTGTGGATTTCCGGGTGCGCGGAGCTGCTCCAGGGCTGGTCTCTAGATCAGGCCGGGGCCCACGTGTTGAACGAGGCTTCTTGAAGGCAAAGAGCGTGCCCAGTTTCTTTCGCAGTGTACGTGGGACTGGGGTGGTACCCCCCTCGGTAGCCGGGTCCTCAGGAGCCCAGCTGTGGGCACAGCCAGCAGTGAATGGGAAGGCCCGCGGGGTGCCCAGCCCGCCCCAGCCCGCAGCTGCCCCTTACTCACAGGCGGGCCTGTTGGATTAGCCTTTTGGAGAAGAATTCTTCCACGCCCTCGTCCACACGGGCACTGAGCCCATTTCCTTCCTGTGGCAGGGCTGGGGGCACCTGGAGGACACCTTGGGGTCAGGGCTGGGTGCACTCTTGATCCCTTGTCCACACGCCTGAACCGGGCAACTCGACCCAGAAGCTGGGGTCACCCTAAGGGGCTGCTGACGCTCCCCCACTGTCAGCTGGGCTAGGTGCGGATTCCAGGCACCCTTCACCCCCAGTTGGCCGGGACACACACCAGCCCACACCCATTCTGTCCCGTGGAGTATTCTACGTACCCTGTGCCACCCGGTCACCAGCAGGCTAGAACCCACGCGCTCCCTGGGTCACACATTCCCACTTGCCACCCCCTCTGCTCCAAACAGTTCCCTGCAGTGTCCCCCCACCCCCACCCCACCCGGCCTGCTGGCGGCTCAGCGGCGCCAGCTGCTGCGTCAGACCCTCTGGGGGGCCTTGAGCCAGTTCCTCCCTTCCTTCCACCCGGTGCCCACTGTCCCTGCTGGCACCCAGTCCACACATACATCTTTCCACACATACATGCGCGGGACGTGCAGTAGATGTAAGCCCAGGGACCCAGCATCTTTCAGTAATCCTGGGGGAGGGAGGATAAGGTGGACACCCTCTTCCATATCCACCATGCAGGGGGCAGCCCGAGGCTGAGTCCTACACCCAGGCGCACACCCAAGACCTAAACAGACACAGTCTGGGGTGTGGGGTGGCCAGGATGCAGCAGTGGCCACAGGACCAGGTGGCCTTGCACCCCTATGACCCACAGCCCCGTCGCTATCACCCCAGGGGGTAGGTGGGGAGCAGTCGGGCCGTCCAGGACCCCTAAGTCCAGAAGCTCTAGAGTAGGGGAAGAGCACTCACCTGGGGACCCCCGGGTGGCGGGCGGTGGTGGTGTTGGCGCCTCGGCCGCGGGCGGGCCCGGGTCGGGTGGCGCAAGGGCTGCCCAGCGGGTGGGAGGTCCATGCGAGGCAGCGGGCCGGCCTGGAGCCCGGGGGTGGCGGGGCTCGGAGACCCACGCGCAGACGGCCCTGCCTGCGGCTCCGCATCTTCTCCGGGAGCCGCCAGCTCCGGCTCCTGCTCCGGTTCCTCGGCAGCACCTCCCGGGAGAGCACCAAGAGAGCACGGAGCGTGGAGCCCTGGGAGGTGGAAGCGGCTGAGCTAGGGCGGCGGGGGACCCGCCCAGGGCGCGGGGAGGGGCCCGACTACACCGCCCACCCCCCTCCCCGTTTCCCCTCCCCCAACCGCTGTCCGTGGTGCTGAGCGCAGCCCCGATAGTGCGTGGCTCCGCACAGCCACCAAGCATGCGCGTTCGGGGGGGGGGGGGCGGGGGTGAGAAGGCGAGTGGAGACAGCGTCCGCCCTGGAGGTCTGCGCTGCTCCCATTCCATGCTGACCACATGGTTCCCAACCTTGCAAGAATTACAGGCGGGCCTGGACCTGGCCCAGTCAGGGTCTGGGAATTCCCAGGACAGGGCTGCCTTCAGGAGTTGAGATGTCCAGTCCCAGTCCAATGGAGTCAGCCCCACCCACTTAACTACTCCCAAGGCCCTGACTTACTGTGAATGGAAGGAGCCAGGTGGAGACAGTGGCTGGTGTCGGGCCACTTCTCTAGAGCACTGTCATTCTGGTGTGGATACAAACAACCTGAGTCAGAATTGTCCTGGGACCCTCACCCCCCCACACAAGAAGGGAACATCTAGTGTTCTATGCCAGGTTCTGGAACCACTGACCTCTTCCTCCTCCTCCTCTTCCTCGGGGAAGAAAAGTCCATCCAATACCCCGGGCCCCACGGGGCTGGGTTCTCCTCCCTCCAGTGCTGGCAGGGTTGGGGGTGTTGCCAATGTTGCCTGCTGAGCCAGACTTTCCACCTACAATACCAGGCACCCAGAAGACGGGCAGTTACAGCCTCAGTCATAGTCCTATCAGTGCTAAGGGAACCCTGAAATACCCCTGGGCCACATGACCCCAGAAGACATTACCTATTAGGCAGTGGCCAGCTCAGAGTGCCTCCGTGTATGTGTGTGTGCATGCGTGTGTAGCGTGTGTGTGTGTGTGTGTGTGTGTACATACATACACCAGTGCAGTTCCTCCTCACCAGCCGATCCCGAGCTGCACTCAGACCCTCCAGAGCCTGAGCCACAATGCTTCCTGCCAAGGTCCCGGTGACAGAAAGTCGCATGTCCCTAGGGCAAGAGAGGAGAGGCCAGGGTAAGCAGGCTGCCTCTCTCCAGTCCTGCCCAGCCCAGTCCCATCCAGCCCACCTGAGCCTACTGAAGGCGTCTTGCAGGAGGTGCTCTGGGAGCAGCTCTGTGAGGGTCCTTGAGCCGACCAAGAGCCCCTCCAGTTGCTCCCTCCACCTGGGGCCCTGCAGTATCTGTGGGCAGAGGCTCCTTGTTGTGTCCAGTGTGGCCTGAGTGAAGTCCTGGGTAAAGGCCAGAGCTTGGTGAGGGTATGGAGAGGGCCCAGGCTGCTCGGCCTGGAGCTCTGACCCCCAGAAAGCAATGACTCAGGAGAATGACAGCTCTGTGGGTGGGAATCCAGCACACCCATGGCAGTGGGCCGGGGGCAAGGATACCGTCTCACCTGAATGTCCTGGCGGCAGACCTCGCCCACCTGCCCGAGGAGACCCCCCAGCTTCTGCCGTAGCTGCCACTGATGGCTCGGGGAGTTCCCAGCCTCATACAGGATTGGGAGAATCTGGAGGGGTGAAGGAGGTAAGGGAGTTCCAAACTGGCACCTGACTAAGAGAGCAAGAGGCTTCTTACTGGCAGTGCGGCGCTCACACTGAGAGAGAAGTTGGCATTTTGGATGGCATCCTCGGCCTGGCGCACGGCAGCTTCACCCTGGGGCCCAGCTCCACAGCCCAGCAGCTCCACGTGCTCCTGCACTGACTGGCACAGCTCATTCACTTCCTGGGGGGCATCGGCAATCAGTCCCAGCCTGGTTCTCTCCAGACCCTGACCCCCTCCAGGGTCTCCTCCAGGACAGTGAGGTCCTGAAGCCAGTGCCTCCAGACCAGCCACAAAGGAACCCTTGTCCGTTCAAGGAGGGAGAGCACTGTGTCCTTTGGTTCCTTTTAGGAACTTTATCTCACTTCCAGTGTATCCAGAACAGGAAGCACAGGAGCTGCTCACAACCCACACAGACGGCAGACTGAGGAGTGGGGAGGAGAGGGGGTGAGGAGCTGTGCGGAAGGCACCAGAGGAGCCATGGGCAGTTGGGCTAGTGGTGAGCAGTGGTGTGAGCTTGAGAATGGGTCAAAGGGCAGGCCCAAGGGAGCCCAGTGCAACCAGGAGAGACCTCTAGCCATAGCCCTGGCAGGTGTGGGTAGTGAGGCTCCTGAGCAGAGGATGAGGAGACCACCTGAAGGTAAGTAGTGCAAAGCTCTAACAGGATGCCTGGATTAAGATGCCTAGGCGCCAGGGCTCGGGGAGACGTGGGGCTTGGGGGTGGAGGGGGAGAACATCAGACAAGGGCAAAGTATTGGAGAGAGACGAAGCCTGAAAAAGGGCCACTGAATCTGGCCAGACAGAGGTCACTGATGAGGGGAGAGGAATCCTGTGAACAGGATGCTGTGAATGGGGTTACAACTGAGCAGGGAGCGGAGGGAGATTTTTAAATAATTCAGGTCTGTCAATAGGAAGGTCTATTTAAATGCCTTGGAAAGGCAGTCAGGGGTATTATTGGGGAAACTATTTCCGTAGTGATTAGCTCTTTCCCAGGCCAAGGAGAGGGACCTGTTCAGGACAGGAGGACTCGGCTACCCTGGAGCCAGGAAAGTCACTCCCTCAGACTCAAGGAGGGCCCTGCGCTCCACATCCTCTGCCTTCTGAGGTGCCTGAGCTGAAGGAAGATACAGACCTGCTCCGAGGGGTCTGAGAGGAGCCCCACTGGCTTCTGATGGGAGGTGCAGGAAGAAGAGACTGGACCAGTGTGGTTGTTCCTCAAGAGACAGGCTTGAATCTGAGGACAAGGGATACGGAGCGGTTGGGCCAGGGGGCATCGGGACAGAGAAGGGCAGGGAGGAGAGGCCCTCACCTGATGCACTGCGCGTGCTGTCAGCTCTGGGCGGCTGCGCTGAGCCTGGGCCACGTCGCTCAGTGGCAGAGGCATGGCTTTTAGGCTGCGGTTCTGCTCCAGGGCCTGCGCCACGTCCAGCAGGCCCAGAGCGGACGTGTGGTTCCGGTCCCAGACCACAGACCTGGCCAGGTGCGGCTTGTTTGAGGCAGAGATCCGCAAAGGCCCACCCAACCCGCTGGCCTTGGCCATTTGCCTGGCCCACCCACCTGCTGGGTCCACCTCATTCAATCTCACCTTCACCCCTTTCCCCTCCCCTCACGGCTCCCATTCTGACCCCTGCCCACCGAAGCCTCGTGTTGACTCGGAGAGCCTTGGCCAGTAACTTGGCACCCGCGTCCCCCATGGCGTTGCCACTGATATCCAGCGCCGTCAGGTTAGGGTTGGTGCCCAGGGCCCGCAGCAGGACGCTGGCACCCAGCTTCAAACGGGACTCAGCCACGGACAGAGACTGCAGGGGCTGGGGTTGGAGAACGCTGTTTGTCCTTGGAGTCCGAGACCACAGGGGGATCAGGAGTCCCAGGCAGGGGTCAGAGGTCCATTGCCTGAGGGTCCCACCGGTGCCTGAACTCACACAGTCGTCATCCTGCATGAGCTGCACAATCCGGTGCAGGACGTCGTCCAAGGTCTCCCTGTGGGCAGGAGATGGAGTTGGTGTGGAGGGACCTGGGTGGTGGGGTGCCGTCTGGAAGGCTGGAGCTGGGAGGGGGCTCACTTGCAACGGACGTTGAAGTTTCTTCCAAGCGCCACATGTCTCAGGGACCGGCTCCTCCCAATGGCCAGCACCAGAGTCACCATATCTGAGCCGAAGCCTGGGGGTGGCTTGGGTCATGCACAACGAGGAGAGGTGGGGGTGGGATAGTTCGGAATTGGGGGGTGAGGGGAAGACAGGGGCAGCCTCACCATTATCTGACAGGTCCAAGGAGCTCACGGCGGAGGCATCGCACACTAAGTCCTGTATCACCTGAGCTCCTGCGGAGCGCAGCTGCAGGTGGAAAGCAGAAGGCAGCCGCTAACAGGCCGCTGAGCTAACAGGCCGCTGAGCTAACAGGCCGCTGAGCTAACAGGCCGCTGAGCTAACAGGCCGCTGAGCTAACAGGCCGCTGAGCTAACAGGCCGCAGGTGGGGGCAGCTGCCACGCTCCCAGGAGGCTGGGCCCACTATCTACTGGAGCTGGGCAGGGCTCACCTCGCATGCGCTGAGGTCCAGGTGCAGGTCGCTGGCGCGCGTGTTGAGTGCGAGGCCTTCCAAAAGGGCCCTGGGAGGAGATAGCACAGGGGGTGGTGGGTCGGGAGCCCCAGGACCCACCAGTGCTGAGAAGTCCGGCCAGGATGCGCAGCAGGTTGTGGGCGAGGCTAGGAGAGAGGCTCAGGGCGCTGGTCTGAGACTCACCTGAGCGCATCCAGCGGCAGCTTGCAGCCTGCCAGGCCCAGGTGCCGCAGGGTCCCGGCGTGACTCAGGAAGAGCTGCAGCGCCCCTGGCGCCGCCCGGGACTTCCTGGGGTGGGGAGCATGAGGAGTGGGCTTCCGGGTAGGGCGCGGGGAGGAGGCAGCTCCTGGTCTTGCGCCCCACGTCCAGGCCCGCCCACCCCGCCCACCCTTACGTGCGGGAGAACACGTTCCTCGACAGGTCCAGGTGCATGAGGCTGGCGCTGCAGCCGCAGGACAAGGCCGAGAAGAGCTGCGGAGACGTGTGTGGGCTGCTCAGCCCAGGCCCAGCCGCCCCGCCCCCGCCCCTGCCCTGCCCACCGGTCTGCCCTCGGGGCTCAAACCCGCGCCCCCAGCCCTACGAATCACCCCCCACCAACCACCCCCTCACAGTGTCCAGGGCCGCGTCGGTGCCTGCGAGATTCAGGAACGTCAGCACATTAGGGCGGCTCAGGAAAGTGTAGAGGTCCTGGTGGGAGGGCGGAGTGAGAGTCAAGATGGCCTCCCCGGAGTCAAGATGGCTCACACCCCACAGCCTGCGCGTGCCCAATCAGTGCCCCCACAGACAGCCACTCACCCCATTGTCCTCCGAGACCCCCAGAGCCCCAGGGTTCCCAGAGAGGTCCAGGTGGGTCAGGGCGGAGTCAAAGGCGACATTGGAAGCCAGAGCCCGGCCCAGCGCCCTCATTCCTGGAGGGAGGGGTGGACGGCTCAGCAATCAAGCGGCCCAGCCCTGCTCCACCTGGCCCCCCACCCAGGCCCGCCTACCTCGAGGCGTCAGCCCAGTCTGCGCCAGGCTGAGTCTCCTCAGGCCTCCAGGCCGACGCTCTAGGTGTTTGCTGAGTGCCACCACGCCTAGGGGTGGGGACAACCAAGAGGGTCTCACCTCCTCCAGGGGTGGGGCTGGGGGTTCCCCAAGCTCAGCCAAACCTACCTCGGTCATCCAGCAGGTTCCCTGCCAGGCTGAGCTCCCGAAGTCCAGAGCTCGAGTGTTCTGCCAGTGCATGGGCCAGCCTTCGGACAAAGTCTCTGGGGACCAGGCTCCCGTGTGAGAATCTGCCCCTGGGCCCCCAGCTCCTCCCAATCCCCAGCCCCAGGTGCCTGTCCCCAAGCCCTGCCCGGTCCTCTCACCCCCTCAGGCCGCAGGTCTCCAGCACCAGCTCCTCTAGGTGGGAGGACTGACTCATCATGTGCAGGATTTGTTCCGAGACCTCGAGGCTCTGAGAACCAGAGGGCGTCAGTGGGCTGCACCCAACCCTAGTGCCCTCAGCCCCTCCCTTCCCCTTCCTTTCACCAGTTTCATGTCCACACAGGAAAGGCACTGGAACCACAGGTTGTAGGACAGGGCAGCCACACTCAGGGCTAGGTCCCTGGGTGGAGAAGGTGCAGAGTCGGAACCCTGGGCAGCACGCCCCTCCTTGGAGAGGCTGAGGCTGCGGCAGCAGGCCACGGGCCCTTCCCCCCTTGCCTGTTCTGGCCAGCACCCACCGACTACCCAGATGGCTGAAGTCCCCTAGGCTGAAATGGCGGCAGCCCTGGCGATGATAGATGGTGTCCACGTCCTAGACAGGATGAAAGTATCTCCAGTGGGCCTGTGGCCACAGTGGGAAGGGAGGGCCCAAGACACTTGGGGAAATCAGATGCCTCCAGAGCCCCCAAAGAGGGCCCTACCCTCACCCACTGAATCTCCTCTCGGAAAGGGAAGCCATTGTAGTCACAAAGAGCCTCATATGTCTCCACAAAGCCACCTGGGGGATGACAGGGTGAAGGAAGAGACGGAAGGTCAGCAATAGAGGAAGACCAGGCCATGCTGGGCAGTAGCTCTGCCTCCCCTGGCCCTGTCCATTTGGGGGATCACCAAATCCAGGGGGCCTGGGCTGCAGGGGGTGGGCCTAGAAGCCAGCCTTGGCCTTTACCACAGGGTCTGCTGGGCGCCATGGCCTCTGAGGGATGAATGCTTCTCTCCAGGCGAGCCAGCATGGAGGGCGGCGTGGACCTCCGAAATAGCTTCCTGCAGAGGAAATCAGAAGGGGCAAGGGATTTCTGGCCACTGGTATGTGAAGCAGCCCACTGTGTGGCGGGGACACCTACTGCCGTCCTTCCCTGGCAGACCCTCATAGTGCCTGGGGCTCACCCAAGGGTCGAGTGAGGGAAGACCTTCTTGATGGCTGTGGCTACGTGCTGGGCCAGCTGTTCCAGGGCCGCCAGGCCAGGCAACTCCAAGACCAGCTCCGGCAGCGACTCCAGCTCAAAGGTGACCTGGGAGGGGAGGCCGTTGGGCTGGGTTCCACTGCCGGGGACAGAAGGAGGGGAGCGGAAGGCCAGGCTGCAGGCCCTGGCAGAGTGGCAGGGGTCTCACCTGAGGGGGTGTTTCCTGCAGTGCCATGGCCTGGACCTCCAGGTAGCTGAATGTGCAGTCCACCTGCAGAGTACCCGGTCAGCCAGGTCCTGCCTCAAGCCCCACCCTCCCAGGAGCCCAGTCCTGTGAAGAGCAGAAGCTACCAGGACCAGGGAAGCTGCTGGTGGGGCAAAGGGGTTGGAAGAGGCAAGCCAGGCCCTGAGACTCACCCTCAGGGGCAGGCAGGTGTGGAGCAGGTAGGCTCTCCAGGGTAGTAGCGCCTAGGGGGAGAGAGTGTCTGGCCCTGGCAGGGCAGAGGCGTTTCCCTTTTGCAGCCTGGGTCCCAGTGGCCCTCCCGGCTCTGACCCCGCCATACCAGGACATGGCCTCGCTCGGCACCCTCTCGCGCTGGCAGCGAGGTTGTCAGCAGCAGCTCTGCCTCCTTGGGCCACAGAAACCTGGTGATCTCGCCTGTGGAAGGCAGTCTGCTGGGGGCCTGTGGTCCTCCCCTGGAGGTCTGGGCCACAGTCAGGCCGCCTTCTTTTATGGGCGAGCCCCGAAGGAGGGGGAGGGGAGTGAATCTGGGATGGCCAAGTCCCTCAGAGCAGCAGCGTGAAATCTCTGGTTCCTGCCCAGCGGGGCCTCTGCGTTGGGGCTCAAAGCTCCGCTCTGCTTCCTCCCAGTCAAGTAGGCGGGAAGGGCCAGGGCTTACCTCGCAGCTCACAGGATATGCCATCCGGAGCCTGGGGGGTCTGGGCCATGGAGCCCGCACCAGGAGGCTGTGGTACCCCCAGATGCCCCAAGAAACAGCCGCAGGCGGGTGGGCGGGCGGGCGGGTGCACACAGGAAGCCTGGGCTGGGGCAGCCCGCACAGCAGCCACCTGCTCCTGTGGCGGCAGCGGAAGGTGCACGCAGCTTCCTGCCAGGCCGCCCCCTGCCCGGCTCCTCCCCGCCTCAGCCTGTGGGCCGGCAGATGTCGCCTGGGTACGGGGTGGCAGGAGAGGTCAGGGTCCCCGCTGCCCACTGCTCCACTGTGTAGGAGCTTTTGGGTCAGGCAGGACATGGAGGAAGGAGTGGCGCGCTTGAAGGGTCTCGTGTAAAGCTCTCTCAGGGTCGAGCCCCCTACTTCCACCCAGCACCACCCCTGCTGCGAGCACCAGGGGGCGCTGTCCGTTTGGGGATCCTACGGACCCACCCGGCTTCCTGCCCTCCACTTGGGACTGGAGAGGTGGATTGGGGAACTGAACAAAAGGCGGCCAGATGGCCTCCAGTGCATCGCCCTCACCCCCAGAAACCAACCTCTGACTTCCAGTGTGGAGTCCCTGACTTTGAGTGGGAACAAAATGTCAGATGGGCCTAGACACCCTTCTGTGACTGTCCAGTTTTCATCAGATTCAGGCTGGTCAGGGAGTGCACCCCAAGGACTCCAGGGAGAGGTGGTGTGATCACAAGCAATGTCAGGTATATGGGGGTCCTGTGCGTCTGCATTCTACACTAGCTTGAGTTTGGGGAGCCTGGAACCACTCTCTAGGAGAGGAAAGCTAGTGTCTCCAGAGCAGGGAGGGGTCAGAGGATTATGGGGTGGGGGTCTGCCAGCCAGAAGCTGCTTTTACTAAAGACCAGGACCGAGATTCCTTAGGATTTCCAGGAGAGGATTATCCTCCCACCTGCACCACAGTGTAATTGAACTCCACTTATGAAAGAAGACAGCCCTCTGCACGGCCCTCCTGGCTTTTACCGAGGGGAGAGCAGACAGGAACCTTGGTTCCTTTCCCCTCTCTAGCTCCCCTGCCCCACTCGGGGAACGCCAGCAGCAGGAGTGCAGGCAGTGGGAGAGCACCTGCCAATCATCTGACACCTCTCCCCCCAACAAAATCTCACCTCCCACTCACTGAGGGCCACCAAAGGCTGGGACTAAGTGGAAAGTGAACAGTAGTGATGCGGGGTGGTGGGGGTCGGGGGGGCTCCTTCCCTCAGGCAATAGCCACTGGCCAGAGTCCAGGGCCCACAAGATAGGACCATGCCCAGGGTGCTGAGCCTGTTCTCTGACCCCCGTGGAGAGTTCAGGTTGAGGTCTAAAGAAGACTCCCCTGAGATCACACGGTACCCACACACTGCTTTTAGGGGGCAAACTCACTTGTCTCAAACAATGTCATTATGAACCGTTAAGCCAAGTGGTCTAGAAAGCAGGTCCCAGAGGCAAAGCTAAATCCTAACTGCCTCTGCCCAGCTGTTTGGCACATGGTGACTTATTTGACCATTCTGAGCTTCCAGTTCCCATTTTGTAAGCTGCAACTATTGACTTACCTCAACATCTTGCGAGAGGATGAAATGTGTAAGAGAAGTGCTCACAACAGCTCCTGGCACTCAGTGGACACCTGCGTTTGCCAAATATACCATGGCAACCGAGGCCTCCAAAACAGAACAGATACAACCGGCCTCACCAGGATTTGTTTGGTGTGACAGGATGAGAACTACAAGAGGAAACAACTGCCAAAGGGCTCAAGCTGGACTCCAGGCCAGTAGGCGCACTGGCGGCTTCAGAGCCTGTGTCCAGGGAGGAGGAAGCCACAATCAGCATGGAGATCAGGCCTGGAGAGCCAGGCTGCACCCACTCCAGAACTGCTGGGGGTCAGGGTGGCCACAACAGAGCCTGCTATGGGGGCCCAAGTGCACAGTCTCAGCTCCTACAAGTGACAATGACTCAGTGAGGGGGGTGAGGCCTCAAGCTTGCTCAAAGTCTGTCTGTTCCAGAGCGCATGACACACTTGTGGGTGCTCAGGAAATGCTAGAAGCGTGAGAGGCCTCAGCCCGCCTGGCCGGGGCAGCACAGGATGGAGACAGGCCGGTGAACCGCACCTCCCAGTGGCGCCACAAGTTTCCCCTCAGAGGACTTGAAAAGACAAAGATCCTGGTGAAACGCAGGAGAGGGCTCAGGCTGAGCTGGGTTACAGGACTGGCAACCCCAGCAGTGTGGAAAGGGCCTGCTAGGATCTGCTCTGCTTTGACATCCGGAAAGGGTGCTGCTGACACACTGGGGAACTCCCCCCAAGGCACTCTGGCGTGGAGTAATAGTGAGAACCCGCGGCCGCTGAGCACAGCTTGCCACATGATGGAGTCACAGAGGACACTTCATTACTATTCAACAGGGGACTTCCTTTTCTGCCGTAACCATCCCATCCCCAACCAAAATCAACCCACCCGTAAACTCTCAAACTGGGGCCTCCCTGGTGGTGCAGGGTTTAGACAGAGCTATCAAGCTATCGCAGCCACTGCAGCGGGAGTCCAGCCAGGGAGCTGACCCACATGGTGCAGCGGACATCCCGTCTCAGCAGTGTACTTCCGTCAATCTGCCTGTTCTGCTCCCCACGCTCTCTGGTGAATCCTCTCACCCCCTGTACTTCTGGTTTACAACCCAGTTCTCGTATGCATAAATATTTTTTAAAAAATGAACTCTCAAACTAAATGTATGCCATAAGAAATGAAGAGCTCTGAAGCCAATACATAGATCTCACTGGCCTACAGCCATCTAATGTGAATACTTACATTTGAAAAAAAAGTCATGTGCCAGCTGAAGTACCTCTGGTTGAGGGCCCCCAGATGGGAAGGAGACTGAGTGCTCCCAGCTTCATGCTACTAACATTCAATCCAAAGAGCTGACTGCCTGGTGGAGTCCTGAGGCCACCGAGAACCATTTCCTGCGAGAGCCAAGTACATAGGCAGAATAAGCCAGCCCAAGGCTAGACACATCTTATTGCTACTGTTCACTGAAACCTGGGTAAGTTAGAGCTCTGGTTTTAAAAACTGTCATCACCTTTATTAAAATACTTCACATAGGGAAAAAAAAATCATTACCACTACATATTTACGAGATTGAACTGAAATAAATCATCCATCAAATAAATGTCTCATGCACACTTGAAAAAAAAAAAAAAAAAAACTATCATCAGTGGCCGAAACGTTTACCTAACTGGGTCACCGGAGCACTGCTCTGACTCGGCCAGCAGTGGCGGCGCAGGGAGCCATGCACGATGCACGTTTCCTGGGATGACGCCCTTGGATGCTCCCTGTGGTGCAAACAAGTAGCTGCACCATCACCCCACAGCCTGGAGGTTGTACACGCAGTCTCCCCTTTCAAATGGACTTCTCCAGGGTCAGCTTCCCTGTGTCCCTCGGCAGCCATCCTGGCCGCATCTGAGGGACTGATCTCAGTACTAGAGCAGAGATGCCGAGGACAGCGCTGCCCATCAGCCCAAACCACCCAAACTATGGCCCACCCCCTCTGCTTGAGAACCCACTCCTGGCTCACCCACCCCCCTCGCTACTCACCCACTTTCAAGGAGTTAAGACTCGCAGCAGGATGCACTCAGTATCCTATCAAACGCTGAGACCATCTGCCATCTGCTAAAGAGGAAGCTGCCATGACAGGAACACAGCTGATCTGAAAGGCACCACCTCAGCCCATGCACATGGCCGCACCGGGCCCTCATCAGAGGAAGCACACAAGGCGGACTGTTCGGAGCACTTGTTAATCCGTTATGATTTATTAGCTGTACAGCAGTAGGTCCTCCTCCCCAGCTTCCAACCCCATTACATATTTTATTACAGGTCTCATGTTGGCGTCCTAAAATAATGAAAAATATCACACAGTACAGCTAAGTACAAAATGCATCAACCTAGAGTCTGATAGCTAACTGATGGCTCTCTTAAAAGCAATACACAGAAGAAAAAAGTATTTGAAATCAGCAAGACTGAGGCTCTCTAAAAAACACATTTTAAACATGTGACAGTTCATGTGCAAGAATCATTTTTTAGTTGGTTTTGCTTCACATTATTATTATTTTTGAAGATCCAAAGTTTCAATTACTGACCTAGAGAAATTTTCTGGCCCAGCTTTTAAGGGCTGCTGTGACCCACTCATAATCACCCTTCTGCTTTAATAGAGGATTTATAAAACACAAAATTCAGCTACAAACAGAGCAAAGAAAATGAAGATGGGAAATCATAACTGAAAGTTAATTGTACAAGGTTCAAATGCTGGCTCCATGGGCGGAAATCACGATCTTCACGTGGGCGGCCGTCACTGGTGGCGGGCAGCAGTCTGGGAGCTGTTCTGCTACATGATTGTGATCCAATTCCTTGTCAACATTTACACACTACAGAGTCCGTGGTAACTTAATTTGCAAGTAATTAAAATGCTGGGTTTTCTTACACTGCACTTCTTTTCAACCTCTTAATTAATGGAAAAGATTAAAATGTAAAAAAAGTTATTTACAAGCTTGACCATACCAGAAACTCTGCCAAGAAAGAGGCAAAGCCTTCAGGACAAAAACCGACCGTAGCATGCCGTACTACTGGTGTGCAGCTGACTCCAGCAAAGGGAGTCAGGGAAAAGCAAAAGCCAAAACCAGTTTAAAAGTCTAAGTCCTTCCCAAGTCTGCATTTACAATTAAAAACTCTCCTGGGAAGAAGACCAGAGAACTCTGGGAAACCCGGTGGCCATTCTGGAGTGGTTTACCATGGCGAGAGAGAGGGTTCGATGTCTCCATTTCCATCTAAGAAAACCAGTTAGGAGTCAACACTGTCCTCAGCACTTCACAGTAAACCCTCAGGGATTCTGAACATTCCATGATTTGCTAACATCAAACAGCAAGTTCTAGATAAATCACATTGTCTAACATCATCCTTGAAGTTTTTAGTTCTCGGTATGTTTGGTAAAATGGTGTAAAATGATGCTTTTCCCAAAGCCAAAAGAAGAAAGAAGGGAGAAAAATTAAGATTCGGGCCGTTTAAACACAGCCCAGAGCAGTCCCGGCGACGAGCGAGGCCCCGCCATCACCGGTCCATCATGCTGAGGATCATCTCAGGCGTGAGGTCTCCGTTGGGGGCGTCTGTTGCAGCTGGCTGGGCCTCCTCCTCCTCCCCCTCCGCGGGCTCTGCATCTGGCTCTTTTTTGACTTCAACTATAATGTTCTCAATTGCACCGGTATTCTGGTCTTCAACCTGAATGATGGCTGTTGCTGGCAAAAAAGAGCACGAACAAAACAAGTGCGCCATTAAAGCCCCTGAGGGAGTGTGTGAGGGAACCTTCAGACTCACTGCGCAGATGTCAGCAACACAGCAAAGTCTTAGTAAAGGACACAAAGTCATAGCGACATCAAATGTAACCACACGTGCAACTCCACTACTCTACAAACTATCAAAGAACAATATGCTGACATATGCCCACACAGATGCCCCCAACCTAGATATTAAGAACTTTACACCACGACTCTGGATTTTGCAAAAGGGTGAGGCAGGCCAAAAGCTGCTGACAGCATGACCAAGAACACTGCACGGTGCGTAATGCAAGTCCACTATAGAGGGACCCACCTGTAGCAGAACCTTCCTGACCCTCCCACTCCCATGGTCTTCCCACCACCGTTCACTAAAATGTGTGCAGGTAAAATGGTTCCCAAGATCTATAGTGACGTATACCTATAGCCACGGATCGGGGGCACCTTAAAAAAAAAAAAAAAAAAAAAAAAAAACCCTGCCTTTGTCAGAAGGAAACACACACACACACACACACACACACACACACACACCAGCTTTCAGGAAATCTAGAGGGACACATACACAAAATGGAGACCTGCACACCCCTCGCCCCACCCCCAGCCTGCTGTCACCAGACACTGTTAAGTATAAGACCACCGCCCTCATCAGTGGTGTGAGACAGAGGGTGAGGATGTCCTCTGTGTCCTTCCATAAAACAGGAGGCCAGCAAGTAAATCTACAGGTCTGGACTCCTTAGGAGGGATGATCCAAGCACAGAAATTGCTTTGTCCCTCTGCCCTTTAAAATCAGCTCATTTACACCCGTCATCGTTGTCTACCCCGCCAGCTGACCGTGGCCAGGGTGTTCTGTCCAACCCTCTCCAGCTGACAGCTCCCACAGAACAGAAGTGACCTTCTACTCTGGATTTCTTGCTGAACCACTAACAGGCCTTTAGAGTCGTCTTCAGATGTTCCCCCAGTAAAATCTAAAACACTGCTTCCTGACAGGATGCTCTGAAGTGTGCCCGTTAACTTGTTCTCAAGGCTTCATTGCCATCTTGCCAGAGAACAAGGGCCTGTTCCCATATGCCAGGAGAAGATGCCAGCCTACAGAACTGAGACAAGTAACTTACGCTGGGTCTGTTTGGGTTGGTTGGTTCTGCCGGGGGGGCGTCCTCTCCGCTTCTTGGCGGGTGGTGGGGCTGGGGTCACAGGCTGAGGCTCTGGCTCGGGTTCAATTTCTACTGCAGGCTCCTCCTCATCTTCATTGTCATCCAGGTCTGGTTCAGCGTTTTCTTCTCGTAAAATCATGAAGAACAGGTAGTAGGGCAAGGAGAATTATAGGGAAAAAAAAAACACACACAACACAAATATGCATATATTCTATGAAACTTCTGTATTTCAGTTAGTAAGAGTCCATCTTAAAAATGCCTCTGGAATTTAGGCAATCAGCACCAACAGATTATGACAGAAGAAATAAGAAAATCAACTTCAATACTATTATTGATACTTTATGTGGACTGGATGTTACTTTTCTTTTAGCTTTAGATATCAGGATACTAAGTTTCAAATTTTTGGAGGCACCTCCACTTTATACCAGTATGTAACAAAATCACATAAATAACAAAACTTTAAGTAGTATTTAAGTTGAAAAGTAATGACCTTCATAACCCCATCAATGGTGCAAGGATAAAAAACAGGGTGTTATGCTTAAAATGGACCCCTGAACATGGGTTCCTGCTAGTGAGCAAAAAGTGTGACTATTTATCCTGAGGCAAGAGAGAAGATGCATAGTGAGGTTCTATTTATTAGAACACAGAGCAAGAGTTCTTCTAAAACAACTAACTATTGGGTTTTCTCAAGGTTTTGGCTTAATTCCTGTACCAGACTTGATGATCATCCCCCCCACCCCTTATTCTCTCCAAAGAAACGAGTTTACATACAAAGATTTCAGATTCACATCACCATAAGAGTTCAACTTTCACATAAAAAAAAAAAAGTTAAGGCCCTCCCTGGTGGCACAACGGGTTAAACCACACCACCATGAAGCCACTGTAGCCCTATAACAAGAGTTCGATCACCAGCCAGGGAGCTGACCCACATGGCACAGCAGACCTCTCCTGTCTCCCTGCTGCTCCCCTCAGCCATATACTTTGTCAAGCTGACTGTTCTGCTCCCCATTGTTTCTGGTGAAGCCTCTTACCACCCCTGCACCTCTGGCCTGTAACCCAGTTCTGTATGCATAAATAAATAAATTATAAAAAAAAAAAAATTCATGTGCTGTGCTACCTCTACCATGAGCTTTTTTCAGCAGTTACTTTCCCTGTCTATGGTTACACAGACAGATCCCCTTCCACCCCCCACAATTTAAGAGAGTTTACTCTAAAGTAAGTTGAGATGGCGAGTGTTAAATTGTTTAACTTTACAGACACCTAGGTAATACCTGTGACCTTCTTTTCCCTCCAAGCCCACAAATATATTGTTAATTATTTATCTTCAAGAACAGAGATAGGGTATTTTATTTTCTAATTTTCCTTGCTAACTGTTGTGGGAGGAAAATTTAAGTGTGTATGCTTACAGTGAGCCTGGATTTCTTTCTTTCTTTTTTTTTAAAAAAGATTCACTTATTGGCCCTCCCTGGTGGCGCAGCGGGTTAAAGCACAGCACTGAGAATCTGAAGCCACTTCTGCATGAGTTTGATTCCCGCCTGCCGCCTGCCCCGGAGGAGACCACATGGCGAGCCAGACCTCTCCTGACCCGCCCGCTGCTCCCCTCAGCAGTGTACTTCGTCAATCTGCCTGTTCTGCTCCCCACTCTGTCTCTGGTGAAGCCTCTCACCGTCCCTGAGCCTCTGGCCTGTACCCCAGTTCTGTATGAATAAATAAATAAATCTTTAAAAAAAAAAAAAAGATTCACTTATTTATGCATACAGAACTGCAGAACTGGGGTATAGGCCAGAGATGTGGTGGGGGAGAGGATTCACCAGAGACGGAGTGGGGAGCAGAACAGGTAGATCTACAGAAATACACTGCTGAGAGGAGCAGCGGGAGGGTCAGGAGAGGTCTGCTGCGCCATATGGGTCAGCTCCCTGGCAGGGGATCGAACTTGTGCTGCAGTGGCTTCTGAGCGCTTCATAATGCAGTGCTTTAAACCCACTGCACTAGCAGGGAGAGCCGGAGCCTGAATTTCTAAAGTTATAAACTCCAGTAATTCTTTCAACTAGGGTATGCAAAAATAAATAAATACATAGATAGATAGATAGATAATCATTCTCAACTCCCTTGCCTTCTCTCTAATGCCACAATCACACAAAAGGAGAGGCGCGACTGCAGAAAGAACAGCCCTTTGAACCCTCCATCTCTTACTGGACGTATGACGTAGGACATGACTACACACTACCTCGGTCTCTGCGCAGTCTCTTTTGCACTCTGAGCTACTAACTAGTGACTTGAGGATCAAGATAATGTGTGTAATCACGACCCATAACTTAAGAGTGCACTACACAAGCACAACTGTGATTTACACTGTACATTACAGTTTTAAAGTTCTACTCTCCCATTTTTACCTTATTTTATGAGTTGTAATCCTCATTTCACAGAAAAACTGAGAAGCTAAGTGATTTGTAAGGTACGGTACAGTGAAACTACAGCTGGTGGAATTCAAACCTCTGGCCTCCTTTGGAGTTGTCCTGCTGCCCACATCTGCAGGCACCCAGAGAGCAGGAGCCCTTCCCCACACTGTGGCACGAAATGTACCCTGCTTGTTGCTCTCCTCCAAAAAGCACAGGTTATGCACATTCTTTCTCTGAAACTGGGTGCTTAAATTTAGAAATCTGTGGGTAAATGCCTGATCTTCAGGACAAAATGCCTTATTTGTCAAGTGACTGAAATCATAAGTGTGGGGAACACGTATCGGTACATGGCAGTGTGTCAAGAACGAGACGCTTCCCTGCTGAACTTATTCAAGCCCCCGACTGCCTTAGTTGGCCCAATTCCTATAAAACTACACAAATTCAATCAAAAATGGGAGTAGAAAGCACACAAAAAAACGTTAATAGGGTCAAAGGCTTATTAGTTTGGAGAGATGTTGGCAAAATGCCTTGTAAGTGGTAGTCGACTCTGCTGATCAAGCCTGCAGCTGGCCCACAGGCAGAACTTCTGGAGAGGACAAAGAGGACTGTGTGGTCGTGGTCAGCTATGGGATGTAAAGTCCATTCACGAGGCCAGGTAAAGAAATACTAGGTACGAAGCCCAGAGCCAAACTGCTTTATAAACTACCAGTGCAGAAGACAAAGGGTGGAACTGTAGAAATATACTGAGACACGTATCTGATCAAGTCCAATTAGGGAACAAAACTGGTCTTGCTGGGGGAAGAACCACAGAAGTACCATGAGGTAATACCATAAGAAATGTTAGGGGACAATGGTCTGCGGTGGCTTTCCACAACTATGAGCAATGACGGCATCCTCCAGCTTGAGTGCAAGAGACCCGTGATATCTGGTGGCAGTTAGGGGCTCTGACACACCACTTGGTACCGACCAACACTCCATTCGTTCATTTCTTTGCCAAACAAAGGGATCCCACAAGGACTCTCCATAGTGCATGCGCTTTTATAAAATTAAGCAAACTGACATTTCAAAGGAGACATTCATTTAAAACCCAGTAACTGAAGATAGCTTGAATGAAATTTTGCACTAAAAAAAAAAAAAAGCAACAAAAATTACTCCTATGCTTAGTGAAATATCCTCCTCGGAAAAGTTAGAAGTTCTGAAAAGAAAAGTGACGACTTTGCTAAAATAAAAAGAAAACTTACTAGTGGTTCTAAATTTTAAAAATGTAGCGCTTTCACAATCAAGTTTTAAAACAAAGCCAATACAATGACTAAAGTTTTCAAATATGTTCAGTTTTCATTTCCTCCCCACAATTTCTACTAACAAGCAATAGAGATGAAAAACGAGAACTTCTTAGAAATATATCAGGCATATCGTACTCTGCTTCTTGAGGAGTGCATTAAAAAAAAAAAATCCTACATTCTTTTCCACACACATGTGCCTTCTCACTGGGTGCCAGTACCTGAAGTCCACATTTAGAACCTAACAGTTCAGAACAAGTTCATACAGTCAAATGTGGCTCCTACATTACCAAGACTCTTGTTCTCCCCCCTCTGTCTTAGTTTAGCACCTCCGGGCATGCATACTGTCTGCCTGGATTTCATGACTAGCATGGCACAGACCACCCAGAAGCATCAGTGGTAGGAAATTAAGCCAAGGTTTAGGTAATAAAGGCGATAAAGGCAGAAGAGAAAGGCTGACCTTCACAGATTTGATCAACACATCTCAAGGCTAGGCTGACACAGGCAGTCAACAGAGGTTGGTGAAGATGCTTAAGCAACCCTCTTCATGTCCATTAGCTTCACTGCTCAAAGCTAGACCAGTTTCCTAAATGTGAAAGTTATGAACAAAAAAAGAAACTCTGCTGGCCTTGGAATATCACTAATCTGAATAAACTGGGTAGAGGTAGTAATTTTCTTTTGGTTTTTAACTGAATATATCATATGATATTCTCAAGCAATCGAATGCCATAAGAGAAAAAGAAAACTGCTGTGTGTGTGCACACGTAAGTGTGCGTGCATAACACACAAGCCGTCAGGAAGACTAGAGGGCTAAAGGACGCCAGAGTGGACGGCCAACCCGGTATCTCGACATCCATACATAAATACACTGGACACTGGGCACTGAAATCTGCTGTATGTAACTAAATCAAGAACAAGTCACTTAACTTACCACTGTCAGAGGAGTCTTCCTTTTTAGAGCGCATCTTTCTTTTTCTTCCACGTTTACTCTTCTTTGTTTCTCCCCCGTTTTCCCCTTCAACACCATCTGGACCAGCACAATTGTCAGCATGTCTTGCCATGGTATTCTAATAAAGGGAATAAAATCCTTCCACATTACTAAATAAATCAAGAAAAGAATTGGAAGTTCTCTCTATTTTAGTTTAATAAAATAAAAACTTCAGGGATCCATATTGAATTTGAATGTTCTAGTATCTGTTGAGTACATCACGAACATGCTCTCCCCATTCACAGGAAATGGTCTCAATCTGCAGGGCAAAGAGAAAGAGAGGAAGAAGGAAAGAAGAGGAGACTGACTCGCAGAAGCTGAGACCGGGTCCTCTGAGTTCCGCAGTTTGCAGACAAAAGGAGCTGGGGTGAGTCAATCACCCCTATCCCGAGCAGGTCTCATTAACACAGGAACACTCAGGACAGACCTACTGAAAGCTGGTGAGTTCCCCGCAGGCAGAAGGGTTTACAGATGGGTAGAACACTTCCAGGGGTGTTTACAATAGACAGTGTCTACTTTTATAACCTCAGTGGACAACATCAAAAGCTGTATTAAGAAAGGTTGAAAACAATAAAAGAACCATAGGAAAGTAAAACTCTGGACTCTTACCCGGCGTGTAAATGTTTTCCCACACTTAGAACAGACGAAGGCTGCAGGGACAAAGTTGGGGTCATGATAGCGTTTGAAGTGCATGTCGAGGAGCTGTTTCTGGCGGAAGGTCTTGTCGCAGTGGCTGCAGGCGTAAGGCTTCTCTCCGGTGTGGGTTCGCTTGTGCATGATCATGTGTCTCTCCTGAAACAGAGTTGGGTTGGGGAAGACATCAGACCGTGTCAGGGGACGGCTAGTCCAGCCGCTACCACCACTGTGCCTGTGACCAACAAGTCTTTTTTTCACTTGTCAAGATCATAAAGTTATCTTTCCTGGGGTACAAGATTGCTTCCATAAATCCTGGCACAGAGATGCTCATCTCCGTGTTCTACTACGCTACAGCACTTCAAGTATCAGTGGCCCAAACCAGATTCTTCCCTTCTTTCAAGTTCTTCATTTATTTCCCACAGTTGAGAAAAGTAACAAGGAATCTCTCTGAGGGGGAAATAAGCTGTAAATTGAACAAAATCAGTTGGAGACTGAGATGATACATTCAAGGTGTATCTGTACACAAGGTGCATCTCTGATATGTTAACGTTTTCCATAAATCACAATTTTAAAATACTCCTCTTAAAATAGTGCTTACAGGGCCTTCCCTGGTGGCTCAACAGGTTAAAAGTGCAGCACTCTGAGGCTTTCTGCAGTCACTGTCACTAGAGCGTGAGTTCAATCCCTGGCCAGGGAAGTGACCCACAGGAAGGTAGACATCTCCTGAACTGCTTGCTGATCCTCAGCAGTGTATTTCAGTGGTTCTACCTGTTCTGGTCCCCACTGTCTCTGGTGAATCCTAGCATTGCCCCTGCACTTCTGGCCTATACCCCAATTCTTGTATGCATAAATAAATAAACCTTAAAAAAAAAGTGACTACAGAAAGTATATAAAAACCATCTGATAAAACTGATACCAATGGGGGATCAAATGCTTTCTAATTATGAAGTTGTTTACCTGTCTGCAAGCATAATCACACTGGTCACACTTAAAGCGCTTCTCATTCTTGTGTGACTTCTGATGTTGGATGAGGGCATAACGCTCGTGAAACACAGCATCACAGTATCGGCATTTTTTGCCTTGCTCAATATAGGAATGCTGCTTCCGCAAGTGAACACCTGGAAGAAAAATACAAAGCCCAGTCCCACTTGTGAAAACAAGCATTTCAGCAAGTTAGTAACACATTTCTTTCTGTTTCTTAAAATCATTACTCTGGCTGTTGTACAGAAAATGAATGAAAAAAAGGACAACAAAAGGCATCCCTGGTGGTACAGGGGTCCAAGACATAGCAGTGCACCAGTCACTGCAAAATGAGCTCGAGCCCCAGCCAGGGGCTGACCCACATGGTGCAGAAGACCCCTCCTGTCTTGTGCACAACCCCCAGCAGTGTATTTCAATAGATCTGCCCATTCTGTTCCCCAATCTGTGTTGGGTGTATCTTCTCACCGCCCCCCTCCCACATTTGGCCTATACCCCAGTACTTATATGCATAAATAAATAAATCTTAAGAAAAAAAAAACAAAACAAATTTGAGAAGGTCAGTTAAGATGCTGAAACAGGTTAGGTGTGAAAAGATGGTAGCTTGGACAAGGGTGATGGCAAAAAATACAGAAGGAAAAGAGCAGAGGAAGCTGAGTTAGTAAGTCTTCATGCCCGAATAGGGTGAGAAACAGCAAGGTGTTGTCAGGGTCAATGCCAGTTTTTGGATCGGAAAACCTAGTAGTCAGTGGGACCATTTACTGAGTCAAGGAATCATGGAAGGGAGCAGATGATCAAGCTGTGTATGTGTGTGTGGTTTTGAAGATGAGGCAAAGAGATATAAAATGTTTGTTCCTGAATATAATGAATTTGAAATGTCAATGATACCAAAGTTGAGATAGAACTGTGAAAAATGGCTGGTTACACAAGCCTAACTAAATCCAAGGAAAGATAGGAAGTGTTTTAGTTAGTAAGTTTTGAGTGAGACCATGGGAACTGATGAAATCACTATGGCAAAAAGTAGAGAATGAAAGCAATTAAGTATAGATCTTAAAAAAGAAGAAGAAAAAAAAAAACCTAACAGTTAAGAGTAGGAAGAAGGTAAATTATGACAGAGATGCAACATTCAGAAAAATAAAACCATTAGGTTGTAGTATCATGGAAGAAAGTGTTTTAAGGAGAGCACAATCCACTAATAATGCTAAGAGATCAAGTTAGATGGCAAGTGGAACATCCCCCACATCCACAGACACCCTTTAGTAATAAGGCTCACTGTACAGTGATAAAGTATAAGCCAGTGTGTGTGGGTGTGTGTGGGGGGAGTGGGTAGAGGGTGGAAAGTAGGAAAATGCATTGGGTGAAGAGCTGTGAAAGGGAAAACTATGAAAATATAACTCTTCATGAGAAATTTGACAGGAAGGAGAATAGGAGTTTGAAGATGAAGTAAAAAAGGTCACAGTCGGCAGTGTAAAGTCTGCCAACAGGAGAACTAAGGTACTATAACAGCCATACCACGAATGACACCAACTCTCTAGAAGATGGAAAAAGAAAACCTGAAGGCAGATTGCAGGCATGTTTGACAATATGAAATTCTAACGTTCAACCTGTAACCCTTATTTTTTTAAGTAGGCAGAGATCACATACTGGCAGAGGCCAGGGAGGCAGAGAAAAAAGGGGAAAAAGATTAGAAATTTATAGAAAGAAAAAGATTTATCTAACTCTATATCAAAGCATGGAGCCTACCAGGTAGATGGCCCCCAAAACATTGATGGCATGAACCAGTGAATGAACAAATTCACTGAGAAAAATCAGAGCACACATGACTTGAACAAATAGCTAGATTGCCGAGGAGCAATGACAGCTTATATTTATGGTGATGACAACCTGTTTCAATCAAGGATATAGCACATTAAACAAAAAAATAGCCAGTTCTGGGGAATAGAAATTTAGTACAGAAAGGGGTTCTTTCACTTTGTACTCTCTACACATGTTCATTACATGAAGGCCTTTTACATACACATATTACTTCAATTAGAATTTCAGGTCTCAAATTCACCCTCTGATTCTCTAAAACAGATGCAACAGCAATACAAAAGACTTCTTTTCAGGTAGGTCTGGCTTTAAAGCTCTGCTTTCGTGTGTCACAATTTAATGAATTTTAATCACTGAATATTAAGTGAAATCAGGCCTGCTTTCAAGAGGAAACATATACTTCTTTGGGACTGGTTCTGGGAAGTAACTAATTATTTGGTAGTTCTAAGGCAATTAAGTGCCTCCTAGAAAGTTGATTATATATATGGTCTAAGAAGCATTGTGCTAGTAAAACCACCCAAAGTGCTTGTTCAAGGTGTCACAAAAGTTATTAACTTAAAAAAAAAAAAAAAAAGAATAACCCACACATTTCTGATACAGTGGTTTAGATTTTTAGTCACGACGTGATAAGAACTATAAAACTTTTTCATTTACCTGAAGGAAGTACCTCTTAAATCTTTCTAACAAAGTCCTCATAATAGCAGAGTAGGAGGGAAATATGACCCAGGTCTTCTGTGGAGTCCAAAGTTCTTTGCTTCAAATTCAGTTTCATCTTAAAAAATGTATGTCAGTCTGCATTTTGCTCAATACAGCCATATTAATGTAAAAATGTATTAAAGGGGCCTCCCTTGTGGTGCAAGCTCAGTACATAGCCACCACAGCAGCACAAATTCAATCCCCAGCCAGGGAGGTGAGCCACATGGCCCAGCAGACCTCTCCTGTCTAGCCTGCTGCTCCCCTCAGCAGTAGATCCACCTGTTTTGCTCCCCACTCTGTCTCTGGTGAATCCTCTCACCTCTCCTGCACCTCTGGCCTGTACCCCAGTTCTGTATACAAAAATAAACAAATCTTTAAAAACAAAAAGAGAATGGCACATATTAAAAAAACAGGCAACAACAAAGATTGGTGAGGAGGCGGAGAAAATTTGGTGGGAGTGCAAATTGGTTCAACCACTATGGAAAGCTGTGGAGTTTCTTAAACTACTAAATACTAAAGATGGAGCTACCATTTGACTCAGCAATTCTACTCCTAGCAATCTACCCAAAGGACACAAAAACATTATTCAAAACGATATATCTGTACACATGTTTATTGCAGCACTTATTACAACAGTTAAGATATGGAAACAACCCAAATGCCCAAAAGCAGATGATTGTATCAAGAAGAGATGGAATACATACACAATGGAATACTATTCAGCAGAGAAAAAAGTCATGCCATTCACACGAACATGGATGGATCTGGAAGGGATTATGCTGAGTGAAATAAGCCAGAAGGAAAAGGAAAAATATCAGATGGTTTTACTTATAGGAGGAATATAGATACATCAAATAAGGGATCAGGAAAAAACAACAACATCAGCAGGCAACTATAAATCAGTACCATTCTGCAAAGGGGGAGGAAGAGGAACCAAAACAGGGAGAGAAGAGCATATGGGACTATAGTGATGGTTCACAGGTGAACTGGTGGATGGATCTATGTATAGGGAATACACTTGAGAGAAGAAAGCTATAAAAACCATGTACTGCATAAAAATGAAAAAATGTAAAAATGTCTTAAGACCCAGCTAAATTGTGTAATTATGTTTTACCCAAAACCTATTGATTAAAACCAATGCTACAGAAATATAGGTCATGTTCATGTTGAAGCTACTCCCTAATATGATCTGGGTACTGATATACATCCCAGTATGAGAAACAGCTTGAGAGGATGCCAAGAGGCTTTTAAACCCAGCTTTGATAAGGTCAAGATAACTATCTGAGCCTCAGATTCAAAGCCTATACATCTACCTTGGTAACTTAATGTTACTGTATGTATAAAGTGAGGAACAAAGTAAAAGAAAAACAGATGGTCCTCCCTAGTGATACAAGGTGTTAAGTCTCAGCTTTCTGAAGCTATAGGCAGCCACTACAACACAACTTCAATCCTGGCAAGGGAAATACTCCACATGGTGCAGCAGACCTCTCCTGTCTTGGCCACTGCTCCCCACATTGTCTCTGGTGCACCCTCTTACCCTCCTGCACCTCTGGCCTACAACCTAACCTTGTATGCATAAATAAATAAGTAAATCTTAAAAAAAAGAATAATAAGAAGAATAATATTCAGGGAGTATGCATTTTGAACAGAAGAGAGATGGGGCAGTATTTTTACTTCTTTTAAGAAAAACAAAGCAAGAAATTCAAATAACCCTACCTTTAAGTATGGCTTATACTGAGTAATCTAATAATAAACTCTAGCTTAATTATGCACAGAAATGTAATTCTCATAACATCAATACAACTGCCCAATGACCTAAGTAAAGTGTATAAAAGTGCTGAAGAATCTGACCTTAATTTGAATCATACTATGTCATTCCTTATTTGGGGACATTAATATGTCCAATGAAGGCTACTAATTATCAAAAGTAGATTCTGAGTCAGTGAAGTTAAGATTTAATTTCACAAATCCTTTAAAACATGTTTTCATATGCCATGAATTAATTTACTTACCCAAATCACTTTTTCGGGCAATGACAGTGTCACAGTGGGGACAGTGAAATTTGGCGACATTTTCTGTGTGCTTCTGTAAAATGTGCATCTTCATGGTGCCACTTTGGGTAAACCGAGCATGACAAATATAACATTCATATGGTTTTTCCCCTTAAAAGGAAATACAGAAGCAACAAATTAGGGAACAGGAATACTTTCATTAATTGGAGAGTGATTCAGGCTGGCAGATACACTGTCAAGAGAATCTTCAGGTCTTATTCAGGAAAGCAAAGGCACAGACCCATTATCTAGTTCAAGTTTATTTTAAGAGATGGCAAAACAAAGCCCTAAATTGCTGCCACCACCTGTGTTCTGCTCAGTTCTCCCACAAACCTTCAGACTAGAAAGAGCACAATTCCCACAGCAATGCTTACATTTGGGGGGAGAGTAAGCAGATGACAGAAGGACCTTCTTTTTTTTCTTTAAAAGAGAAAGGTGTTCTGAGGAAAACTCAGGGAGTTGGGTTAGGTAACCTACCCAGACGTCCTCTAACAGTAAAAACCCTAGATTTTAATTTAATTTTTAAAATTACAACAGAAGATACAATAACAGTATTGCTTCCAAGCTGTATAAAGACTCAAGATGAGTAATAAAACACAATCTGTTCCCCAATGTATATTCAGAAGATATGCCGGAGAAGCAGCTGTCCACTGCATCCTCACTTCATGCCAGCTTCCATTCAGGTATGCAAAGGGGATGTGCAGTGCTGAGATGGTCCCTTGGGACCCGCTGAAAGCAGCTGATTAATACAAAGCAGGGAGAAGTCCTACCTGAATGGGTTCTCATGTGCCTTTTCAACTTGTATGTGTCCCTGCTGGCATAACTGCACAAGCTGCACTGGAAAGGACGCTCTCCAGTGTGAGAACGAATATGACGTTTTAATTTGCTGACCTGAAATGTGAAAACCAAACCTCTTATCTTTCTGTTAAAGTAAACTGTGAACACTATGAGTTAGTTAATAAAGTTTAGCATTTAGGGGCTGAAGTTCAGAACACATCTCTGGCCTACACCCCAGTACTGCATGCATAAATGAATAAATCTTTAAAAAAAAAATCCTTATAGGCACTAGGATTTATTGTTCCAAAGAGCTACTGTTAATTCCTGTTCTAATACCACACTGTCTTCATTTACTATTCAGTTTTATAACACCCAAGAGCACAAGTCCCTCCCTGTTTTCAATTTCTGCTAGTCCTTCACCTTTACTCTTCCAGGTGAAATTTAGTCTCAGCTTATGATGCCTGTCTATTCATGTCCTTTAGCAAAGATATTTTTTGCTTTTCAGTTATCCTTGAAGTTATTTTATTGCTATTAGAACTTGAACCTCCTTTCTAGTACTTGTAACACAAAATGAAATTTCTGATTTGTGTATGTATCTTATATTCAGTGACTCGACTTGACTCTTACTGTTTGACTGTTATCAGTTTATAATACTGAGTTTCTTATTTAAAAATTTTTTCCAGAGATTTATTTACTTATGCATATAGAATTGGGGTACAGGCTACAGGTGCGGGAGGTTAAGAGGTTTCACTAGATACAGAGTTGGGGGCAGAACAGGTGGATCTACTGGAACACAATGCTGAGGGGAACAGCTGATGAGACAAGAGAAATCTGCTGTCCATGTGGGTCACCTCCCTGGCCAGGCACTGAACTTGGGCTGAAGCAGCTGCGGCTAGCTTCATAGCACCGTGCTCCAACCTGTTGTGCCATCAGGTAGGAGCCCTACAGAGTTTTTTTTTTTTTTTTTTTTAAGATTTATTTATGCATACAAAACTGGGTCCAGGCCAGAGGTGCAGGGGCGGTGAGAGGATTCACCAGAGATAGAGCAGGAAGCAGAACAGCAGACTGACGAAGTACACTGCTGAGGGGAGCAGCGGGGGAGACAGGAGAGGTCTGCTGCACCATGTGGGTCAGCTCCCTGGCCGGGGATTGAACTTGAACAGAAGTGGCTGTGGCCAGCTTTGCAGTGCTGCACTTTAACCTGAGGTGCCACCAGGGAGGGACCACTACTGAATTTTTATTCCATGTGCAATTCATTTCTTGTTTTATTCTATCCGTATTTCCAGCATGATGTCCAAGTAGTAACACTGAGAATGGGTATCTTACCTTATTCTGAATATTTAAGAGACTAATTTCAATGTTCCAGTTAACTAGAATTACTCTTCTGTTTCTGGCAATATATTCCTTAGAATAGAAGACATTTTCTGCTACTCTTGCCAATTTTTTTTTTTAAAGATTTATTTATTCATACAGAACTGGGGTACAGGCTAGAGATGTGGAGGGTGAGAGGCTTCACCAGAGACAGAGTGGGGAGCAGAACAGGCATACCAACGAAGTACGCTGCTGAGGAGAGCAGCGGGGGCCAGGAGAGGTCTGCCACGCCATGTGGATCTCCTCCGGGGCAGGCGGGAATCGAACTCATGCGGAAGTAGCTTTAGCTTCTTAGTGCAGTGCTTTAACCCGCTGTGCCACCAGGGAGGGCCAACTCGCTAATGTTTTTAAACAGTAACAAGTACTGAATTTTAGCTTTCCCCCAGTTGTCTACAGAAATGATAATATGCTCAATGCAATGCATTGGTCAACTATCCTTGCATTTCAAGTATATGCTGTTTAGTACTTAACACTAAGTTTGATTTCTTATTAATTTTATTGACAATTTTTGCTTCTCTATGAGAATAAGATACAGTTTTCCTTTTGGTAGTACATTATCCAGTTTTGGTAACAGGGTCACCTCAAAGAGTAAAGGTGATAAATACTCTTATTTTAAAGGTACCTTTCAAGAAGTTATGGCAAAGTTTGACAGAAAGTGTCATGTGGAACTAGTGCTCTTTTTGTTAACAGGTAAATCTTTCACATGCATTTCTGGATTTTTTTTTGGCAACAGGGAGAGGGAGTATTTGTAATTAAAGACTTTTCCCCCTCATCAGGGGCTCAAGGGGTTAAGTCCCAGAACTAGGAAGCAATCTGTAGCCACTGCAGCACAAGTTAGATCTCCAGCCAGGAAGCTGACCCACATGGCACAGCAGACCTCTCCTGTCTCGCCCACTGCTCCCCTCAGCAATGTTTCAATAGATCTGCCTGTTCTGTTCCCCACTGTCACTGGTGAATCCTCTATTACCCCACCCCCACACCTCTGGTCTGCACCCCAGCTCTTGTATGCATAAAATAAATATTTAAAAAAAAAGATTTTTTTCTTTCATTATCAGTTTGGGTATATCTTCATGATGGAATCATAGATGAAGAAATGCACCAACTAGAGTTAAACACTCACTTCTACGCTGGCATAATCGCACATGGAACACTTAAATGGCTTCTCATGGGTGTGTTTATAACGACGATGCCGCACCAATTCTCCACTCGTCACAAAGGCCATGTCACAGTCTGGGCACTTGTGAGGACGAGTACCTAGAGAAAAGAGGGTATAACAGGAAGACAATATCAAAGGCACAGTTAATGATGTGGCTCAATGTGTACACAAATCTGCTACATATCTAACCAGGTTGGATCCTGGTTATCACACCAACTTTGCATTAGCAGAAAGCTACAGGAGGTATTGCTGACTTTGCAACACTAACCCCAGAACATTAAAAAGACAGACCCAACATTTCGTTTCTCTAAATTTCCCATTGTAGTCTGTTTGCCTTTAAATACCAAATTCTTTTTATCCCTACTTTGTGAATATTCTGGTCACTATGGATTTAAAGTTAATAGAATACCATTGTTTTTACCCTTATACAACATCTTTTACACCTTAAAGTTTTATCAAGTGCAGGTGATAGACTTAATAGTTACCTGGCTCAGGTAACTTTTGCACATCAAATCTTACTGGGTCCTCAACTGTTCACATTCCAACACATTTTTCTTAGGCTTAAAAAAAAGCTTGTTTTCTACTTTGATAAAGAATTCTAGAGGTATAGAAGAAATGTGACACAACAGTGCTGTCTAGCAGATCACTAGGAGACATTTGTGTCTATATAACTGGTACGTGGATCTTCTTTGGCCACTGTCTGCAATGAAAGCTGCACTGGAAATACTATGCCAAATTATAAAAATAAGGAGGTAAAGCTGAGAGCAGACGACAGTGTTGTCCAGACTAATAGGGGTCTAGCCAGGGACCATCACTAATTGCAGGCTAAGATAAGGAGGTCACAGCAAGGTAATCTCAAACACCAAAACTAAAGGAAAGCTGCCTGTGAGAAAAACATTAGGAAGAGTCATAATGTAGTATTTGGAGCCAGTCATCTGCGTAAGTGATTTTTTTGGAGACAGAGAAAACCCTAGAGAGGGAAGTGTGATAGTAGCTAAGTAATTGGGAGTAATATTCATTTGCTGAATTTGCTTCCTTTAGTATCACTCAGGACACAGGAGTGTGATAGGTAGGTAGTACAGATTTGGTGGTGCAGATAGGTAAGAAGGAAAAGTATACATTTCCATTAAGAAAAGCTAAAGTGAAAAACAAGAATTTCCAATGTATACCTAATATGATCTACAGATGAGGAAGGGCCCTGTGTTTAGGAGAAACAAGTTAATTAGGAAAGGAGAGAACACTACTCTGGGATGGGGATTTTCAGTAGCCCACACCATGGTGCTCATCCACATCCCACTGCCCAAAGCCCATGTTCATCCAATTAACACTTCACCAGCTATAGTCTCTTGATAAAGGTAAGGTGTTCCCTACAAAGAAATACAACTGCATCTAGAAAGTGATTTAAGTTTTTCTAACCAGGAAAGTCAGGAAACTAATTTTCTGATAGATGACCTTTAAGAGTTTGATTAGTATGAATTAGTACTACGGAATCAGTCCTGGGTAAACAGAGAGACTGAAATTCTTATTTTCAAAATTGAGAACTATGGGCCATCCCTGGTTGTGCAACAGGGCAAAGCACAGCACTATGAAGCTACTGCAGCCACTTAACACAAGTTCGATCCCTTACCAGGGCGGTGTTGCACATGGTGTGGCAGACTTATCCTAACCCTCTTGCAGCTCCCTTCAGCAGAATTTCAGTACATCTGCCTGTTTTGCTCCCCACTCTGTCTCTGGTGAATCCTCTCACCTCCCATCCTCATACCTCTGGCCTGTACCCCAGTTCTATATAGATAAATAAGTAAATCTTTATTAGAAAAAAAAAAAAAAAAAAAAAAAACCCTGAGAACTATGACGCACAGTCCCCACAGCAAGGCACTCCCACCTTGGGCAATCCAACAGTGGGGGGGCCACAGTTTTTATCCAGTCCTATGCCCCACTCATAATAATATCAAACTATCAAATAAGACATAGTGCCTAGTGTTTGAATAGAACTAAGGAGAGAGTGAAATGGGCTAATTAGTGCACAGGATGCTGCTTACAGCATGCTGCTTAGAGGCCAACCCCCACCTGACTGCTCATCAGATAACCAGCACATCAGTGAAAAACAAAAGTCACCAAATGAGGTGGAGAATCAGGGTAGAAAACTACTCTGCCTGAGGGACCTGTAAAGAAGTTTCTATAAACACAAGCCAACATGGAGAGTGCAAAGAGCCTAGCATAGAAGAGAGCCTAAAGTGAACTCTAGTCCTATCACTTCACCTCAGTAACCCCTCAGACCACAGCTATTATGAAGTACATATGGAACACAAATGTTTGATTTGCTAGAATTTGCTTCAGCTTAGCAGTCAAATAATCCTTTCCTGGTAAAGCAACCAGAAACCACATTTTATTTGGTTAAGATATAATTTCTTTCTTCATGGGAATTATTGTCTAACTTTTTGGAGTAATTTTTTGTTATTGCTATTAAAACCTCAGCCTAACAAATGTGTCTTCCGGGTAATGTTCCATGTTAACTACCAGAGATATCTTTTTGGGATCATAATATTCCTCTGGTTTGAATTCTAAACATTCTTGATAGCTACCTGTAACTAAGTCCATCTGCTTAAAATAAAATCAACAGGTCCTCCCTGATGGCACAAGGGGTTAAAAGCACAGCATTATGAAGCTATCTGGAGCCACTGCAGAATGGGTTCAATTCCCAGTCAAGGAGCTGACACATGGCACAGCAGACTCTCCTGTCTCGCCTGCTGCTCCCCTTAACAGTATTTCAGTCAATCTGCCTGTTCTGCTTTCTGGTGAATCCTCTCACCCTGCACCTCTGACCTGTACCCCAGTTCTTGTATGCATAAATAAATAAATCTTAAAAATTAAAATCAACAACACAAAAAGTATACCTAAGAAAGAACAAAAAAAAATTTTTTTTCCCCTACTAGTTTTCTACCAGAACCTATCTGGACGATACTTTTACCTTTTGCTATGTTGTAGCCCCAAACATTCTTCTCTAGTACCTGTGTGTGTGTTAAGGTGATTCCTCAGGAGGGTGACTGTTCTGAATGCCCTGCCACAGAGATGGCACTTGTGTGGTCTCTCATCAGTGTGACTTTTCATATGACGATCCAAATTTGAACGCCGTGGACACGTATAACTGCAAAGTTCACACTGGAATGTCTTCTTTACACCTATAGGCAAAACAAAACACTTAGCACAAGGTTTCTAGGGGTGAAAATTAATCCTTAACTTCTACAAGTGTATTTCACTAGGCTTTTATAACTAAGCCTAATCTATGTAACATTAAGTCGTGATTATATCATGGTACTAATTAATATATTCCTTTCTCTTCAGTACATAAAGAGTACTCAATCTTAGTATTCAGCAAACAAAAGATGCCATTCGCCACAACATGGAGGGAACTAGAAGGGATTATGCGCAATGAAACAAGTCACCAGAAAAAAGGAAAATATCGAAATGTTTTCACTTACAGAAGGAATATAGGGAAACCGCCCTAAAGGTCAAAAAATAGAAAAGTGAAACAAAACTTGCAAGCAAACTAGCTCTGAGGCATACAGCAGAGGTAGGGGGAGGGGAAGAGGATGGGCCAAAAAGAATGGGATGAGCACAAGGGACGATGGTGATGGTTCATGGGTGGGGGGATTTCTGGGGACTACATGTAAGTGGTGAAATGAAATACTGTGTGAAAATAAATGACAATGCAAGGGGAAAAAAGTGCTTACTCCGGAAAATCTTTTGACTAGTTAAAAAAGACTGGTAACATACCATAATCTTTAAAATACAAAAATACGGAACATAAAATAACCTGCAAATTCACTGCATTATGTTTTCTCCCAAAATGGCTTAAAGAAAATAGTGGATAAACTCATTTTACCTTTCTTTTTAATTTTAGTTGGTTTTGGAGGCTTCATGTTACCAACCACTTTCTCTGCATTGACTTCTGACAGCAGACCCTCCTGCTGTTCTTCTTCAAAGTCATAGACAGACACATCTACATCTTTGCCCTCTTCTGTGTAACGCAGTTTGCTCTTTTTGGTTTTCTTTGTTTTTTTGGCTGGTGGCTGATAGTCTGGGTCTTTTTGCCACGTAGGATCTTCCTGAGGTGGAAGTTCCCCTTGCTCTAGTGTCTCCACCTCTCCATTGGCTCCCACCTTAACCACTTGAAATCCTTCAGGCAAAGGTAAGGTGTGGCATATCATGGGTTCGCTTTCTGCAAGGCCCTCTTTAGAGACTTCATTCTCATAAGCCCCCTGAAGTTCTTCTACTGAAGTAGTAGCCACAGGTACAGTCACAGGAACAGGTACTTGAACAAGCTGAAGTTCTCCTATATTTATGGGTTGTTCCTCCATATTTACCACCTGCAAGGTTATGATCTGGGTATCGTCCACAGCAGCCTCTGCTTCTGGAGCAACTGTGCCCTCCATTACTTCAGTCTTCATCTGAAGAAGGGTAGGATCGAGCTGTTCCATCATTACCATCTGTACACTGCTATTGACATCCTGGACCACCTCACCCCCATCAGTCTGGTTCTGGGGTAGATGGCAAGTGTCTTCTTCCTGGCCCCCTTCCCGACGTCTCTGGTAAGTCTTTCTCTCCTTTCCTTTAATGAAAGTTTCAGATTCCTCCACGATGGCTTCAACCGCCTCTCCTTCCATTTCCCCTTCCTTTATCAAAGAAGAACACAGATTGCTATTTAAAGTTTGTATATATGAAAAAATACACAATATCTTTCAAAGCCATTGATGAATGAATAGATATCAGTGTTAATATTACAAAAAGATACAGCAGCTAGTATATGCCTCCTGGTGGGAAGACTAAATAGCATCTATGGAACAGTCTTCAAATGAAACAAAAATAAATAAATAAAATCTGAATCTCTAGATTTTACCAACAATGAACAAAAAATTGCTGACAGAGGATGTTAAATTGTACTATATGGATAAAATCAGTGAAATGCAGACTGAAAGAAAACTGCAGGATTAAGTACTGAGTTTCACCTTCAAATAAATCACCAGGAGAAAAAATGGGAAGTAAAGGGAGAACATACATATAAGTGGCTCTCTGCCTCCATGGTCATTTGGCAGAGTCTGGATATTTTTTGGCATTCACTACTAGAGAGGATATGCTACCGACATTTAATGCGTAGAGGTTAGAGTTGTAAACATCCAGTTATGCACAGGTCACTCCCCTACAACTGGGTCCCAAATGTCAATAGTGCTGCGTTTGAGATGCTGATTTATGCAAAAGAGATGTGGCAATTAATCTTAATGCCTGGATTTTCTTTCACTCCTGATTCAAAACAACGAATTTAAAATAAAAAATTAAATCAAACGGATGAGGTGTTTTGATGATAAAGAATTAACAAAACTAGCTTAGATCTTACATATGTCCTACATCTATCAAAACACTGGCAAGGGATCTTTTTTTTTCCTTAAATATTTATTTATTCATACAGAACTGGGGTACAAGGCAGAGGTGCAGGGGCGGTGAGAGGTTTTACCAGAGACATAGGGGGGAACAGAACAGGCAGATCAACGAAGTACACTGCTGAGGGAAGCAGCAGGCAGGTCAGGATAGGTCTGTCGTGCCATGTAGATCACCTCTGAGCCGGGGATGGAACTCACACTGAAGCCACTGTAGCTAGCCTGCTGTGCTGCATCCTAACCCATTGCACCACCAGGGAGGGCCTCGGGATCTTATTTTTTAAGCTCATTCTACTAAAGATAACGTGCACCGTCATCATGTTTTAAGCCAGAAACAGAACTTGGAGTCAAAAGGCTCTTCTATAGCTACTAAATAATACTACCCCTGTGTCATACTATCAACTTGACATCCAAATATCTCACTCCTCTATGACACCATGAGTTTCTGGAGGATAAGGGCTGTGTATAAGTACTTTTTACTCTTAGCACTGTGCCAGGTACATGTCCACAACATATAAAAGAGAAAAAGAAACAAAAATTGGCTAATTCATAGCTTCTGGTTCTTAAGTCTTGTGAGTGCTGAGAGTACCACGACAGCTGAGAATAAAATGGAACTGAACAATCACCTAGTTCATAGCAAAAATGAAGTAACAAACCCAGAAACACATTATGTTCACTCAAAATTAGTATTGGAAGTACTAACTAGTTCTGTAATCTTGCTCTAGTTTGAGGCAAAATTTTTTGCTTCTTCTATTAGACACACCTTTCTTCAATACTTCTGTCAGGCAACTTGACATTGTATGCAAGCCAGTGGTCAGAGAAAACCCTGTGAGTCAAGACTACCTTCAAGGCAACAGATTCCAGTGAGATGGGCAAATGCATATAGACTTACATTCTAGGAGCAACATATACAAAAGCTCAAGATAAAACTAGGTTAAGTTTGAAGAAATCCTCTTAACCAGGTGTGAGATAAAATGCTTCATAAGTATGAAATTTGAGTGGAGCCCTGACATATGGGCATGACATTCAAAGGAAATGTGTGTACTGTGACGGGAAAGGGATTGGATCCTCAGGTAGAATAACATGAGAGAACTGGTCATGAGAAAGAATAAAATAATTGGCTTAAAGCACAAAAAAGGGTAGAAAGAAACAGAAGAGGTACTAGTTTAGAAGGTTTTAAATTACAAAATACAAAGACTGTATTTATGATTGGCAATGGGAAACCATGTCCAGGGAAACTGACTTTACTCATTTCATTAGGAATATAAACTGGTCGCAACCATTTTATTTAAGATTTATTTTTATTTATGCATTCAAGAGCTGAGGTATAGGCTGAGGGGGTGAGAGAAGTCACCAGAGAAAGAGTCAAGAGCAGGACAGGCCGACTTACTAAAATGCACTGCTGAGGGGAGCAGTGGGCAAGAAAAGAGACATCTGCTGTGCCATGTGGATCAGCTCCCTGGCCTGAGATCAAACTCAGGCAGCAATGGCTGGCAACAGCTTGATAACACTTAGACTTCACCCTTGTGCCACCAGGGAAGCCCCTGGCAACCATTTTGGAAAGCAATCTGGATTTACTGTAAAAAACTAAAAAGAGAAATGCCCTACGACCCAGAAATCTCACTGCTGGGCATCTATCCAAAAAAAAAAAAAACCATGAAACCAGAAGCTCAAAATATTATGTGGTCTACAACACTACAACGTTTTTTTTGCAGCATTATAATACAAATGCTAGGATCCTAGAATCTACCTAAGTGCCCAATAAAAAGGATCAGGGGCCCTCCCTGGTGGCACAGCGGGTTAGAGCACAGCACTAAGAAGTCACTTTCTCATGAGTTCGATTCCCGCCTGCCCCAAAGGAGATCCACATGGCGAGGCAGACCTCTCCTAACCCGCCCGCTGCTCCCCTTAGCAGTGTACTTCATTGATCTGCCTGTGCTGGTGAATCCTCTCACCCTCCACATCTCTGGCCAGTACCCCAGTTCTATATGAATAAATAAATCTTAAAAAAAAAAAAAAGGATCAGATTAAGATGTGATATATCCACACAATGGAATACAATTCAGCCATAAGGAAAGACAAAATGTAACAATTTAGTGTCAAATGGATGAAGGTGAAGGAAATTATAGCAAAGCAAGTCCAAGTGAAAAAGACAAATGCTGAACATTTAGTGGATGATTTGACCAAGCCAAAATACTTATAAAAATTACAAAGGCGGGCCCTCCCTGGTGGCACAATGGGTTAAAGTGCAGCGCTGTGAAGTCATCCACAGCCACTGTGGCATGAGTTTGATCCCTGGCTAGCCAGGGAGGTGGCCCACACTACACAGCAGGACTCTCTTGACCCACCCCACTGCTCCTCTCAGCAGTGCAGTGTATTTCAGTGGATCTGTCTGTTCTGCTCCCCACTCTGTCTCGTGAATTCTCTCTCCCACTGCACCTCTGGCCATGCAGAAACAAAAACAAAAAGCCACACACAAGAGATGTCTGAGGTTAAGGTGGTGAAAAGATCAAAATAGCATAATGGATCATGGTGGAAAACATATAAATAAATAAAAGTGTTTTAAAAAAGGAATAAAAATGGTATCAGGTGTTCCATGTGATACACACATGTCAAAGATGCTCACAAAATGTCAGACTACTAATGGTACCTGGTGTATGTGTGTGAGAGGTGGGGATTATTTCAAAATAAAGTGCATGCAAAAGGGAAGCACATATAATAAATATCCTTCTAGCTTTAAAGACCCCCCAGTGTGTGGCCCCAACCTATTCACATTTATCATGTATGGTTCTGCAGCACACTTTTCCCTTGAGTCAAGCCATAAGAATCACAACTGACCCCACTGCCATATTCTTCCAAGACTACTTTAAAAATGATCCTCACTATAAGTAATTTCACATCACCAGTATTGTTAAGACAGATTATTCTCAGAACAAGAATGTTCTATAGAGCATTATCATATAGAAAAATAATGGAAGCTACAAATGTGAGCCACATGTCTCATTTAAAGTTTTCTAGAAGCCATATTTAAAAGGTAAAATTTAATGATCTCTCTTATGTAACCCATTATGTCCAAAATACTGGGTTTAATATATAACCAACATAAAAACAGATATTTTACAATTTTTCTTGGTAACATTTTGAAATCTGGTGTATATTTTTATTTTTAGAAAGATATACTTATTTATACACAAAAGAAGTGGAGTGTAGGGGGGGTGGGGTGTATGAAAGGATTCACCAGAGACAGAGTGGGGAGCAGGGAGCAGAACAAGCAGATCTATTAAAATACAACTGAACTCAGATCAGGCCAGAGTGGTGATAACACAATAGCACTGAGACTTAACCCCTACACCACACCAAGGAGGCCCTGGGTGTGTATTTTAAATTTACAATATACCTTAACTTGAACTAGTCACACTAAATTCTCAAAAGTCTACAGTAGCTAAAGACTACTGTACATACAGCACAGTTCTATACCTCTGTAACTCAAAATATGATCCAAGGATCAGCAGTAATGAAATGACCTTGGAACTTGTTAGAAACATACAATTTCAGACCACAAACTTGACCCAGAGAATTAGAATTTACAACTTAACAGATTCCCAACTGATTTTACATATTAAAGTTTGCAGATACTGTGCAAACTGGTGGTGCAGCCAGTTAAAGTGCAGCACTGCTAAGCTGCAGCCACTTCAGTGCGCGTTCGATCCCCTACCCTGGAGGTGACACACATGGCACTGCAGCCCTCTCCTGTCTCGCCCACTATCCCCTTAATCAATCTGCCTGTTCTGCTCCCCATTCTGACTATGATGAATCCTCTCATTGCCCTGCAACTCTGACCTGTACCCCAGTTCTGTATGCATAAAGAAATAAAATCTTTAAAAGAAAAAAAAGTTTGCGGGTACTACCTTATAGCATTACTTTTCATATGCTTTTTAAATGTTTTCCAGGCCACAAAGATTCCCAAATAAAAACCCTAACAGAGATGATGATAACATCAAATGTTGGAGTTAAGGAACAGAGAAAATTTAGTGATATTCTTGGGTAAAATAGCAAAAGATGAAAACAAAACATTAACAAGTTGTAAATGTTAATGCTGATCCTGCCAGGGAAGGACATATAATCCCAAATTATTTAGATATCTGTAATAATAAATCTAGACGAGGAAAAACAATCTCTCAGCTCTGTGGGATTTGCAACATAGAATAATTTGAGGGTCACAAAAATCCATCCTGTCTCTATCACAAATTTGAGAAAACTTAAAATGTTAGAAACTGCTTATGAATAACCAAGTTCAACCTAAGAGAGGCCACAGAATTATAACCCAGGTAAACTACTAAACTGATTGGTATAAAGGCATACAAATTGAAAACAACTGTGTTGCCAGGGAGCTGAGTGGCAGAGAAGTCTCTAACTGAAAAAATGCATAGCATAAAGTTCACCAACATCAGCCTGTACTCAGGACTTAACTGCATTTGCTTCTGTTTCTAAAGAGAAAAATCAGATACAAAGTACCAAGGAGACCACCACATGACACAGAGGTCTTTCAATCTGCAATCACAGTTTCTCTGCCTAAAGGTATCTATCCATAAGGATGTTTGGCTATCACTTTCAATTCAAAAGCACTAGATAAGGGATGAGGAAACTGTACTCAGTTGCTAATCCATCACTAACAACCAAATGAGGGGACACAAGGTGGGTCACAGTCCTCTGGACCTTGATGTAACACATAAAATTAAACTCTAAAGACCAGATCTTTCCTGGAATCTTTATCATTTTAATTAAAAGAGTAAGTACCTTGGGTGTCTCTATGGTGGGGTAGGGGTTAAATGTCAGAACTGTGAATCTATCAGCAGCCACTGCAGAATTGGATCCCCAACCTAGGAGGTGACACCCACATGGCAGACGCCTCCTGTCTCGCCCGCTGCTCCCCTCAGCAGTGTATTTCAACCAATCTGCCTGTTCTGCTCTCTGCTCTGTCTCTGGTGAATCCTCTCTCACACACACATAATACCTCAACCCCTGGCCTACAGCCCAGCTCTTGTATCGGATTACTCCTTTGTAATTTTTTAAAAAGATTTATTTGTTTATGCATACAGAACTGGGGTACAGGCCAGAGGCTCAGGGAACGTGAGAGAATTCACCAGAGACAGAGTGAGGAGTAGAACAGACAGACTGATGAAGTACTCTGCTGAGGGGAGCAGTGGGGTGAGTCAAGAGAAGTCTGTTGTGCTGCACCATGTGGGTCACTTCCCAGGCAGGGATCAAACTTGCACTGAAAGCAGCAGTGGCTCACTTGCAGTGATGCGCTTTAACTCCGCTGCGCCACTAGGGAGGGCTCAAGTTTAAATAATTCTTTAAATTACCAAAAAAAAAAATGGATGGCAAACAAATCCTGTGGCTTAAATTTACATGAACTTGTTTCAAACTCCCGTAACACAGACAGGAAGAGCACACGTCTGAACTCCAGTCACTGCTCGACACATCTCGTGCCGTCTTCTGCTAAAAAAAAAGACTAAGTGTCTCACTGGTGGCATAGTGCTATCATGCTATCACCACTGCAGCCTAAGTCTGATCCCTAGCCAGGGAGCAAACCCACCCATGACACAGCAGTCCTCTCCTGTCTTGCCCACTGCTCCCCTTAGCAGTGTGTTTCAGTAAATCCACCTTTTCTGCTCCCCACTCTGTCTCTGGTGAATCCTCTCACCTCAAGCACCTCTGGCCTACACTCAATTCTTGAATGCAGTAATAAAAATAAATCTGGAAAAAAAAAAAAGAGTAAAATTTGGGAACATTTTTGGTTGTCATTTGATCTTCTGGGTAGAGGGATGGAGCAGGAGAAGGTTCTCTCAGATTAAGGCAGTATGATACACTTGGAGGTGAGGGGGCTGAAAGAGAGGGAAACCTAAGAACATTTTCCTGCCTTTGCTAACTGGGTGCGTGAGAGGACAGAAAGACTGAGCCTTAACACAAAGGCTCCTAAGGTGTTCCCATATTTCTATGTCATCTACCTGGCCTGCATCCTAGAGCAGCCTGCTAGATCGGCCCTGCCTACTTGTCTCTTCTTTGCCAGCTTTATGCTGTTCAAATCTCTCCCACCTTAAATCTCCCCATTAGCCTCACTTGACAATTTATCAGTATCTATCCTTTCTCCAGTTCCTCCATGTTCAACCACACAGTGGCTGTTTCCACTCCTTTACTTGTATTTTCCATGCTTTGGTTCAACAGTTTGGTCTTCAATAACTATACTAAAATGCTCTGATGCCAGCAATGGCCTCAAGTAGTAAATCCAAAAGACATTTCTGTCCTTATCTGACTTGACAACTCTTTGGAATTCAGAATTCTAGTCCAGGTTTTATCCCCAAATTATGCCAGACCATCAGAAAGCTGGGTCACGTGGCCATATCCCTTCTAGAACTGCTTTCACTAGGTTTTATTTTGGCAGTGTGCCCTTAGCTTACATTAAAGAATAGGTGGGAGAAATTTCATTTGGAGTTACATGCTTGGGAGAAAGCCTTTCTTCAACTAAGGAATGTTTCCCTTTCACTGTGAGAGCTATGTAACAATATTGTGTTACCATTTTTTAAGTAGGCCACAAGGAGATCTATCCTCCCTCCCCCCAAATGATGCAGTAACTTTTTATTCCAACTTGTATTTTCTGAGGTTTAACTTTACAAAATTTATTATTACTATTTTCTACACATTTCTCCAAGTCTCTTGTGGATCAAAGTGGGCTATAAAGAAATTTGGAACTGTACATATATATTCAGTAAGTAGAATATACAAATGTATAGAAAGGTAGAAAGATTGCTAAGAATCATATAAAAGTAAAAATAATCTGCACTCAAAACCTGCAGATTTAAAGATCAAAAAACGCCCAAGAAGCACGCACACACACATGAAAAACTCACTAAATAGGAATACTACAACTCATATCTATGGCTAGAAAGGTCAGTATATAAAGTAAAAAGAATTAGCTTCTTTTACATGGTAACTCTCAATGTTTGAAAAATAAATGATAATGAGGATAAGCAATTAAATTTGTAAAAAGTGAAGGTGACCTATTAAATGCCATAATATAATAAAGCCGTAATACAGTATTATCACAGATGATTAAAACAGGAGAGAATCTAGAAACAACTTCTTGCTTAGAAAAAGTTACTTAAAAGTAATGGTTTTGAAAAGAGGATCATTCAGTAGAGAAGACAAAAAAGGAATCAGAAAAAAAAGCAATTTTAATAAAGCAAATATCAAAATCATTAGACTACTATAGATGAGAAACATTCTATAGGGGAGGAGGAGGGAACAGACTGAAGAAAGTGGGAAGAACACAAGGAACTGGTGGTGATGTGGATGGGTGAACTGGTGGTGGGAATCTCACAGGGAAATCATACATTATACAAAAATGAAGGATGATGTAATGAATATATTTTTAAAGAACATCTTTTAGCAAAAGATGCCAGAAAAAAAGTAACTATTTGGAGGAAAAAACTGAGTTATATATTTGTTTTTAAGAAGATTTATTTTTTATTTATGGATACAAGAGCTGGAGTGCAGGCCAGAGGTAGAGGGTGGGTGAGAGGAATCACCAGAGACAGACTACAGGCAGACTGAATGAAAGACACAGAAGGGGAGAGCAGAAGGGGCAAGACAGGAGAGGTTTGCTGTGCCAGGTGGGTCAGCTCCCTGGTCAGAGATCGAACTCCTGCTTCAGTGGCTGCTGACAGCTTCACAGTTCTGAGACTTAACTTGAACCACCAGGGAAGCCCTGAGTAATACATTTAATCTTTTTAGAACATATTCTATTGTGATATGAGATAGAAACTTGAAAAATACCAGTGATCAGTCTTATCTCAGAATGAAGAAGACTTTGAGATTAGACGCATAGGTAATAGAAGTGGGAAATTACTGAAATTTTGACTACCTTCAAGTAAAGAAATTTTGTGACCAAAAACATATAGAAAAAATTAAAAAGAAAATGGTCAAGCAGCTTTCTTTTTTCTAGGTCTTTACATTAAAATATGGTCTTCATCTAGGAGAATGAAAAACCTATGGCAGTATTCTGCTACAGGGAACATTAAGTGCCATTATTACAAGGGAAAAAACAATTTAAAAAAAGTGATCAGTTTCTTCTGAGAATAAAAGGAAAAGCTAAGTGACTTTTATTAGATGCAGGACACTAGCCAAAAATAATAAAAATTATTCAACCTTCTGCAGCAAAAGTGAGGTTTAAAAGTCAAGATAAAATAACCGTTTGAATGAGAAGCCCACGGGGATTACAACTGAGATGAAAAATGCACAAAATTATGTAAAAATAAACTATTATTTTAAAAAAATAACCATTTGATTCTGCTTTTCCTGAAGATATATTTACCATATCTTATCTGAGAAATTAAGAGACGTGGAAGCAAATCATCATGGCCATTAATACTGTATAAACAAGTACCAGAAAAGCTGCAGACTACAATAAAGAGAATGACTTAGTCTGAGAAGCAGAAACTATTGGTGACCACGTATTTCAAGGTGATGGGAAACAAAAGCTGTATTTAATGTGAAGTAGCATCTATTTAGTTATAGGTATACCTCTTTTTTCTCAGTTTTCTGCCATTGTCTTTATTTTTTAAAAAAAGATTTTATTTATGCATGCAAGAACTGGGGTACAGCCCAGAGAGGGAGAAGAAAGGATTCACCAGAGTCAGAGTGGGGAGCCTACGGCCAGACAGATGAGATCTGCAGTGCCCTGTGGGTCAGCCCGCTGGCTGGAGATTGAACTCGTGCTGCAGTGACTCCAGATAGCTTTGTAGTGCTGTGCTTTTAACCTGCTGTGCCACCAGGGAGGGCCTTCTGCCATCATCTTTAAAGAGCAGTGAGTACTCTGTGTGTGTGTGTGTGTGGTGTGTGTAGAAAAAGTTAAAATAAAATTTCATTTTATGTAAAAAAAGTTTGGAGCATCCCAGATTTTGTTAAGAATTACTCTCTCAAATTTCTAATACTAAAAGGTACAATCGAAACTAAACAATTATTTAACAGCTACTTGAAAAAAAATCCAAGGAAGTTTGAGTCTAAGAAATATACACTAAGAAAATCTGTGGAATGACAACAGTGAAAGTACCGTGGAAGGAGCTAAGAGTTCTTTTGCCACAAAGAGTAAGAAATGCTAAACTAACATTTTTTTCATCAAAAGGTGCCTGATGTTGTATACACTGGCATGAAGTTTCTTTATAACTACTAAATACAAAACAATACCCAAATTGCTCCAACTGCGGAGGCACAGGAGCGCCTCATCTGGCAGTAATAAATAAAGACAGAACAAAAAGCAGTAAAGTTCAATGATGCTGTAGGGGTTAAATATATTTCCTACCACTGGGCATAAAGATGCTGAAATGGGTAAAGAGCAGTTTCAAGGAAATCAATTAGTCAAGGCTGAATTAGTCAAGTTAAAAAATGATGAGACAGACCTTGTCAGCAAGCTATAGTAGCGTGGCACCCTCAGAGGGAAGAGTAACTGGGAAAACTTAAATATGAATGGAGTTAAACAATTTTTTTTGTAAGAGAAATTCAATGTAACTAAGAATTCTACTAATCCATCTCAAATGCATTACTGTAACCTAGTTTCAGAGGCCATGTTCTAGCTCCTCATAGAGGGCACTCTATTTATTTTACTTATTGAATATATAGATACAAAACAAAACAAAGGTATCTGGTAGTCTCAAGTTAGTGCCACAGCACAGACTGGAGGCTGCCTCCCAAGCACATGATGTCTCTCTGCTTTCTACAGCCTGAGAGACACTTGCTGGCGTGAGCAACCTGATGCCTCACTTCTTGTTTTCCCAAGGGTGACTGTCAGGGACCACCAGATTCTTTGCTCCAGGCTCATATACATCAAATCAGATCAGGTCCCCTGTCTTTGGAGCTGTCTGGCCAATCTATGACCTTGAATGTTATAAAAAGAAAATACACACACACACACACACACACAACTAGAATTTATACAACATCTATTGATATGGAGCCAACTCTACCAGAGCACCCCTAAACATGAGTCATCTTAGAATCACCTGGTGAGCTTCAAATATATATAGGTATTAGGTCTCCCTGGTGGCACAAGGGGTTAAGTCTCAGCACTATGAAGTTACTGGCAGCCACTGCAGCACCAATTCAATCCCTGGCCAGGGAGGTGACCCACAGGTGCAGCAGACCTCTCCTGTCAGTATATTTCAGTCAACCTGCCTATAATACTTCCCCACTCTGTCTCTGGTGAATGCGCCTCACATCCCTGTACCTTGTATGCATTAACAGATAAAACAAACCTTTAATATAGATAGACAGACAGACAGATCCCAAAGATCTGATTCAGTAGGCCTGGGGTGACAAGAGACCTTAGTTCAAAAGGTTGCAGATGATTGTAATATGCAATCTCCTCGGAAGTGACTGACCTAGAATACAATACAGGTGGACAAGGGGCCTCCCTGATGGCAGTTTTGCCCGCTGCTCCCCTCAGCAGTGTGTTTCAGTGTATCCATCTGTTCTGCTCTCCACTCTGTCTCTGATGAATCCTCTCACCCCATTCCCGGCACCTCTGACCACACCCCAGTTCTTGTATGCTTAAGTAAATATATCTTTAAAAAAGAATACAGGTGCACATATATCCAAGCTACTCAAATACCCATCGTTTTCTTATTTTACTTTTTAAAAAAGATTAATTTCTTTATTTATTGTTCTATATATATAAAAAAAAAAGATTTATTTATTTATTCCCGCTGGCCAGGGGATCAAACTTGAGCTGAAAACGGCTGTGGCTAGCTTTATAGTGCTGTGCTTTAACCTGTTATGCCACCACAGAGGGCCCTTTAGTTTTCTTATTATAACACTGTTTTAATTCTTTAGAAGTACAACAGAAGAGTTGTTTTACTCACTTAGATAACAATGTACAAAGCCCACCTCAAAAATAAAGCAATAATGGGATATATGATTCAAGTTCTAAAGTTTTCACCTCTATCATGGTGCCACCCACCAATATAAAATCTCTCTCTAGGTGGTAATGGGCAAGCTCACATAGGACAGAAGGAAAAAAGAAAGAGAGAGAAGGTCATTTGGGAGAGAGTGAATCAGTATTTTGCAATCATCTCGGTGACCACATGATCATTGCTCTGTACCTTACTTCGCACAAATAAAGGCTATTTGGTAGTACTAAGACCATTTTTCTTAGATAAAAGGGTGTTCTGTAAGCAGAAGCTAAAAGCTTTAATTCAACAATGCACACTTACGCCAAAGGCATAGTAATAGTGGCTATATTATATCTCTGAACAGAGATTAAGAAATAGTATTTTAAAAAGAGAAATCCTTAGTGAGTAAACAGAATAGTAGCACAAGCTATAGTTAACCGTTACAATGTTATTCTGCAGACAGAACAAAAGAAATATGAAACCCAGAAAAGGGAAAAACGTGTATAGGAACAGACATAAAGAAGGAACAAATGTGATCTTGAGCTAATATTACACTTTAACAACCAGTAATTTATCACTTGTCCTTAGAATATAAAAACATTTAAAAAAAGGGATCTAGGCAATAGCTTAACTATGAAATTTGGGGCTAAATACTATTTATATATACCCAAAGACCGTGTCTGTCAAGGCCAGAAAAGAAAAAATATATAAAAGAAAATTCATTCCAAAAAGGAAAACAGGGCCTCCTTGGTGGCACAAGGGGTTAAGTCTCAGCATTATGAAACTACAGGCAGCCACTACAGCCAGGGAGTTAGCCCACATGGCATGACAGACATCTCCTGCCTTAGCCCCTGCTCCCTTCAGATCTATGTCAGTAGATCCGCCTTTTCTGCTCCCCACTCTGTCTCTGGTGAATCCTCTCACCCCCTGCACGACTACTGTGTACTTCAGTCGTTGTATGCATAAATAAATCTTTAAAAAGTAAAAGGAAATCAAGTTACTAATACAGTCTTTTTTTCTCTTCTAAGATTTATTTATTTATGCCTACAAGGACTAGGGTACTGCTGCAGTGGCTGTGAATAGCTTCATAGTGCTGTGCCTTACCCCTCTGTGCCATCAGGGAGGGCCCTATCCTACCTACACCTTTTTTAAGGTTATCAATTAGGTTGATCTTATAAGATAGTAAGGGATTAAGAACCACCCACTTCTTGACTTGAAAAATCAGACAGGAAAAACAATTTGCATAAAGAGAAGCTGAACAAAATCAAGGAGCAAAAGCTAGTTCTCCACTTGAAAGCTCCCTTGCTTGAAGGTCAGAAATTAGATCCTTCAAAATCTATTTAGGGGCCCTCCTTGGTGACGCAATGGGTTAGAGTGCAGCACTGCAAGCTGGCTGCAGCCGCCTCAGTGTGAGTTCAATCCCCGCCCTGAGGTGACCCGCATGGCGCAGCAGACCTCTTCTGACCTGCCTGCTGCTCCCCTCAGCAGTGTATCTTGTCAATCTGTCTGTTCTGTTCCTCACTCTGTCTCTGGTGAATCCTCTCGCCACCCCCACACCTCTGGCCTGTACCCCAGCTCTGTTTGCATAAATAAATAAATCTTTTTTAAACATCTGTTTAGATGAAAATTATATATACCATCTTACTGAGTGGCATTTACATCTGCAGTTTAAAATTTTTTTTTTTTTTTTAAAGATTTATTTATTTGTGCATACAGAACTGGGGTACAGGCCAGAGGCTCAGGGGCGGTGAGAGGCTTCACCAGAGACAGAGTGGGGAACAGAACAGGCAGATCGACGAAGTACACTGCTGAGGGGAGCAGCGGGCGGGTCAGGAGAGGTCTGCCACACCATGTGGTCACCTCCAGGGCAGGCGGGAATTGAACTCATGCAGAAGCGGCTTTAGATTCTCAGTGCTGTGCTTTAACCCGCTGCGCCACCAGGGAGGGCCTTAAAAATTTTTTTAATTTAATTTTTTAAATTGTTACACAATAGACACAAATGTCAGATGTAATTTACCAAGCTCCCTCCATTAGAGCTTTTTTTTTTTTTTTTTAAAGATTTATTTATGCATACAGAGCTTGGGCACAGGCCAAAGGTGCAAGGGATGTGAGAGGATTCACCAGAGACAGAGTGGGGAACAGAACAGGCAAACTGACAAAGTACCCAGCTGAGGGGAGCACAGGTAAGACAGGAGAGGAGAGGTCTGCTGCACCATGAGTCATATCCCCTCCCCCACACACCATGCTCAAGTGACTGCAAGATGCAGCTAGCTTCAACAACCCATTGTGCCACCAGGGAGGGCCCTCCATTAGAACATTTTAAAGGAGAAGTGCCCAAAGTCAGGGTGTGAGCACCTTTATAATATTTGTATAACACCCCCCAGTCACCCATGAACACAGAACATCAAGATTTCTGCTTTTCTTCAAAAGTCCTAGTGTTTTATCTACCACTTTCAAACTAAAGAGGATTTCATTTCAGTATAAAATATGCTTAGAACTATAGCTATACACTTGACAGCATAATCTACTTAACTATTAGCTAAGATGTAGCTTATCTAGAAGTCATACAATCAGCAAATATCTACTAATAACAAAAACAGGATCAAAAGGGTTTCTAAATGAACATGCCTTGAAATCTGTGCACTCAAATTTACAACTGGCTCTCCCTCACAAAAATTTATATTTATTTTAGAAGTAATTCAATAATGGGGAACAGGAAAAATGAAGCACTTAAGACAAAACGCTGGGGCCAGTGGGGGCTGCTGTACCCAAAAGAACAGGTTAAAAAAACTAAGCACAGACAGTAAGGAAGTATGGCCCTAGTAATGTGAAATAATGTAGGGTGTCTACCAGGCAAAATATTCACATCAAATATGAACAAGGATTACAAAAGAGGATACAGTATTCCAATAACTCAACAAAACAAAATTAGACAAACAGCAATTCTGTTGACATCTTCTCCCTTAAACCAGGTCACCACTGCATTTTTCCTAGACAATAGTACAGTGGCCTCCTAACCAGTTTCCCAGCTTGCTTTTCCCTTCCTTACCACCCATCTCCACATAATGGCTACAGATTTCTAAAAATGTAAATCCATTATCAACCAAATTTCCCTTCTGAAACCTCCAGCATTTTAAAAATTCTTAGGTTAAAGCAAACACTTTCAGCTGGCCTATAGGACCCTTTATAAACGGTCTATCAATACATCTGCATCCAGCCTCATATACTGTCTGAACTGCCTTTAATGGTCAGAATATTCCTGGCTTTTCTTCTCCTGACTGGGCCTTGGTATATATCCTCTTCTTGAAATAGACAAGCAATTTAACTTCCACAAAGTTACCCTACAGATATACTAATACATGTGCCCAGTAGCAAGAAGGTATCCACTAGAGCATCTTTTTCCTAATAGCTAAAGATTGAAAACTACTCAAATGTCCAGAAAAATGTTTATAATATGCTACCACTTATTTATGCATGCACAGAATTTTCTGAAAGATACATGAAAAACAGAATTATTTATCACCTCTGGAGAAGAAGCTGAAGTATCAGAGGTAGAAGTTTTCACTTTACCTAGTTGTACTGTTCGGAATCCACTCTCCCTTCCCCCATATGGTTGTACAGAATACTTGTGAAGCACAATTATATTTTAAAATTACATTATATGGGTACTTTGCTGGTGGATGTGGTGACATACATCTGAAGAAGTACAAAACTAAATCATATAGTGTTTATAAAGCAATGTTATCTCAGTTTAAAAATACTGTATTATATGTACATGTCCTTTTATAACAATGGGCCTCCCTGGTGGCACAAGGGGTTAAGTTTCAGCAAAGATAAGAAGCTATGAGCAGCCTCGATAGCATGAGTTCGATCCCGGACCAAGGAGTTAGCCCACATGGCACAGCAGATCTCTTCTGTCTCACCTGCCCACTGCTCCTCTCAGTAGTGTATTTCAGTCAATCCATCCGTTCTCCTCACTGGGTCTCTGGTGAAGTCTCTCACTCCCCCCCAGCCTCAGCTCTTGTATGCATAAAAAAAAATCAATCTTCAAAAAAAAAAAGCACAGGTTAAAAAAATAAGGAACCCACCAAACTGTTAAAACGGCTTACTTCTAGGGAAAGAAGAGTGAAAAGAATTAAGTTCTAGTATTTAATTCATCTAAAAAATGAAACTAAACATTAATTGGAAGACAAAAATTCTGAAGATCAAATTTAAGTAAAGGAGGTTTCAAGAATTCTCTGCAACTTCAGATCTCTGTAACACTGGAACAGATATACGGCTTCCAGTAGCCTCCTCATCTGTACTTCTACTACAGTATTCTAGAAAGGTCCTCAAATCTCAAGAAGTCTAACCTACTGCCAGAATAAGTTAGGTGAAAACTCTTTATCACTTCACTGTATTTATGAAAAATCTTTAGTACTATTTCCAGCTAAACTGGATTCCTTTTTCCCTTTGAAAATTATTCCACAACATGGGGAAGAAAAAATTTACTTAAGCAAGAACACAAACCTTTACCTTTTACCTAAACATTCTTGTTTATGTCCATAGCTACCTCCCCATCCACGCATATTTAACCATTAGAGGACTTGCCAAAGGCCACATAGCTATCAAACTACACAATCCTACACAAGAAATCATACTGTGCATACCATCTGATTATCTATTTTTATGTAGTATGTCTCATACATCTTTCCATTTCAATATATGTCTGCATGCAATAACAGTTGGATGACATTCTATTATATAGATGTATTATAATTTAACCAAACCCCTAATGTGAAATATTGTTGTCTCCAAATTGGTATTTTTTTTTTTTTAAAGATTTATTTATTTTTGCATACAGAACTGGGTGGAGTACAGGCCAGAGGCTCAGGGGCAGTGAGGGGCTTCACCAGAGACAGAGTGGGGAACAGAACAGGCAGGTCGATGAAGTACACTGCTGAGGGGAGCAGTGGGCGGGTCAGGAGAGGTCTGCCACGCCATGTGGTCACCTCCGGGGCAGGCGGGAATTGAACTCATGAGAAGCAGCTTTAGATTCTCAGTGCTGTGCTTTAACCCGCTGCGCCACCAGGGAGGGCCCAAATTGGTATTTTTATCAAATTAAAAAATGGAGAGGGAGGGGGAGGGAGAAGGGAGAGGGCACTCCCTGGCGGCACAGCGAGTTAAAACACAGCACTAAGAAGGTAAAGCCACTGCAGCATGAATTCAATCCTCACCCCAGAGGTGACCACATGGCGTGGCAGACCTCTCCTGACCCTCCGGCTGCTCCCCTCAGCAGTGTACTTCATTGATCTGCCTGTTCTGCGCCCCACTCTGTCTCTGGTGAATCCTCTCACCACACCTGTGCCACTGGCCTGTACCCCAGTTCTGCATGCATAAATAAATCTTTAAAAAAGAAAACTATTTATTTAGCCACAGCTGTGGGGGAAAGGGTGTGGGGGTGCGGGTGTGCAGTGAAGATTCACCAGAGACAGGATGGAGCAGAATAGACAGATACAAAGAAATACACTGCTGTGACAGGAGAGGTCTGCCGCGCCATGTGGGTCAGCTCCCTGGCCAGGGATTGAACTCGTGCTGCAGTGGTTGCTGATCGCTTCATAGTGCTAAGACTTAACCTCCTGGGCCAACAGGGAGGCCCCTACTTTTATTTTAAAATAACTTGTATGACTTGTATAAGAAAACCAACAGTTACCTAACCCTCACACTACTAGTTTCTAATTTTGTCTGGAAGCGTTGTGATGTCTGTTTATAGTAACTTTCCAAAAACTTCACTTAAAAAATTACTTATCAAGTTCTTACTATAATATGCCAGGTTTTCACTGGATTTTTGCTCACTTGTACTCTACAGTAGTTTAGAGTTGTGTACTAAGTTATTAAAAAATCTTCATAAGCATTTTGACTTTCTCAGCTTCTTTCACCAACTCCTGTGATTGACCATCCCTCCTTGCACCCTTGAGCGCACTTTTATCAGAGCACCAACAACACTTATAAGGCCTCTTGCCTTATCTCAAGATCTCAGGAAAAGAATCTTTTTCTATTCATCTTTGAATCTTCAGTATCTAATGCAGTACTTAGCACAAAGTAGAAAGGCAAGTGTTCAAAGCATTTAATGAGTACATTACCAGAGTTCAATAAATACCACAGATATTTAGAGCAATCTAAAACATCTGGGTTGATCCAACTTATATCACATCATCAGAGAACATGATATTTCAGTCTATATAGAACCAGTCAGGTTCAAATGCAAAACCTATATTCAAAAGGCATGAATTATCAATATAGAAATCATAAATCTTAAGTGCCACTTACATTAAAAGCAATATATTTGCAGTATTTTAATCATCAAACACAAAATTGTTAAGAATAGTTGCTTTGAAGAATGATCTTAGGAATCACAAGGCCTATAGTTTGGGATTTGGCCAATTTTATAACTCTCATACTTGAGTAGAGGGGAACAAAGTCAATATAAATTGCTAATCAATGTTAATTATTAATTACACTTGAGTTAATATGGTATTTGTTTTGATAATTCTGTCTTATAGAACTTAGTTTTAGATCTGGTATTATTTACTGCTGCTTCTTTTAAAATTATAATTCTTAAATCTTTGGAATGGAATTGATGACTATTTTTGCTTTGACTCAGTCATTTAGAACTGCCTACAATCTGTACAGAGTTCCGCCTGCTCGAAAGAGGAAGAGGCATACAAGCAAATAGCATCATTGTGATACAATCTATCTTCCACAGAATAGTTTATCAGATGTCTTAGTGTAGTCCCTATACAGAGTGCTTCCCAATCCCAGGAAACCACACCCCATTTTGTTGAAGACCTGTGTTACCCTGGACAGTCGTACTGTGTTCACATTCTGCCAATATGTATTTATTTTAAGATAAAAAATTTTAAATCACTTACCAGTTAAATCACTTAACTTACGGCCCCCTCAATGAGCACAACTGAAGCTCCAAGAAGATGGGTCATGTTTATCTTGTGGCTTCAAGTACCCCGGAATCATAGCACTTTGTACCCTAAGGGTATTCACATCCCAGTTTGAGAAACAGGGATCTAAGTAGTTAAACTAGCCATAACACTTAAAAAGTGAGTAACATGTTCCTACAATCCCATTCCCAAATTCTTAAGGCTAGTTTTTTTCAATAGCTTTTCAAATCAGTACTATTTCTCTTTTCAGCAGCTCTTCAGTATGCACTCTGTTATCACGGCTCCTACAAGAACCTGCAGGCACAAGTTATTTCTACGGCCACAGAATACTAGCACATAGGCCATGTCCTTCCCATCTACTGATCTGAAGATCAGTTGTGTTTCCACTACTAGGAAAAGTAGTGAACCAGGCACAAATTGTTAAGAAAAATCTCACTAGTCACTTACGCGATTCATTCATTAAATTTATTTAATCTCAGCATATGTAAACCCCACCTCTATACTCCTACCTTTTACATTAAGTGCAAGTAAGTTACTTTCACTTTTTTGTAAAGGACAGAAAGATTTCTGGTACCCCAAAAAGAGAATTTTCATACCTAGAATCCTACTTTGTTTATGAAATTCCAACAGCTAATGAATCCTAACCTATACAAGGCCTATTTCAAGTTCTCTAAAATGTCCATTATATTTATAACAAATACTACAGGCTAATGTAAAACTTAAGTGTCTCTTTCAACGGTTACTTACATACTGATAACTCTCTCTCTTTTTCTCTCTCATGCAAACATGGGTCATCAGCTAGGCTAACTCACTAAGTAAAACAATTTTAATTCAGGATACCAGCTTCCTCAAGAACAGGATTCATTTGGTCCTTTATCAAAATAACAAAATGCACAGACAATGGACTTTTATGGTGACCTGCCAATAAGTGAAAATACATACATTCCAAGAGAGGCAACAACCATTTCCACGTACATGCTCAGAATACTACTTAATGCTCTGTAGTCAGGGCTACTCTCTCACAAGCCATGACTGTAGGAATAGAAAGATTATGTAATGTTGCTCAATGTCACCAGGCAATGTGGCAATGCACAGGACTCTTCTACAGCCCATCTGTATGTTCTCTGTCACCCAGCCCTGCACCCCTATACCCAAGAATGATCCACCAAATCTTTCCACACCCTAGGAGGGTTTTTCTTAGTCCCATTTTTAAAACCAAGAAATGGAAAGAACATTTACCTCTCCGTGGCTGCAAAGTCAGTTTGAAGAAGAAAAAAAGAACCCAGTTCTCACGCTCCTAGTCAACAATGTGCCCACTAGTGCATCTCGTTCTCTGGCCCCACGTCTGTGATCATTCTAAAACAGAAGCACAAATCATTTCATCAACACTATATATACACATCTGTACAAAGCAAAATGAAGACAAACTTAAAAGACAGGTTACATAGAAAAAATATGTATCTATTAATGCCAAAGTACAAACTGAGGCATTCCATAAATGTCTGCTAAGCCAAAAAGACATTCACTTTTTTAAAAATTTGCTAAATAAAAGACTGATATTTGTAAATTATGAAAACAATACCTCACTATGATCTTACAACCAAATATGACAAATGCATGAACTACCAAAAATTAATTCTGAGATACAGGAATAATCCTTCGATAGTTTACTTCCTTATCTTCAGCAAATAGTGGCATTACTGTTTAACATCACACATAAAAACTTTTTTATTTTAATAAGGGAGGAAGCTTTCACTAACCGCTGAGAACCCTAGAAGCACAGCAATAAAATACTTTAGTCAGATAATGGAACACCTTGTTAGCTGACAATTTTCTCCCTAAATTACAAATAAATGAACTATCAAGCTTCAGGCAATAGAGTGGAAACTTAACTCCAAAGGAAGGTAAATTAAAAGAGTGAAAAGAAACTCCAAAGTAAAATGAAAGAGCTATATTTGAATTAAGTTTTCACAGAATTTAGTACTTAAGGTACAACAAAGAGGGTATCCATTTCATAATTACCTAACACCCACAAAACTAAACTAATGTAACATTTTCTTAGATGAAGCTAAAGAAAAGTTTTCTCTGCTGAAAGGCAATCCATAACAATATAAATGATTTGCATCATAATTTAAGAAACACTTTATACTTGGGTCCATATCGTGTCACTAGCAGACCCAAAGGGGAGGGAATGTTAAGTCCCTGAAAATAATAAGGGTGAACAAAAATGAAGATAGAGCCTAGAAAAAAAATCATTCTTGGGGACTATTCTGTAGACTACGTTAGCAGACTACATAAGCAATGACACATTTTTGCACTCACTGAGAAAATGCCAGGTAAGACCTGAAAGACAGCTACTAGAGAAAACTTCAGGGTGTTCAAAAACAAATGATATAGTAAGCCAAATCTACACATTCAATTGGGAAGTAAAGTCTTCAATGTTTTAGATTACCAACCATTATTGTTTTCTTTCTAAATCTGTAAGTCTTAAAACTATGACAAATCTCAGTTGTTTGAAGAGAAACTTAATTTTTGGCAAAGAAAAAAAGTCTAAATAATTTGGAACCAAGGCAGGTAAGTAAGGTGGACAGATGGTCAAACAGGGTTCTGGTTTAAAAAATAAATTGGTGGGCCTCCCTAGTGGTGCAGCATTAAAGTCTCCAGCACTATCAAGCTACTGCTGGCAGCCCAAGTTCAGTCCCCAGCCAAGGTGACCCACATGGAGCAGCAGCGGACCTCTCCTGTCTCACCTGCTACTGCCCTCAGCAGTGTAGTTCAATCTGCTTGTTCTGCTCTACTGTCTCTGGTGAATCCTCTCACCCTCTGCACCTCTAGCCTACACTCCAGTTCTTGTATGCATAAATAAATAAAAGTAAATCTTTAAAAAGTAAAAAATAAAATGGAGCTTATGAGGTAGATGATGTAGAGTGGACATGATGCCAGCAACATCCCTGAAGCAAAACAAGTCTCTAGGGAAGGGAGACTTTCTGCCAGCAGACACCACTGTGCAAGGTCCTGCCAGAGAATTGCTCCTTAGAGGCCTAGTCACCCACAGGTGGCCAAGGAATCCCCCAAGCCACACAGTGAAGTCCTAAGTGAGTACCCCCATTCTTCTACCCTTTAAAACAAACCCTTAAGCTCTTGAAGAATTCTGAATGCATCTGAAGGATAACTTTTACTTCTAAATGGCCTTATGTAGGCTATATGGACTCCTAATGAGAACTTTTACAACTACTCTTTTAAAGTAGGCAGAATTTTTTTTAAGATTTGTTTATTTAAGCGTACAGAACTGGGGTCAGACAGGAGGTGCAGAGGTGGTGAGAAGATTTACTAGAGACAGAGTTGGGGAGCAGAACAGGCAGACTGACAAAGTACACTGCTGAGGGGAGCAGGGGTGAGACAGGAGAGGTCTGCTGCACCCTATGGGTCAGCTCCCCTGCTAGGGATCAAACTCATGCTGAGGTGGCTGCAGCTAGCTTTGCAATGTTGCTGTGCCTTCCCATTGTGCCACCAGGGAGGGCCCAGGATTTTCTTATGTATGAAACAGTCCTGTTGTAACTGTCCTAATACTACTGACTCAAGTAATAAATTCCTTTGGGTAAACTTATTTGCTCTATACATTTACTTTTCCAATAAAAATGAAGCATGAATCCTAACACAAAAGAAATTTCAAAAGACAGCACTCTGTGAACAAGATCTATACCAAAAAGCAGCATAAGTGATCTATGAGAAGACCAAGAAGCTGATGTCTGCATATAGCACAACTGAATCAAGAAGCAAAATAAAGTCTGTGGCGCACATAATGCTAACCTGTTTAAAGAAACTTTACCTCTAGCTAACAGACCTGCTGTATTTTACCTTGTAACTCACGAGGAGCGTATTTTAATAAGTAAAACATGCCACTCGCCATCAACAATTTCAAAAGGAAAATAAAATCACAAGAACACAAAACACACACACAAACCCACAAGTGTACAAAAGGCTGAATGTACTAAGACAATGAGGATGGGTCTATTCCCGAGACTGACACTTTATCAACACCACTACGTTTAGTAACTTAGTACAATTTTATAGTGGAGGAGAGGGTGAAAGAACATTTTATAGGGTTCAAGAAGGGGGTGCTGAGAGGCTGGCAGATGGAAGCAGATTGCTGCAATATCCTACACACTGAGGTCCCACATAGTGGACAGGACAACTGCGTTTAGCCTAACAGGCTGTTTTAACTTCCTCATAAACTTAAAAGTAGCATTTCTCCAGCCACCTCTGCCCCCAAAGGGGGAGTTAATCAAGACTTCGCTCCAGATATCCGACTTGATAAATGAACTGTTGCAAGACACTGTATTAAAGTACTGGAATATTTGAGGAAACGAATAAAGAAAACTGGAAATTCAACAGGAAGTTTTTGAATGAAACAGGAAGACTTAAGAACTGAATGAATTTAAATACATGCCCTGATTTAACTTCTTTTGCCACCAAAAAGAATGTGGAATTTTAACTTTCCCAGTCGATCTAAACTCAAAGAAACATGAAAACGGCAGTATTGGAATGTTTACTTAATGCTGAACTCAGGGTTACAGGAAGTCTACTACTAAAGAGTAGTTACATTGGGCGTAGATATTTATAAACCATCTGCAGCTAGTGACCCAAGATTCAATTACAACATCAACCATGGGCAAATTACCAGTGAAGTCAAGAATAAATTCATTTTGCTCTACTGGCGCTTTCGACCGGGTTGCACAATCCCGGGGCAGAACTGCCTAGCCCTAGAGCATCAGGTATTAAGTATTGAAATAAGTTAGCATGAGGGTATTATAAAGCGAGAGGGAAACTCATGGGTCGCTCGAAATTACTTAGCAAGCCCATAATCTCGAATTCAGTGATCTGACAGGCCACCTGAGATCGGAGTAAAATTAAGTTTTGAACCCTTTGAGATCGCTTAGCTCACAAAGTCAGGTTGCAACCACGGCATGGAGCCCGACCATGGCTGGAGAAAAACTCCTTGGTGTGAAACTCATGTCTTTTGCCGCCCATCGTTAAGGGGTGGCACCGATCAAGTCCGGCGAGGAGCCCGGGCGCAAGTTTGGGGGCGCAATGGGGCCTGGCGGGGGCGGCGAGCGCGCGTCCCCCCGCCCGCTCAGGCGGCGTCGAGGCGCGAGCAGCTCAGCCAGCCTTGCAGAGGGAGCTCTCGGCAGCTCTGGGGTCCCTCTGCTCGCAGCCGCTGCAGCGCCGCCTGCGCCACTCGGCGGAGACGGAGACCAGCGGCAGCGACGCGCGGACCAGGAGCGACCGCCGAGCAGCCGAGCCACGGAGGACGCTCGCAGAGCGGCCGGGTAGGTTCCGGGGACCCGGAGGGCTGGAGGATGGGCAGCTGAGAGATGTCGGCCGGCGCCCGACACCCATACTGCACGGAGACCCGGTTGCGCGCGCTCGCTCGCAGCGGGTCCGGGGCCCTAGAACCAAGCGGGTGCGGAAGCCGGGGCGCAGAGATCGCCTCTCGGCTGAGGCCACCCGCCGCGGGAGGGGCGGAGGGCAGAGGGCGGGCCGCGGCAGGGCGATCGGTCGGGCCAAGAGCCGGCCTCGAGGGCAGAGACAAAGGAAGGAAAATGGAGTCGCCGGCGCGCGGGCCTCTATTGCCGCCGCCGCCGAAGGCCTAGCGCGCCGCCAACAGGGAGGCCTAGCGGGCGGGTGGGG
>NW_004567129.1:17400062-17443017 GCF_000260355.1 Condylura cristata
GCCGCAGCGGCGACGGGCAATGGCGGCGGCCGCGCCGCAGCAGGGACGGTAGAGGGAGACAAACACCCCCCGGCGGCGGCGCTGGCGCCGGGCTGCAGCCAGCGCCGACCGGAGCGGCCCCATCGTGACACCTAGAGGCGGCCCGAGAAACCTCCTCCACCCCGGGCCCCCTTACCTCCGCGCCACACCCCCCGCAGCGCCCGCTCCGCCGCCGCTCCACCGCTCCGGCCACCCGGCGTCTCCGGCCAGCTCCGCGCACCCGCACCGGCTACCGCCGCCGCCGCTGCCGCCAAAGAAGCAGCTCCGCGCACGGTTTAATCGCTCCACAGGCTCGGACACAAAATGGCGGCGGCGCGGTGCAGTGCGCCTGCGTCGGCGCTGCCGGGGCCGCGGGTGCTGATAAGGGAAGGGACGGGTGGGGGGGCCGGCCGGGCGACGAGTGGAGGGCGGGGGAGGAAAGGTGAGGGGAGGGGTTGGCGCAGGGCAGCATGGGAGGCGGCCCCGGGCGCCAACTTTCAAAAGCGGGCGCGATGGCGTCACGGGACGCGCAGCGAGTCGCGTCACGCCGCACGCGCCCTCCCGCGCCCTCGCCGGGTCGCGCGTGGGCTCCGCGGGCGCCGCGACGTCCGGCTCCCGCTGGGTGGGGCTTCCTGGGCGGAGGCCTCAGCTATTGGGCGGTCCAGAACCCCAGCCCGCTAGACCTGGCTCCCTGGCCGCGGTCTCCCGCCCTGAACCTGTTAAAAGAGGGGAGGGTTTCTGGAGGAAGCGCGCGCGGGGCTAGGTGGTGGGGCCGTGGCTGCTCTTGGGCAGGGCCCCGCCCTAGTCTCCGCCCTAGCCCGGCCCGCCCTCCGAGAGCCACACCGCAGCCCGCCACCGAGGGAGGCCCGGCGGGTCCCTGCGCACTCCCAGTTTCTTAGAAACAATCCGGCAGCCGCGAGCTACGGAGAGAAGGGCTGTGCTTGCACAGCGACTTCTGGGGATCTCCGCCCTAGAAGACGGCCTTCTCTGGTGTCCTTAGGCCACCTCCGCCTGGAGAGGCCCTTAAAGACCAGACTTGATGCCTTTTCTACAATCATAGCAGCCTTTTGCCGAAAGGACTTCCGGTATTCGGTGCGGTGTCAGTTTGTGTTTTAAAATGTGCATCTCTCCCCGGAAAGCTGCTAAGTTCTCCGTGGGTGGAGTCCTTCAGCAACTCAAACGGGCGGGCGCCCTCCTCCTCCCAGGTTGCACCTGCGGATTCCACCCAATGTGCTATAAAGTTGACGGAGGCCTGACCTGGAGAACTGACTGAAGGGTGTGCAGGTGCCTCCCGGAGAAGAGCTTTTAATTCTTACAGGAGTCTGTACCCCAAATTCCTTACTTGAGATCTCACGGATAACAAACAGACCCAAGCATCAAGGGGACAGCTTCTGCTCCACTGCTGACATATTAAGAGCACGCTAGTCCAGTATTCACCGTTTTTTTCCCTTAAAGAACCAGAAATCTGGATTTTTTTAAATGCAAAATGTCCAGATAGATGTTGGCCACTAAATCAGATGCTTTTAAACTGCATGAGCTGATTAAACTACTTATCTGCATGTGACCTATGACCTGGAGAAAAAGTGAAGAGTTCCAAGGCCAAATCCTAACCACTCCAGCATTTAGAGACAGAATAATGCAGGGAGCTGAGAGAGAGCAGCCAGGACACAGAAAGCAATCCACAGTGTGGGTTCGTGGAATCCAAGGGAAGAGGTTTGCCATAGCAGGGGACTTTTCAGTTGTGCCCGTTATTGCTGAGAGGTAAATCTGGACCAGAGATATAACTATTGGATTGGCCACCTTAGAGGTCAGTGGAGAGTATCACTGACCTTGGTTTGATTTGTGTTGATAAATTAGAGATGTGGACATGACTAGATTGGGTTGAAGAATGAATGAGAAAATAGAGGCAACACATCAAGGCAATATGAAGTTTTACTAAAAGGAAGCAGAGAAATTTAGGGGTAACTGTAGAAGGGTATGGAGTCAAGAGGAGACTTCACACTACCGTTTAAAAGATGGCAATGTTCTAGAGGATGTTTGAGTGATTGGGCGTAATACTGGAGAGAGAAGGCTTGCCCAAACCTACATAGGAGTGGAATCCCTGGGAGAATAAGAAAATGGAGAGCACTGACACTTAGGAAGAGGATGCTTCCACTATAATAATTAGAGTAACAAAAGTGAAGATGAATGCAAATGCAGTGGGAAGGGAAAGCATGTCTACAGCATTTTTTTTTTTTTTTTTTTTTGGTCTAGAAGAGCTAGAGTACAAACTGGAGTGGGTTGAGGGGATTCACCAGAGAAAAGTGGGGAACAGGACAGGCGGATCCTGAAATACACTGTTAAGGAGGGCAGCAGGCAGGACTGGAGAGGTGTGCTGCACCATGTGTGGAACAGCACGGAAAAGGTAATAGCAGTGAGACTAGCTCCTAGGCCGCCAGGGAGGACCCATGTGACAGCCTTCCTAGTGGGACTGTCTTGGCAGCATTGGGTACCCATTTGAAGTTAGTGATGATGAGTTTAAACTGCTTTGCCCAGCTGGGGTTTTGGGGTACATGAAGAAAAGAGATAATTGGTTTCGTAACAACACCAAGACCCAGGTTTCATGATTGCTAGTCTCAGGTAGACATTGCCTGGTGTAGTTAGTTACTATTGTAGAGTTGTGTGAAGTATTTGGAAAATTTTTTAAAATCAAATTATCCCACTTATCTCTTTTTCCACCTTAGAACTCAACCTTAAAAAAGGAGCAAACTTAGAGAAAAACAGATATCTCCAATATACTTGCCTTTTCTTCAACCCTTCAACCAAAGAACCCTTAAGAACTATATACTAGAAACAACAAAACTGACTTGCATTAAATCCTTAGCTCCTTTTTCTTTCTCCAGTACCTTTGATAATCAGATTCACTTTCTCCAAGACTTTACTTCAAACCATCTTACTTACCTTTAAAAGTAAACTTCAGATGTCTTCTAAGCCTTTAATGTGGGCAAATACAAAAACTATACTTAGCTAGAAATAACCTTAGTTATATTTATAGTTGCTATGCTCTGAATATTTGTGTTTTCTCAATTTATATATTCAAACCCTAATGGCAGTTATGGTGTTAGTAGCTGAGGTCTTTGGAAGGTGCTTAGGCCATGAGAGTGGAACCCTCTTAAATAGAAGTAGTGACTTAGATAAGAGACTTTGGGGCAGTCCCTAGACCCTACCATTGTGTGGACACACCGCTGTGAACCAGAAAGAGGGCCTTCATTAGAAGGCAACCTTGGTGCCTTGATCTTGGCCTTCCCAACCTCCAGAACTGTGAGCCATAAACTTCTGTTGTTTTAAGTTACCCAGTAAGTGATGTTTTATTATAGCAGACTGGATGGACTAAGACAGTAACTATACTTACATGGTATCAACTGTATTTACAACTAAATGACCATTGAGGAGCCACTTAAAAGCCAGGAATGGACCCAAGTGACCTTGGAGCCTGCTTTCTAAAGACAAAGTCCCCATGTGCTATTTTGACATGGGTTTGAGAAAATGCTGAGGGCCACTAGGACAGAATAAAGGAAAATGTTTTCTTGTAAGAAATCATGACGTATCCTACTTCATGGAATTGACTCCAGAGGGCACTGAACAGAAAATCAAACTAAAAGGATAAGATGTTTTGAGCTGGGTAGAAACTAGCTAAGAGGGAAAAGCAGTTATGATGAGAACCTGTGAAACAGTTGGGATCATTAAAAATAAGGACAGGTTTGTACCCGGCTGGACTACTCCAGACCAGAAAGAACTGCAGTAATTTAAAACTTGGTGATTCAGAAGTTTCCCCATGAACTGTCTTTCAGGGCACAGCCGTCGGAGTTACGGGCATTAGCAGCAGAAGGCAGTGGCTCACCATGCGGGGCTGGAAAAGCCACCACATCCAACTCACGGGCAGAACCAAGAATGTAGTCTTTATCCAGAGAGTGGATTCCTTCCTTAAGGGACTCTTCAGGTTCACAGGAGCTGGATGGATAAGCTTTACTAACTAAAAAGTGGACCAATCTCCTTGTTCTGGCAAAAGTCATGTTTTCCCCCCTACGGGAGAGCCTCCTGGGAAGCTAAATTACTAGAAAGCTTTGGTATGCACTTAATTAGATTACAAAATGTTAGTTATATAACTTGAGTGTTTAATGTCACCTTCTCTGGATGCTGGAGTCAGATTGTCTGGTATTTGTGTCTTGTCTTGGCTCCTTATTGGTTGTGTGATCTTGGGTAAATTAGCAACAACTAAAATACAGTTTTCTTTAAGATAGGGTGATAACTGTACTTCACACCATGGTAAGAATTAGGCACCAAGAATCATACAATAAATGTAAATTATTCTGTACATCTTGCTGCCTACCCACATTCCCAATTCTACTTCTGACAACTGCTCTTTTTGGATTAATTAATAGAATCAGTTACTGATGGAGCTTTCTGCGACCAGGGAACTATTCCTCCTAAGGGCGGTATGCTTTGTGCTATAATTTTCATGAGTAAAATTCTATTTCCAAAATCTTCCTTAGCTCATACTGTTGCCTCATAAAAGGCCTGCAATAATCATGACAAGAATCTCCCTCTCACTTAGGGGGCAAGACCTAAAGTTATACCTGAACATTCTTTTGCCTCTTTACCTATTAAGGCCATAGTTGAGATATTAACATCTGACTCAGCAGACATTGAATATGTTCAACTCCCTGTTTTGAGGTACTGAGGATACATAAATGACCCAAAATGTCTTTCCTGTTCTTGAAATAAAAGTCCAACTGTTCAGACTGGTTAAAATAAAAATCAATAATGCATTAATGCAAATGATTATAAGGAAAAAAATTGACTCAGGAAGAAGCAAATCATTCTCCAGGAGAATCTCATTCCAGGTGTTACAGGTTCACAAGGCATTAGCAAGCAAGGCACGGGCATGTAAGATCAGCCCTTCTCCAGTTCATAAAAGCACACAAAAACTTTGGAGATAGGAAGTCACCCCTCATGACTGGCCTAGGGTGTGGAGTAGTGGTGCTCAACCTTGTACGACCTTTGGAAACCTCATGCCAAGGCCAACCACTTTATGCTAATGCTCTAAAGCCCTGCCTGTCTGTATCATCTACCCAAACCACAGGACTTTTTTCCTTATTGATTTCTGCTTTCTTCAGACCTCTCTAAAGACCATATTTAGTTTTTCTCAGTTCAGGTTACTGCTGTCTAAAATCTAAAGAACTTGACCTAGGCCTTTGTGCCACATGGTGGCATATAGGTGATTTCTGTTCTCTGCTATAATTCTTCACCCTTGAATTATCCATCTCATCAGTACACTTTTCACCTTCCAGAACACCCTCTCACCTGCCCTCTGCATTGATGTTCACTGCTCTGTTTGAAGAGCTAGGCAGTTTTGTCCAAAACTCAGGGAATGAAGTGGCATGCTCCATATTGTCCAGTAACTTGTTGGCAAAACCAGAATACTACTCAGATCTTCCAGCCCCACCCTCTCTTCCTGTTCTTTCACTGGCTTCTCAGAATTCCTCACTCTGTCAAATAAACATTTCCATTTTTCTGGATCTTCTAAAGATGATGCTGTCGCTCAGAGTTGCCTGGGAGGTTCTGGGCTTCCTGGTTCCCAATCCTCTACCGCTTCTCCAAATTTTATATGATTTATATTAGGGGAAGGAAGGAAGAGTTCTACCCCTAAGGTAGGTTGATGCTACTGTCTTAACCTAAAGGAAGGGCTTTAATGTGAGAAATTTTAGGTATTTGGAAAGCAGACAGCCGAGGCATTTGGAGTGATAACTTACTCCTCTGTTAGTATGTCCTTAATAACAGCTCACTTCTAAGTGATATTGGAGGTAGACAACATCCTCTAGCCCTTGAGCACCATGTTTTTGTCTTAAATTAGCCTGGAGAGACCATAACAGTAGTAGGCAGAAGTCAGGGAAGGAGAGGCAAGTAAAAGGTATGGGCAGCGGGTGGCGAGGAAGGACTGGTCACTGGGTATCACAGCAGTCATAAAGCAAAAACAGTTCTGAGGCTTCCGCCTCCAGCCCACACTCTTATCTTCTTGTCCCACTTCGACATACCCAGCTATTTCCACATACTTCCTCCTGGATGGCTCCCAGGTCATTCTCCCAGTGTGCTTCTAGGGCTCGCCCCTGAAAGATACCAGGATCCTCTTCATCACCAATGTCTGTCCTGCCTTCAGGACCACCTTCAGGACGACTCTTCACTCTTAACTTCTACTTCATCCCACTGCCTCTCCCTGACTCAGGCCACTGTCATTTCTGACCACAGTGTCAGATTCCTGCTTCCTGTTCCTCTCTCCAAATGCTGGAGTAGCCTTTCCAAAGCACAAATGTGATCACATTACCCTGCTTCAAGCCCACAAAGCTCCCCAGGGCACTGGGGGTAAATTCCATTCCACACCTTCACCCCCATCCTGGCCCCTACTCAATTCTTCAGCTTGCTTTCCTCCACCTGTTAAAACTCAGCTCTGCCTCCCTCACTGTGCTCTGCTGAATCTTCATCCTAGTCCTTAACTGAGACCCCAGAGGTAAAAGTGCATTCTAAAGAGCTGAGCTTCATGGGGCAGTTCCAGGAGCATTTTGAGTTTCCAGGATGTTTCTATAGTTCTATGTTTCATACTTGAAAGGTTTTCAAGTTGTGTTTAAGATAAGAGTAATATATCAGGGCTTCACTAGGGCAAAAGAGTTAAGATGCAGCACTATGAAGCTGTCTGCAGCCACTACAGCATGAGTTCAATCCCCAGCCAGGGAGGTAACCCAAATGGCACAGCAGACCTCTCCTGACCCACCCACTGCTTCCCCAACCATGTATTTTAGTCAGTCTGCCTGTTCTGCTCCCCATTCTGTCTCTGGTGAAAACTCTTATCCCTTTTCCCCCCTTTACCTCTGGCCTACACCCCAGCTCTTGTAGGCATAAATAATCTTTAAAAGGGGGGGGGGGTTTGCAAATGAGATAGATGCACAAAATGATGTAAAAATAAACTATTTTTTTTTAAAAAAAGACCCTTACATCAATTAGGGAAATTGGATATAGCGAGCTGAGAGCTAGAGACAAGTTTTTTTTGTTGTTTTGTTTTGTTTAAGATTTATTTATTTATGCTTACAGAACTGGGGTACAGGTCAGTGTAGTGGGTGAAAGGATTCACCAGAGACAGAGTGGAGAGCAGGACAGGCAGATGTACTGAAATACACTGCTGAGGGGAGCAGCGGGCGGGTCAGGAGATATCTGCCATGCCATATGGGTCAGCTCCCTGACCAGGAATCGAACTCATGCAGCAATGGCTCCTGAGAGCTTCATAATGAGGTGCTTTGACCTGTTGCACCACCAGGGAGAGTCAACTAGAGACAAGTTTTAGAGGCTTTCATCAAAAGCTATTTTTTAGCCACTTACTGTGTATTTGACCTGATTGTTGGGAATAGTAAAGGCAGGTGCAACCTGATTAAGAGAACTGCCTGGAACTCAGATTCCATGGCTCCACCCCAGGCCTCTGAATTGGAAATTTTCTGGTGAATTTTGGGCATGGGTCAATTGGGGAGACCCACCTTGATATTTACGTGTAAGTAGTATTCAGACTAGGCAAGTCTATAGAGACATAAAGGGATTTGTGTTTGCCGCATGAGCAGGGAGGGGGTATTCAGAGACACAGGAATGATAGCTAAGGGAGCAGGGTTTCTTTTCAGTTTGATGGAAACCTCTAAAACTGACCATGGCGATGATTGCACAGCTCTGTGGATATACTAAAAGCCATAGAACTGTATGATTTCAATGGGAGAATTGTGTGGCATGTGGACTCAATCTCAATATAGCTGTTTGAAAACAGATTTGGGTGGTACCTGTTACTAGTGGAACAGTCAGCAAACACTGGCGGGTGGGTGGACGGGGGCACCATACACACGGTGGCTGCAAGGTACTGGTAACGCAGGGTGATCGGGTCCACCCCAGGGGAGCACAGGTCCTGTGGCAGGAGGGAGGGCTGCCTCCTGGCGATGCCAGGGCGGGCGCCTGGAGGGTGGACACGTACTAGCTAGACAAGATGTGGGCTGAGAAGGCTGTGCTACACTTTGCTTACTATCATTTCATTGTAACGACCACGAGAAAAATATCCCAATGAGACAGAAGGAAATTTCCAGGACCTGGTCTTGTTACGTTGTTTCCCTTAAAGGCAGTTTTCCAAGAGCCTATGGCTATGTTGAGTGAGGACTTACTCCACCAGGAGAGGCCAGCAAGCTCTGTGATGGTTTGGCGAAGCTCCAGGGCTGAGTGAGGAGCCGTGTGACTCTAGAAGTGACGCTGAAGAGGGAATTGGCTCAGAGGTTTGTAAGACAGGATGAGGGGGCTGGGATTTCCTTACCAAACTGACTTTCCTTTGGTAAGTCAGTTTCCTTACCAAGAAAAGAGCCTGAAGGTGGATTTGTGTTTTAGAAATCAGCCTGCCCCGTGGAGAAAGTGGAAGAGGGGCAAGACAGAGAAGCCTGTGAGGGCAGGTAATGTGTAGGTGACAGGCTGATTGTCCTGAACCTGAGTGGTGGCCATGGAGATAAAGGGAACAGAAATTCGAAATATCTGGAGCATTTAATTGACAGGATTCTAGTGATAGGGAAGAAGGGACAGAGGCAAGAGTCAAAGATGAGGCCCCGTTGTGTGGCTTGGAGAACCAAGAAGCCTAGTGGAGAAATAAGCTTTGAGGTGCCGAGTTTGGTTTTGAGCACGTTGAGTTTGAGGTACCGTAGCTGTTCAGGGGAGGTGTCTGGTCAGCAGTTGGGTATGGGGGTCCAGAAGTGAGGAGAGCCATGGGAATCATCGGCTTAGAGCCTCAGCACATAGATGGAGGCTCGAGGAACGGATGAGTTGCTCCGGGGTATATTTCAAGAGAGGTGAAAAGGGTCTAAAGGGACTCCTGTAGAGTGACATTTGTGAGAGGATGCGTGAGGTGGTGGTGGGAAGGCTGTAAGGAGATTCAGAGGAAGTAGCTAGAAACGTTGGTGTTAGCCAGAGCAGTGCAGCTGCTTTTCAGCTACTCTGAGTCAGCAATGACTAGGGTCCATATGTCCTGGGTGTACTTGGAGACAAGCGAAACTGGACCACAGACGTCAGATCCGGCAAACACCATCACTTGATTGCAGCCTCCTTTCTCGCAGGCCAACAACAGTGTATTTCCCGAGTGACAGAGTGCTCTTCCTTCCAGCGCAGACAGGCCTTGGCGTCGTTGGCGAGCTCACCCTCTGGTATTGCTCAGGCCCAAAAGAGCCATGCCAACAGCCAAGGCAACCAGTTTGTGTCCACCGGGGACGATGGCTTAATTAGGGTCTTCCAGGGCTGTCAAGGTGGGTGGAGGGAAGGGAAGGAGCATGTCATATGCCTAGGGTTCAGCAAATTGTACCCACACAGCAGGCACAGAAACACAAGGAAGGCACCCCCGCTCTGTGGGCGAGACAAAGCAGTCCTCTTCCCATGTGCCAACCCATCTGCCTCTTTGCCGTCACAAACATGCCTTTCTCTTCTTTTTTTGGTTCTCTGCAGCTTCGAATATATGAGGGAGAAGTGTGGGAGACAGGAGGAAAGGTAAGGTTGAAGAGAACGGGGGGGGGGGGGGGGGAGGTACCAGTGAGTCCCGACACAATAAATCATTTCCTGGACTACCTCAGCCTGGCCCCTTTTTTGCAGTGCGCTCTAGTTTCCTCCCGGGAAAGCCCCAGTAATGATGGGCCACGTGTAGCCGTGGCCTCGGTGGACTTGATTGACTGGGTGCTTCTGGGTGTGTCGGCGTCTTTGGAGGCCCACTTCCTGCAGCCTCCTTGAGGCTGGCACAGGCTCCACAGGGTATCTGGGGCCAGGAATCCCAGCTGGGTACCCTCAATTCCTAGTGGTCCATCACCGGGGGGAGCAGGCGCCCTGCTGTGCAGAGTGTGGGCTAGCAGGTGAGCGCCTCTCAGAACCTGCTGGCAGCAGGGTAGGAGGTGGGGGGAGCACCAGTGAGATGCCTTCTGCCCATCCTGACTTCCACCCACTCTTGGCTAAAGCTGGCTGCTGGGACCTCAAGACCCTTCTTGTAGAGGACAAAAAGTTGGGGGCCCTATCCCCTGCCAGCATCAGAGAGTAGGAATGTAGGGCCACTCGGACTTTCAGTGACCCCAGCTGGGGTGTTAGCTTGTGACCTCCATTTCTTGCCCAGTTCCTATCCTCTCCTGTGGATTGAGCTATGAGCTCTCGCCGCCCAGTCTCCCTGTCTGTACTTTCCCAGGACCTGGTCAACCACTGTTCACTTCCTCTTTACGAAACACATCAGCACTTAGTGTGCACGTGGACAGGACAGTCCTGCCCTGCCAGTGGGCCTCTTGGGCCTCAGCCCTAGCGTGGTGGTGGGACTACAGTCCTCTTGCAGGGACCCTGGGCAGCCCCAAGCAGTGGCTCCTGTGGCCGCTGGCCTGGTCTGTCACTTTGCCTTTTCCGCCCCCTGCAGTCCTAGCTGACCGGAACGCTGGGCTGCAGACATCCCCGCCACGCCACCCTCGCAGTGAGGCAGGAGTACAGACCTGCCAGTGTGCTGAGGGTGCTTTGCCTGCCCCCACCCCACCCCCACTCTTCTGGAATGAGCCACCTGCATCCACACACAGGTGTTTCCTGTGTTCCTTCCTGTTGCCTTTTTTTCTTTTTCTTTTTCTTTCTGCTCTGCTTGACTTCCCAGGCAGGTGGTTAAGGACCCAGCCAAACGTCTCTGCACAGTGCCAAAACACTGAGGAGGGCTCCCTGGGGATCTGGGTCACCCCCTTCCCCCCAAAGGGCTGTTGGCACCTCATTGGCTCTTCCTGACTGCGGCAAATACACTCCCCAGGGTATCACGCTGCTGTGTTACTGCCACAGGCACCGTGACACCGAGTGGGCTCAGGGAGTGGAGGCCCAGGGCTTAAAGAAAGCTCTGGAGAGAGAGGGGAAGGGTGGAGGCCTGTTTTTCCCGCCTTGGGTGTGGGCCTCCTGCAGGTCTCTGCTGCTGGCAGCAGCATGGGTTGGTGAGCCACAGAATTCGGTCAGGTTTGTTATTAGAGTTGGTGGCTCCTGCAGAGGAGAGACTTACTGTTTAGGGTCACAGGGCAGCCATCCGGGTCTTCTGCCTCCTAGGCGCCAACAATTCCCCTCTGTAAGGATCTCTTTTCTCTTGCGTGCAGCCCTGGAAGGAGCTCCTTGGCGCCAGCTCCCTCTATTGGAAGCTGCCTGGGCAGAAGGGGAAGACCAGCAGCCTGGCATTCGCTGGTGGGGCTCTGCTGCCCCCTGGTGGTGAAAGGCTCCAACACCACCGACTTTCCCTGCCTGCTCCCTGCCTCCAGGCGATCCTAGCTGCTGAGAGCTGCTCCCAGGACTGGTACCTTGTAGACCGGCTCTAGGCCAACTCCACAGTCCCACTCCAGCCAGGGTCCATAGGTCAGGCCTGGCCGGTACTTCAACAACCCCACCACCCTCTTCCTCTTCTCGCTTCTCTAAGCAGTCTCTGGGCTCTTTTCCACCCGGATTTCCAGAATAAAGGCATGTGCATTGTCACAGCTGGAATGTGGACACAGTGCTGTCAGGAAGGGCCACAGCTGGGAGGTGCTAGATAGAGCAGGGAGGCAGGAGCTTGGCCAGAACATTAGGAAAGGCAATTTGCATTTTTATTTTCTGTAAAACTCTGTAAATAAAATACAAAAAAAAAAAAAAAAAGGAGGAAGGAGCAGGGCAGAGGCAGGAGTGCCAGGCCCGGGACACTGATTTGTGGCAAGTGTGCTGAGCGGAGGCTGGGAGGCACTTGACTGCAGGCACTGACTCTACCCACCCCAGGGGCAACAGAAGAATATATTAGACTCTCATTGATAGGAATCTGTGGGGAAGGGGTGTCTGGAGCCAGCCTTCACCCTCCCTGCCAGTGCCTGATGGGCCCTGAAAGTGGGGAGAAGGGGCAGGTAGGCAGCTTAGAATGCCGTGCTGGCCATGCTGCCAGGCCCGAAGATGCGGGGCAGGGCGTCCAGAGACTCCTCCAGCCTTCGATGGGCAGACTGTCCCTCTTCCCCTGTAATGGGTGAGGATGGGGTCAGGAGTTCCCGTAGCCCCTCCCAGCCCTTCCACCCCAACCCCTACTTCCCCCATCAAAATGTCCCTGAACTTCTTGACCCACACCTCCAGCCCCCTGCCCCCCACCCTGCCTCACCACACTGTTGCAGGCTCTGCCGGGCAGCTTCCCTCACGGCTTCTGTGTCAGTCTGGCACAGGTACACCAGAGGCTCAATGGCCTCAGGAGCCTACAGGGGAGGAAGCAGGGAGGCAGCAAGGTGAGCAGGTGAGAGAGCCGGGGGTCACGGGGGAGCTGGGAATGGAGAGGAGGGGTGGGTGGGTTGGCAGAGTCACCTTGATGCAGCCCAGGGCCAGGCAGCCAGCCACCCTTGTCTGCACATCCTCATCCTCAAGCTGGTCCAGGAAGCACAGCAGGGCCTGGGTAAAGGTAGGAGACCAGACTCAGCCCCCCTTGGCAGCCCAGCCCCCAGCCCCTACTCTTAAGAGAGCCCTGCTCAACTCTCACCCTTTCCCTGAAAGCAGGGCCCAGTGACAGGCTCCGGAGCTGGGTGCTGACGGCAGCCATGACCTTGTTGTTGCCATGGACAAGCAGGGAGCTGAGGGCCTGAAGCCCGTCCCTTCGAAGTCGCCCCTCAGGCGCCAGCCTCAGGGCCTTCAGCACAATAGCCTGGTCATCCGAGTTCAGATTCCTCACCAGTAACACTGCAAGGAGGGAGGTAGGGGTCAGACAAGGTGGCAGAACTGGAAGCTTCCTGGGCTAGGGAGGTCTGTGTAGGCATGTCCTCACCCAGGCCTTCAGGCCCCCCCCCAGGGCCAGTCGGCTTTGTGACCAGGACCACTGCCTCACCTTCTTCTGCTGACTCAGTCACGTAGGCCTCCATGGAGGGGCTGTCCAAGGCTTCAACATAGCTCCAGAACCGGAAGATGGTGAGCTGCTCTCCAGGGCCAGGCTGGGGCCTGCGAGGCAGCTTCTGCCCCAGGGCATCCTCCAGGAACTTGACACACACTGTGGGAGGCAGGGCCAAGGCCTCAGGGTTCAGGTGGACACAGACGCTCAAGAGGAGGAAGACACACCCATCCCAGGCTCAGGTCCAGGCGTCCCCTGGCCAAGTCCTACCCATCTGGGTCTCTTTGAGCCCAGACACCAGCCTTCGCTACTCTCCTGTGCTTATAACAGAGCACAGTGTGAGCTGTGAGCTGACCTGGCTTTTCCCTGTGGTGGCACCAAGGATCTGAGGAACAAGGGCAGACGGGGCGGGTCTGCATCCCACTCACCAGCCTCGGCTAGGCCTGGCTGGCGCAGGGAGAGGCGGGCACCGTACTGACTGCAGAAGGCGAGGAGCACCCGCTCCACAGGACAGATGAAGGGGCTGAGTCCCTCTGTGCATTGGTCCCAGAAGGTCAGGAAGCCGGGCCGAGACGCTGAGAACTGCACCACTGAGGAGGGGGGAACACTGTCAGCACCGGAGCAGGGGGATCGGTGGGGCAAAGCAGGGAGCTTGGGGCAGACCGGGGGTCAGCCCCAGGGTCTTTACCTTCCTGGGCAGAGGTGGCAGGGATTCCCCATCGCCTGCTAAGCTCGCAAACTGCCTCAAGCACTCGTGCCTCCCGCAGCAGCCGCTCCAGAGCCCATGCCTCCTGGCAGCGCAGGGGCCCAAACGTGCCCAGTTTCTGGAGAATGGGTGGCCAAGTAGCTCAGACCTCAGGGGAGGCTAGAGCCCAGGAACCTAAGTCCCAGCATGCATTGGGAGAGGTGGGGGAGCCAGATGTGGAAGGTGTTCCATTCCGCGAAGGCCCCTGAAGCCAGGGCCCAGGGCAGTAGGGAGTGTAACTCAGGGGCGGCCGGGGGGGCCAACTGAAGTGCAGGGCCCCCTGAGGTAAGGGCTAAGGGGGGGGTAACACCACTGGCCTCACCAGCAGGAGGCGGCTGCAGTGGTGCAGGTGCTCCACCAGGGCAGCGTCCAGGGCTGGACACTCTGTGCTGAGGGGACGGGCACTGGGTGAGTCTAGGCTGTCTTCAGCCCCAGGCTCCGGACTGTTTGGGGGCCTGAGAGAAAAACAGGGTCAAGCACCCCAGGGACACTCATCACCATCTTGTCACCACTGTTTGTTTATTAAGCTCCCCTCGCCCCCCACCTCCAGCCCAGAAGAACAAACGAAGACAACACACAATAGGTAAGCTGACTGAGGACTTCCGGGAAGAGGAAGGGCTGGGCCAGCAGGCAGCAGCAGGAGTCTCCAGGCCGGCGGGGGCCATCTCCCGGGGCCCCTCCGCTAGGACCGCTGGGGCCGCCGGGGCTGCCGGGGCTGGGGTGGGCGGCAGTGCGGGTGCAGGCGGCAAGGTCTATGAGACGGGGGCGGCAAGGGGTGGTGGCCCGCAGGGCGCGGGGCACGGGGCCGCAGCCGGGGCAGCAGCAGAGCGGGGAGGGGCCGGGCGTGACTCTCAACTGGGAGTCGGCCGCTGCGGGATGGAGAGCCAAGGGGCCTGGCTCTCCGGGAGGGCCGGGGTCGACAGAGAAGGGGCAGATGCTGGGAGACCCAGGGTGCAGGGGGAGGCAGTGAAACCGCTCCTTCATAGGGCAGGTCCAAGGTGAGGCCAAGGGGGTGAGGAGGAGGTGGCGGCTTGCGAGCTGACGGGGACGGAGCTGATGGGGACCGGCGTGGGAGGCAGAAATTGCAGGGACGAGGAAGAGGGTGGTGGGAAGCACTGAGGACACAGACGGGGATGGAGACAGGCATGAAGGACACACGAGGAGCACACGGAGCGGGCTAGCTCGGCTGCCTCTGCCCAGCCCACCCCTGCCCGCCCTCCGGCCTGGCTGCTCCCTTCCCTGTCACCTGGTCCCACTTCACCTGCCTGTTTTCCCTTTCTCACCTTTTTTCTTGCTTCTTCCCCTCACCTAGCCCCCCTCACCTGTCCCCAGGGCCATCATTGTCTTCATCTTCATCCTCGTGGAGAAAGCTGAAGCTCTCCAGGGCGTGTTCCACGGTGATGCTAAGACTGGAGGCCCGGCTGCGAGTCAGGCCTTGTCTCTGCTGGGGTTGTACAGGGAGTCAGAGCCGTGGCCACTGCCTGGGTGTCATCCACGCGCAGCCGCGGCCCAGCCCCACCCCGCCCTCCTCACCATGAGCAGACTCTCCAGCCGGGTCACCTCCTGCTCCAGGCCCTGCAGTTCGGGGAACTGGCCTCGATAGTCATCCAGGGCAGCCATGAGGGCACCCAGTGCTTCCTCCAGCCTCCTGTCCCCAGTCCCCCCAGCTGCCCCCAGAACCTGTGCCTGGGCAGCCTTGGCCAGGCTAAGGTCTGAATGCTGGGGCACAGGTTCTTGGGGTGAGGGAGGGAGGCTGGGGCTGTGAGGGATAGGCTCCAGGGGTTCAGGGTAAGGGTTTATGAGGGATTCCCCACTGGAACAGGCGGGACTTGGGTAGGAGGTGCTGGGGGCTATGGGGTGGGTCTGAGTGGAGGGAGTGGGGGCTGGGTGACAGGTCTGGGGGTGGGTGCTTGGAAGGGCCGGATCTGTGTGTGCAGAGGAGCTGGGAAGTGTGGCAAGGTCTACTGAGGTGGAAGGGCTAATAGTTACAACAGTGGGGCTAGTGACCAGGTCAGTGGGCCTGCTGGTGGTCTGGACTGAGTTTTTAGCAAGGGGGATGGGACTTGTAGTGGTATGAGTTGACATCCTGGCATTGGGAGTAGGACTTACAGTGGTGTGAGCGGGGCTTGTGGTATAGGTGGGGCTCGCTGTAGTGTGGGTGGGGCTCGCTGTAGTGTGGGTGGGGCTTGCAGCCGTGTGGGTGGGTTCTGTAGTTGTGTGTGGGGGGCTTGCAGTAGTGGGGGCTGGGCCTGTGGCACTGGAGGCAGAGGCTGCAGTAGCAAAGGTAAAGAACGTGGGCTTGTCAATGGAGCTTGTGACAGTATGTGTTGGGTCTTTGACACTGTGGCTGGGGCTCGTGGTGGTCTGGGCTGGGCCTGTGTCCCTGGGAGTAGGACCCACTGCAGTGAGGGGAGAGAGTATTGGCTTGTGGGTGGGGCTCGTGGTGGTCTGGGCTGGGCCTGTGTCTCTGGGAGTAGGACCCACTGCAGTGAGGGGAGAGACTATTGGCTTGTGGGTGGGGCTAGTGGTGGTCTGGGCTGGGCCTGTGGCACCGAGGGCAGGACCTGCTGTAGGGTGGGGAGAGACAATGGGCATGTGGGTAGAACCTAGGGTAGTGTGAGTGAGGCTTAGAGCACTGTGGGTAGGGCTCATGGCACCAGACGTGGGGTCTGTAGTGGAAGTGGGGCCTGGCAGCTTGGAACAACTAGAGTCTGTGTCCTTGTGAACTGAGTCTGGATGGGCAGGGCCTGTAGTGCTGAGAGTGTGGCTTGTGGCAGAATGGTCAAGGTCTAGGGCAGGAGGAACAGGACTGGGGTGTTTCCCATGGGTGGGATCCGGGTGTGTAGGGTTAGGACTCCGAGCTAGGGTGTCTAAGCCCCCAGCCTCCACTGAAGCCTCAGCCAAGGCAGCATCCACACTGGCCTCACTGATGTGGCTCAGAGTCCGGCTGTAAGGGGCATGTCCATTGGCCAGGGACGGGGCCTTGACCCCCTCCTCATCCACAGGCCCGGAGGTGGGGGTCTCAGGCCTGCGGAAGGCGACTTGGATGGGGAGGGGTTCAGGCTGCTGCACCAAGGGCCTGGGGGCTGAGGAGTGGCGAGCAGTGCCTGAGAGCTGTGGGCTGGATGAGTCATCTGAAGATTCGGATGACAGAGACCATGCCGTGCCGTTCTCCAGCTCCTCCTGCCGCCTCAGCATATTCTAGGAGAGACAAGGGCATTTTAGGGCCATCTCAGGGAGCCCCTTGTGGGGGTGGTGGGGCATGGGCTGTGACTCACATAGAAGGCTTGCTCTCGAAGCGAGGGGGTGTCTGGTGGGCTCTGGCTATAGGTGGAGAAGCGTTTGGTGACTGTGGAGGCCTTGTTCACAGTAGAAGCAGCTGAGGGCTGGTCATCCTTATCGAAGGGACTAGGGAGAAAAGAGGCCATTATCAGGTGCCACGGCCCCCCTGGCCCAGTCCCTTGGTCTCACTGACCTCCATGTGACTTCCAGGCTGAGCTTGATGGTGCCAAGGTCATTGATGTCCACAGCCACAACCTGGGGCAGGGCAGCGAACAGGTCCTTGGTCTCACAGGAGACGCTGCCTACAACCACATGGGTGGCCAGGCCCTTCAATTCTGTCACCTGCAGCCAAGAATGCATTGTGGGGTCACAAGGGTGCAGTGGCCTTGAGATAGGGGAGAGCAGACTTCTGAAATTCCACAGGGTTTAGGTAAAGGTCCAGGGCTATGGGACAATGAGGAGGTTGTAGAGATTGGAGCTGTGGGGTAATGGGGCCGTGGTGGCTTGACGCAGCCAGGGATTTGAGTTGGTAGGGCGACTGGGGTCAGGGGAGTCGCAGGCCCATGAGGGCTCAGGAAGTCAGGTGGTCAGAAGTGACAGGGTCATGCCTCAGAGAAGCCACAACCATTACTCTCCCTTAAACCAGTGACAAAGATCACATGGTCACACCACACATTCAAAGGTGAAAGGGTCCCAGGTCATAAGGATTCACTGGATCATGGAGTCATAGGATCATGGGGTGCTATGGTGCTGGGCATAGACATCACCTTGATGGACAGGAATTCCGTGAGCAGAGGAAGAAAGACTGTTTCCTCACTGTCCCACACCTGCTTTCCGCTACCCTCAATGCGGCCCCTTAGTTTCCAACGCTGACGCCCATATTTCATGCAGATCTGGGGGAACAGGCAGGATGAGGCGGCCCTTGGCATTGCAACCCTGTGCTCCCAGCCCCCCAGCTATGTCTCTCTTCATACCTCATACTGATCACCTACACACAGCCTGGCGAAGCCAGCCAGCCCTGTGAGGGGGGAGAAGGGGATTTTGAGGGGTCTCAGGCATGCCCTTTCCTCCCTCTCCCCCCACCCATCTGCCTTCGCCACCGAGTACCTTTCATTCGGAGGTGAAACTCGCCCAGCTGTGCCTCTAGCTCACTCTCCAGCAGACACATACTCTGGGAGGGACAAGCAGGGGACAGGAGGGGGTCAAGGACCAGTCCCCTTTCACCATACCCTGTACCTCCCCTTCGTGGGTATGCACCCCTCACCTCAGTGTACTCTCGATGCCCCCGGGTAGCCTCAGCCAGACTGTCCCTGGCCTCGCGACTCCCTGGGGACCCCGTACTGTAGGCACGGACCATGTTGTAGGCGCCATCTCGGAGACGTCGCTGGACACAGTATGCCTCATAGAGCTCGTCAATCTGGGTAAGTGAGAAGGGTGGCACGGGGACACTGAGACTCACTACTGGGCTGCCCGCTCAGGCCGTTGTCTTCCCCCACCTCCTAAGGCAGCATCCCCCCCCACTCCAGGTGCATACCGCCTGCTGCGCCCACGCACCTTGCTGGCATGGAACTCCAGCCGTCGCAGGAAGCGTTCGATGGACTTGACTTGCTGGGGGAGAGGTGCATCAGGAAGGGCCTGAGGCCCAGGGCCCTTCACCCTCCCTCGGAGCCAACCTCTCCCATCACCATTCTCTACACACTCACCTTGTCCAAGTCATACAGGAAGCCCTGCAGAGGGGAAGGAAAGGAGGCACTTCAGAGGCATGGGGAATATTCCAGGAGGGGCACTTGCCCCCCAGACGCATCTCGGGCTCTCTTCCTCTCCCTCACACCAAAGCCCACAGCCACTCCAGTGACCGCAGAACTGACCCCCACTTCCCATGTGCCTGGCCCTTGGTGGGCACTGGTAACATAGATGCGGTCCCCAAGCCACTCCTTCCCTGGAATCCCTCCATTAACCCACTGCCTCCCTATCCTGCAGCCCTGGGAAGAAAAGCTGTCCCCTCTTCTGCAGTTTCTTCTGCCAAGGGACCCAGCTGATGTGTCTCCTCCTCTGAGATGTGCTGAAACATCTTCCCCAGGTATAACCATGGCTCTTTCCCTCAGGACCACTAATCAGAATCATGCCTGTGGAGGGGTGACCTTCCCTCTGGAAGCATCTGTGGACAGGCACTGCACCCCAGGCAGAAAGTGCAAGGCCTGGGGATAGACGCTTGCCCAGCCTTACCTGAGAACCTGTTTCGTGGTCATTCCTGCACTAAATCTCTCCAGAAAACTGCCCTGATATCACCCAGAGCTGGTCCTGCCAGGCCCCCACACCACACTGGCCAAGCCCTCACTCACCAAGCGGGAATTCCTCTTGGATTCCCTTATCTGCACCTGCAGTTTCTCCTGTTCCTGCTGGTGCACTTCCAGATAGGCCCTGGAGAAAGGGGTGACAAGAACAGAATAAGCTCACTCTCCTGCCTCCAGCTGCCCTGGGTATGGACAGCAGCTAGGTGTGGGGCTGGGCAGGTTCCTGCCGGGAGGTCCTGGGACAAAGGGCCCGAAGGGAGTTGCTTACGTCAGGCCCCGCTTGAGCGCAGTGTACACCAGGTCCAACCGCTCAGGCTGCGGGACCTTGGGGGCTGGGTGCGCCACGGAAAACATTCTGGACACTCGGGAGAGTGCTGGGGGCTTCCGTGGGGGTCCTGGGGGACTGAAAGCTGGGAAGCTCCTGAAGAAGAGGTTTCACTCAGAAAGGGACCAGAGGTATTCCCCCAAACCCTCTCTCCATACCCTGTCCCAACCCCATCCGGCTCTCTCGACCATCACCCGCCTCTGCTGCGTACCTGGGCGCCCGCTCGTGGCTGCCGAGGACACCTGCGAAGGACTGGCTCCTACTGACCCGGGCGCTGAGCAGGCGGCGCTGCGGCCGCACGGACAGGGACATCATGGAATGAGTCCGCGCGGGGCTCCCTGGGGGTGGCGAGGGCGGGTATCCAGCGCCAGTCGGGCCCTCGGAGCCCCCTCCCCGCCGCCCGGCCTCCGAATCTCGTCTTATCGGACACGGTCTGACCCCCGGAGCATGACAGCCCCGTCGTTCCGGACGCTAATGACAGGGCGGCCGCTGGCGACTCGGCCTCAGACTCAGCGTGGCCTCGGCTCGGCCCCCACTTCCTGCAGAGGTGCTTGGCTCCGCCTGCCGCGGGGCAGGAAGGGGGGTCGCGAGGGGACCCTCCCCGGGCAGGGAAGGGGCAGGAAAGGGGCGGGGCGCATGAAGAATGTGCGGAAGCGCCTGTTTGCCCGGGGGCGGGGCGGGCTCCCCAGCCCTGCCCCCGACCCCCCTCAAGCCCCCCCGCACCCAAGCGGACCAGGAGCTCCTGCGCCCCCACCCCGGGAGGACGCGGGAGGTCACGGGGCGGGGCGGGGTGCGCGCCCTAAGCCCAGCGGAGCTACCCAACAGGCCAGGCCGGAGCGGGTTTGGCTCCCACGACCCGCCCGCTCCGCGTAAGCTGCTCCCCTCCAGCTCCCTCCCGCTCCGTGGCGCCCGGACGCCGCAGCCCTCCCGAGCCCCAAAGCCTGGGGATTCCCAGACAGGAGAGTAGTGCCGAGAAATGCTCCGCCCCGCCCCCCCTTCCCAGCGGCTCCCTCCTGGAAACTGAGTCACAGACGGGCGCCTCCACTCGTGCCCAGAGCGGGAGGGGGACCTCAGAAGACCCCACCCTGCTCCAGAGAAACGCGCTCTTTGACCCGCAGAAGCCGGCCCGCACCCCCTGGGAACAGCCCCCCAGCGCCTTCGCAGCCCCAGGCAGGATCCTACCTTTCTTCTTGGCATTCATGGTGGGTCCGGGACAGTCCCCACCCCACCCCCGCCCTTCGCCCGGGTATCCCCGTGGACCCAGGGCCACTGGTGCCCGCGCAGCTGGGCTCCACGTTCGCTCGCTCTCAGGGACTCTGGCTCGGACTAAAGCTCCTCCCGGCGCCGCCCCCCGCCCAGTTCCTGCCGCCTGACTCAGCCCGCCGGGATGGGCGGGACCAGCCGGACCTAGGGGGGCGCCGGACCTCGGCAGCCTGGCCTCTGGGAGCGGTGACTGGAGGTTCCCCTAGTGCAGGGGGTCTTCTCCCCTGGCATCAGGAGGGGAGTAAAGGAGTTGAGCGTGGACGGATATGGACGGATAAACAGAATGGGGACACTGAGTGGGGGCTGGATGGGAGGCAGTTAGAAGACTTGTGGGGCTTTTGAGGGCGCTGAGAGAAGGCTGAACACACAGAGGGCTGAAGGCAGAAAGGACTTGGGGGTGGTGGAGGGATTGAGCCCTGGAGGAGAGTATGAGGGACCTGGGAGGCGGCTACGAAGAGGGAGGGACTGAAAGTGTGGGGAGGGGCCTTCCCTAGTGGCGCAACAGGTTAAAGCACAGCACTACGGAGCTATGTCAGCCACAGAAGCACCAGTTCCATCCGCTGCCGTGAGCTGCCTCACCCGCTGCTCCCCTCAGCAGTGTGCTTCGTGGTTCTGCCTGTTCTGCTCCCTACTGTCTCTGGTGAATCCTCTCACCCCTCCACCTCTGACCTGTGCCCCAGTTCTATATGCATAAACAAATCTTTAAAAAGAAAGTGTGGGGGGGCCCCAAGAAGGAAGCAGAGACCCAACTGAGTGCACAGTCCCACTGGCTCATGCACCACCCACTTCCCTGAGGACACCAGGAGAGATCAGGTCCTGTTGCCCAGCCAGGGCTGCCTCACGGGATGAAACTGCATCCCAGGACTGAGGCCCCAACCTTCTGACTCCCAGCACACAGGCTGAATCCCCAGGTCAGCCCTTTCCCACCCCCAGTGTCTCCTTAAATATCCCTTGTCCACCTCCAGGCTGAATAGAGGCCACTATGCCAGGACCACTAGGCATCCCATCATTCACCTGCTGAGTGCTCCTGCTGCTTGATGCTCAATGCTGCACTGAGCTTACTTGCTCCCTCAGAGACTGGGGTATTTTTTGTTCTGGGGCTGCATTTCCAACCTGCACTGCCTCGTTCCCCCACTCCCATCCCCAGATTCAGATACTAACTGTCCCAGGATGCCAGTTGGAGAAATGCTATCCTCCTCTCCCTCGATGAAGACCCAGCACGATGGATGCATGCTAAACTGGTGTCCGTGCCTTTGGTGGACTGCCCACCCAACACGGGTCTCTTCAGCTCCCCATGAGATTACTCGCCAGGGGGTCCTACCACCTACCTGACCCTGAAATGCCCCTTTCCTAAATCATAACCACCCTGACCACAAACATTAGGTTCTCTTCCATCATTCCCACCTCCCCTGCCTCCCATCTGAGGCCTTGTGAGTCCTCAACTTATTTATTCAACTGTTCCCCAAGTGACAACATGTGCCAGTCACTGGAGATACAGCCCAGAATTTCACAGACACCACCCTGCACAGAGCTCTCAATCCACCTCTGCTTCCTTTCTCTCTGCCAGCTCCCTCCTACCTTCCCTGCACACCCTCCTCTCCAGCCTGGAACCACAGCTACCACCACCACCACCGCTGCTGCCTGAGCCCGCAGCCTGCTGCTAAAATCCCCAGCGTTCTGCACTTCCCGCCCATCTGGCAGAAACCAACCCTGGGCAACCCAACTCCGGGCCTTCTGGTACCTGCACAGAGGCTGGTGGAGTTGCCGGGGATCCTGCCACAGCAGGCTGGACTGAACCACAGAGCAATTCTCTGCCTCTGTCAGGCCCTAGTTTCTCACCCCAGCAAATACTTGTGTCTCGCCCTCTTCATCTCTCTTCCTGAACAGAGATGTGTTTCAGACTTTCTCCATAAGCGTCAAACAAGCTCAAGTCACTCCCACATAAAACTTGGAAACTACTCAAGTGCCTATCAGTAGATAAAGGAATGTTACACAGCAGAAAGAAGTCACACCTCCGTGTACAACCCTGGAGGAATTTTACAGACAGGATGTTGAGTGAAGGAGCAGGTGCAGAGTGGACATATGGTGCCCGTGATACTATGCAGTGGTCACAGGAGTCAGAATACTAAGTGCTGTTGGGGTATGCTGACTGGAAAGGGGTTCAGGGAGCTTGTAGGGTGCTGGTTATGTTTTATTTCCTAATCTGGGTTCTATTTCCGGATCTTCGATGGGTGTGTTCCCTTGTGAAAATACACTCTGCTTACGACTCAGGACTCCTACCCTTTCTGTATGTATATTTCAACGTGGAATTGGCTGTAGATAACAAACTGCAAGAAGAAAAAGACCCCTCTCTGGACTCCTTGTCTCTTTCCAGCCACTCCTTACCCCATTTTGATCCTTTCAAAGCCAAGTTTCTTGAAGAGATGTCTACACCTCCATTTCCTCTACACACCCACCCAGTCCTCTTTCCACCCTGGTCCCCTTTCTGCAACCAGCACACTCCTGACTGTTCCAGACAAGGTCCTGAGCTACCTCCCTGTGGCTGAATCCAGTCACCAAAGTTAGCCCTTATCTGCTTGATGGCAATAAAGCTTTTCTTTGTAACTTTGTGCTCTCTTCCCCCTTCATTCCCTTGAATTCCAAGAAGCAACACTTTCCTGTTCTTCCATCTAACTCTCTGGCTGCAACTTACTTTGCCACAAAGTATCTGTCCTCCCCATCCCCTAACGGAAGATCCTCATCTTCCTCCGCCCTTGGGGCCGGATACATCTCCCACAGCTCAATGCCTGGTAGAAACCTTGCCAGCTTCCTTATCTCTCCCTCACCCAAACTGCTCTTCTGCACATGGCCAACTCCCTGCTTGATGCCTCCAGGGAAACTGAGTGAGTTAGTTGCTGTTATTATCCCCATCTCAAAGATGGAGATCTGAAGTCCAAAAAAGGTGATGACATGCCCTGCGGGCCACACAACGGCCAGCTAACCTCTGGCCTCTCATCTGTGAAGTGGGGCTCGTAGGGTTTACCCCATAGGATTTCTGCCAGAATTAAGTGATTTTGTTAAGAAGGACAGTGCCTGGCACCACGGTGTGTCATCAGTGCCCAGTGGGCCGTGAGGGGTGTGAGCCTAAAGTCTCCAAAATGAACTTACTACTTCCTCCTCCGCCCTGACCCCTCCAGTCTTAATGTCTCCACTCTAGTTCCACCATCTCTTTACCCAAGACAGAAACTAGGGGCATTCTGGATGCCTCCGTCTCTGTTATTCCCCACATCCACTGGGCCGCAGCTCTTGCCACCTCTGGAATGTGCCCCTCACTTCTACCAACAGCTATAATTTGGGACCAAGTCATCGCCAATTTCCCCTCGAACCCTATAGCAGCTTCCCGGTGCTATCTCCACTCTAGCCCACAGGACCTGATCTGTGTTTTATCTAATAAGAAGGCTGCTTTTCTTAAAATTACAGCCACCTGCCAAAAACTGGCCTTCACTGGACTTCAGATCTCCATCTGTGAGGTGGGGATAGTAAGAAACAGCTCTCTCACAGGGCACTTGAAAAGGGCTCTAGAAGGCCTTGTCGGGAAAGGGAAGCTTTGTGTGGGCTAGGGATGCTGGGTGCACACACCTTACCTGAGGCACCACAGTGCTTGCTGCCTGCAGTTACTAGCACTTAACACCCTGTCTGACATTACACAGCTGGTGTATGCCAGGGTCAGGACTGAAACCCAAGCTGTCCAACCCCCAGATTTTAGATCTCTGACAGCCCTTTGTCTAACTCATGGAAATCCCTTAGCGTTCCCCCAAGACAGTCAGATTGGCATGACCAACGAGGACCCTCCAGCCTCTGTCTCTCCCCTCACACTTTTCAAGCCTCCTCTCCTCTGTGTCCTCTATCAACCCCCTCAGAATTTCACACCCCAATGTACTTGGCTTGAGCAGTTCCCTCTCCTTCAAGTCTTTCTGAAGTAAAACTTCTTCCTCCAGGAAGCCTGCCCTGGGTTGCTTCCTCCTGGTAGGCGCCTCAAAGCTTCCTCCCTCTGATCCTTGCGACACCATAACTCAGTTGTCAGTTCTCTTTTGGGGTCTGTCTTCCCACCAGACTGCAATTGGGGGCTGCCTCTATCTGCCTGCCTGGCTCTACTACAGCCTGGGGCGGTACAGGGTGCTGAGGGATCTGGTAACCCAGACATGGGGTCTGACTATTGGAAAGGGAGGTTTAAAATGTGTGTCCAGGCCCTCCCTTGTGGTGGAGGGGGTTAAAGCGCAGTACTATGAAGCTATCAGCAGCCACTGCCGCGCAAGTTCGATCCCCAGCCAGGAAGGTGACCCACATGGTGCGGCAAATCTCTCCTGACCCTCCCGCTGCTCCCCTCAGCAGTGTATTTCACTGTCTGCCTGTTCTGCTCCCCACTCTGTCTCTGGTGAATCCTCTCACATCCTGCATGTCTGGCCTGTACCCTGGTTCTTGTGGGTACCCATACAGAATTTGGTACAGGCCAAATATGAAGGGGTGGGGGAGTGAGAGGATTCACCAGAGACAAAGTCGGGGGCAGAACAGGCAGATCTACTGAAATACACTGTTGAGGGGAGCAGGAGAGGTCTGTAGAACCATGTGGGTCACCTCCCTGGCCAGGGATCAAACTCGTGCGGCAGTGGTTGCTGATAGCTCCATAGTGCTGTGCTTTGCCTCACTGCACCCCTACAACTTGCTGGTATCCACAAGTGAGTTTCTGTCCCCTGGGATTTTGTTAAAAACTGCCCGGTTAGGCTGAACTCATTCTTTTCTTGTTCTGACTGGGGTTTTGCTGCCACCAAGCCCTTAGTCCCAAAGGAACCAAAATAAGAAAACGCTGGTCCATCAGAATACCCATCTGAGGGAACTTTTTAGGGAGTGGACAGGCACCTTCTTCCCTGCTGGGTTTGGGAGGGAAAGAGCTGAACCCCTTGAGCTAAGGGAGAGGGTCTACCTCAATGGTGGGAGGTGGCAGGCAAGAGCAAGAGGACTCTTTGGACTCTGGAGCCCTGAAGTCCATTTCTGGACACGGCAGACAACTCAGTTCCCAAAGGGGATGGGGTCTGCACAGCCAGCTCAAAGCAGGAAACTGAACTCTGGCCGCCCGTCTGAGTTCCCACTGTCTCTACCACAGGCTCATCACGCCCAAACTGGAGCATTTGTGTGGGGACAGAGGTCCCTCCACTTTCTCTGCCCAGCTCAGTGGCACGCACCGCCCCGCCTGGCAGGGAGTCCCCAGTCCAGCTCCGCCCCGCCACGGAGCCGCCCCCGACTGAGGTAAACAGAGGCTAAAAATAATCCGGGCAAGGGGCGGCTGCAAGGGAGAAAGGGGTCCCTCCTAAGTCTGCCCCGTCACCATGGCAACTGCCCCAAACCCGGCTACTGACGTCATGTCTTGTCGCAGCTGCCCAAGCGCGGAGGGAGGGGGTTCGGCTAGGCCCTGGACCCCCCACCCCGGAATCGGGCGGAGGCTGGCCGGTGGCCTCACTTCCTGTCGGCCCCCTCCTTAGTCAGCTGGTCACATTCCCCAGTCTGCCGGCTGCTGCTGGAAGCCTTGTGGCTCTCGCTGGGACCGGCCTGGCTGGGGAGACTCACGAGCGAGCGAGTGAGCGAGGGGCAGCAGTGACTCAGCCAAGCAGCCAAGCCTTCGCACATTCGGCCTCAGCCCCGCACCCTGCTTGACCCTGGCCTTTATCCAAGTCCTTGCCCTTGTCTCAGGCCGCTGCCCCTGTAGGACCCAGAACTGGGAGGGAGGGTTGGAAGTGCAAGCCAAATCCAGGCTCCTTGACTCTGGAATATTTTATACCTCACTTCTAATTCTCATCTCCATCTCACCCTCTGTCTCCTCTCCTTACCACTGAGGTGGAGGGTACAGGGGCAAGAACTCAGAGAGGGGTCTAATTCCCACCTCTGCAAAACCAGCTGTGTGACCTTGAGAATATTACTAACCTCTCTGGGCCTTCTTCTGCAGCATATGGTCATAACCCTCCTCAGAGGCTGTGCAGACACAAAACCTCCAGGTCCAAGGTGAGACACCACAGGTGGTGGCCAAGGTACCACCATTGTTATATTGTTATATGAGGCTGCCCACAGGCCCTACTCCTGGCCTGGACACACACTAGGAACAACTTAATAGAACTGACTGGGAAGGCCGGACCCAGGCCTCACAGGGGAAATGAGGACAGCAGATGCTGAAGCCCCGGATTTGGTTGGAATCTCTGGCCTTGACCAGCAGCCCCCACCTCGAACCCGTTCAGCAGGGTGCTCAGGCCAGGCTGCTCCCAGAAACCCACTCGGCCTCCATTTGCAGGGATCGAGTCTTGCCCCCCAAGCGTGATTTTCTCCGCTTCAGCAGCGCCAGGTTTGAGCAGAGAATCCAGTCCCAGGCAGGGCACGTCCACCTCGGCCTGGCCCCAGAGCGGCTTAGGCCGGCGGTGGGGCCAGTAAGATTAGCTCATCACGGAGGCCGACCTGCACCCTAGTCGCCCCTTCCCCATTCCCAGCCCAGAGTGGGCGGCCGGGGCTCCGCTCTGAGAGCCCGTGCCAGGACCAAGGCTGGCGCCCAGGGCCCGCCTTCGGGCCTGGCCCACCCCAGGGCCCCGGGGCAAGGGCCTCCCGGGCCAGGCCGTGGGAGGTAGGGAGGCAGCGCCCGGCGCGGCAGGCCCGGAGGCAGCGTCTTTTGTGGAGCGAAGCTGCGTCCTTAGCGCTTGGGGGAGGGGAGGAACGACCCCTCGCTGCCCGGGTCCAGGGGCTGGGGCTGGGGCGGTGTGGGACAGGGCCGCACTGGGGCAGCAGATCGGGGCCCGATGGGGCGGCGTCCGTGGGGAAACATCGGGGACGCCGCGCCCGCCCCCCACCCGGCCCGCGGTCCCCGGAAACCGCGGGGACACTCACATGGCTGCGCTGGGCTGCGGGACCTCGCGCTCTCGGGGCGCTCGTTGCTCGCTGCCCGGCCTGGTCGCGCCGCAGCTGCTGCAGTCGCCGCCGCCGGCGCCGGCACCTCCCTCCACCCCGTCGCCCTGCAGCCCCGCTCCTCCCCCGACCCGCCGGGCCCCACCCCTGCGCTCCCGCGGCTCTGGCACCCCTGGAGGCGCCCACAGCTCGCTCCGCCCTCTTGGGTAACGGGGCAAGCCAGTGACCCGCGGAGGCCACCAGCTCGTGGAGGGGGGAGGGCGACCTCATAGGACGCCAGGGCGGTGGGAATTCTGCGCGCTCAGGATCCGCGGGAACAGGGGGACTCTCTGGGAATCGCTCCCCAAAGCAATCCCATTCCTTCCCAGGCAGACCCTACAAGAGTGCCCCACCGTAACCCCCTTGCTGTCCTCTCTCCAGACTCTCCAGACTCTAGAGGCCTTTCAAACGTGGACCTTAACCCCCATTGTGACCCCTTGAAACACTGCTGGATTGGGTTGGCTGGAGAAAACATCAGGGCCAGTTTGGGGGAGAGCAGGGCAGCCTGAAGCCTTCCCATGACAATTTCAGGGTCCAGGTGCTGCCCTCAGCTCTGCCCCCTGGGCCAGCCTCAGTTTCCCTGCTGTGGGGGCAGGCCACCCTTTCTGCTGCCTCTTGGCCAGTAAGTCTGGGCTCGTATCCAGGCGCAGAATTCACCACGCACTGCATACTGGCTGCTGGGGCGTCTCATGCGTGCGACACTCAGGATCTGGGTAGCCAGACTGGGGTATATTAGCCAAAGGGCCAGAGCCCAGTTCTTTCCAATGAAGGGGTTGAAATGCTGGCTCCCCTGGAGTGGGTTGAGGAGGAGCTGAGCGCAGACCCTATACTGGGGTCAGCGAGCCAGCACCACATACACCCCTCCCAGCGACATGACTCAGCCGGCCCTCCTCAACCTTGAAATCTGGGCTTCACTCCTGCAGCCCTTAACCTTTTTCTTTTTTTTTTTAAGATTTTTAAATTTACGCATATGAGAACTGGGGTATAGGCCAGAGGTGCGGGGCGGGGGCTGGGGCAAGAGGATTCACCAGAGACGGAGTGGGGAGCAGAACAGTTATATTGACTGAAATACACTGCTGAGGGGAGCAGTGGGGTGATCTGCCGGGCCATGTGGGTCAGCTCCCTGGCTGGGGATGGCCTTGTGCTGCAGTGGCTGAGGACAGCTTCACAGTGCTGCGCTTTAACCCCTTGCTCCTCCAGGGAGAGCCCAGCCCTTCACCTCCTAGGGGTTTGCGGGACTTCAAGAGGCTCCTGGATATTGGCCTCCTTGACTCCTGAGAGTTGGCCTTGGAGACGCCAGATGGGGGCTGAGGAGGTAATGACGGTGGCCTCAGGGGCACTGACACCCTCTCCCTCACCACCTCCTATCAGCAGCACACCGCAAACCTCTTCTAGCTCTCCCACTCTTGCTGCTCTGCCAGTTTCCGCAGCAGCACCCCTTCTCTGTAGTCCTAACCTGGGCTGGCTTCCAAGGCCTGGGTAGCTTTATCTCGCTCGCTCGAAGAGATCAACCAGTCTCAGAGTTCCTGCCCCACCCCTGTGGGCCACTCCAAGCCTCCTCTGTGCCCAGAGCCGTGTCCTGCCCCAGGCCTCCAGATCTCATGACTTTCCCTACAGAGACTTCTTCCTCTGTCCTCATCTCTGCAAAGCACCTGGGCTCCCCCACTGAGCCAAAGGTGGGATTGTCTGGAGCTCTCCAAACTGACACAGATCGGCCCCTGTCCACCTCAAAGCCTCAGCAAGGCATCCTCCCAGCACCATGTCTGAAGACAGCCTCTCCTGGCACTCCCTGGCCCTCACCCTGTTGGCCTCTGTCTTGCTGCTGCCGACCCACCGGGCAGCATTTGCCCACTGTGCTCTCTAGAGCAGCCTGCCCTTGCCACTCTAGCTCTGACGGGAACAACTATGGCCGTCCTCATCCTTTGCCCCTGGCCCATGGTAGGAATTCAAGAGATATCTGTTGAATGAGTAAAATGTATGAACCCCTGATGCCCCCTCTTTCCCATCCCCCCATTCATTCAGCCTCCTAGTCCTGTTGCTTCTATCTCCTTAATGGGGTTCCAATTCATTCCCTCCCTCACCCTACCTCCCAACCCCTACTCAGTCCTTTATATGTTCATTCAACAAACACCCATTGAGCACTCAACGATGGGCAGTGTATTGGCCTCAGGGGTGACAATGGCACTTAGCTGTCCCCCTGCCTTAGCTTAGGATGCTGATGAAGGGCCACTGATTTGGGAGGAGAGGGATTTGTCTGAGTTCACTGTCAAGGAACTCTTTCTCTATTTGAAATTCCACTTCCAGAAAATACCCACTTTTTTTTTTAAGATTTATTTATTTATGTTCACAAGAACTGGGGTACCAGCCACAGGTGCAGAGGGTGAGAGGATTCACCAGAGACAGAGTGGGGAGCAGAACAGCAAGATGGAGTGAAATACACTGCTGAGGGGAGCCGCAGGAGACAGGAGAAGTCTGCTGCGCCATGTGGGTCAGCTCCCTGGCAGGGGATCGAATTCGTGCTACAATGGCTACACACAGCTTCACGGTGCTACGCTTCAACCCACTGAGCCACCAGGGAGGGCCCCAAATTCCTACTTTTAATGAATGACTCCTTCACTCTTCACATCAATCACACCTTTCTGTTTCTGGTCTTTCCTCAGGTGGTAGGTACATGGACTTGGGCCACCACCATCTTTTCTAACCTCCCTCACCCAACAGATTTTTAAATCACAAATCCGGTCATATCAATTCCCTACCACCCTCATGATAAATCCAGGATGTATAGTGTGACTTCCAAGGCCCAGGAGATCCAGCCTCAGGTGACCTCACCTCATTTTCACAGCTGTGTAGCTGTTGCTCTGACCCCACGGCACTAAGCGTAACTCCTCTGGCCTCTGCCTCTTCTCCGAGCCTCCTTCTACCTGGATGCTCTTCTCCCATATCCACTTGGCAAACGACTTACTCAAATGTCACCTCCTGCAAGAAACCTGTGCCACTGGCTTCACAGAATAGCCCAAGCCCAGAAAAATGGAGGCTCCCGTCACCCTACCCCACAACCCTCAGGGCTACAGTTGTCTGGTCTGCAACTTCACCCCCACTAATCTGTGAAGGGACAGAACAGTGGCCTGTCCTCGTTGTTCAGCATTCAGTCATTTACTCACTGGCATTTGGCGAGCACATGTGGAACCTGAGGTGTGCCTGGCAGAAGTGGGGCCAGAGATGAAGTCACCCCAGGCCTTGCCTAGAGGGGCTCAGTCACTTAAGGCAGGGACACTGGAACCGATTCCTGGATGACAAGGAAACAGTCAGAACCACGCAGAAGAAAAAGTATGTCAGGTAGAGGGAAAGGCAGGATCAATGGCTCAGAGGTGAGAATGAGCTTGTTTTGTCCAAGCCATGTGGCGGGCACAGAGGAGAGAGTCTGGCAGGGCTAGGCAGGGAGGGGAGGAGGGTGTTACATTTCTGAACAGGGAAAGGGGCGCGACACAATCGACACTGGGGAGTGGAGAAAGTGCCAGGACAGCCCCTGTTCTCCTGCCTCCATGGGCCTCGGAAGCTTCGCAGGCTCCTCCTTTGCCACTACTGACGGGGCCTTCTGGACATTGTAGATCCACCTGGCTGTATTTTCTTCTTTGTATTTACACACACGAAAGCCTGTGTGCAATGAATGTGTCATCGTTTTCAAAGAAACATGATCATTACTTATCAAGGCATTTACAGGGTGGCCCCTCAGCTGGTGAGTCTAAATTTCTAATCCAGGATGGAAGCTGTCCCCAGGCTGAAGTCCAGGGAATGTCTTGCCACTGTCGGCAGTGGCCCAGCTTTGGCCTCCAGGGGGAGCTGGGAGCTGGGAACTGGCCGGCTATGGGCTGACTGGACAAGGGGTGGGGTGACTGTGTCCCCAAGCTGGGCTAGGCGTCCTTCCTTCCTTCCTGACTGCCTTCTCTTAAATGACAAGTCTGGGAGGGACGTTCTTGCCTCTCCCAGATCACGGGATGCATTGCTCCCCTGGGACACTTTCAGGCCTGTGTAGTTTATTTCTGCGAGTTCCTACTACTAGAACTCGTCTGAAAGACTTGGAAGGCATTATAGTGTGAAGGATTCTGACCACAGGGCATCTGGAAATGCTCTCCATCCCTGGGGTCCCTAAATTGACCCTTGGCCTGCCCCAGTTAAAACCAAGGCCAGAGATGGTCTTTGGCGCCACCGTGTGGGGGATATCCACGCTGCAGCTACAGAATTCTCAAACTAGCCCCCAACTTCAGGGGGTTCACCCTGACCCCAAGGAGTGTTTTTGTGAATGAGTAGTTTGGCAGTGGGCAGTGCACAATCTTTGCAAGCCTATGTGGCTTCAGGCCTGTTCCCGGTGACGGTCACTGGGCGCCTGCTCCACACTCTGGCATAAACTGAAGTTCCCTGACCCTCCTGCTCTCAGTTCTCTCCTCTTCCCCCTCTTCCAAGCGTGATGCACAGGAGACATGGAGATGATCCTGCCTCCCTTCAGTGCCCCTCTGGCTTCTGTGACGTCTCTTCTTGGATTTATAGCTGTTTCCTGGCTCTTTCTCTGTGCCATCCTTGCTGCCTGGGCCTTCATACTTCCCCAGGCCACCACCAAAATTTACTGCCCACATGGTGATGCCTTGAGTCTTGGTGCGCCTGTCTCTGGCTCCATTTTCCCTCCCTGGATGAACCTTGTGTAATGTCAACCTCATTTCTTCTCTTCAGCACTCCCTAACATGGGTGTGGGTAACCTTTCCCCATCAGCCAGCAAGTCACCCACCCTGTTCTCTCCACGTCCACAACCCAGACCCCATGTGTACCTCCTTTCTGGCTCCTGACTGTCCTCATCTTCACCATCTGCTTTCTGCACAGGGCCGCTGAGTGGTCTCTGCATGTCAGACCCTGTCCCTCCACACTCTCCCTGGCTCTTCAGCGCTGGTCAGTTCCTCCCCAGGGTGTCATAGTCCCTGGCCAGGCAGAACGACTTTGTTCCCAAATACACCCTCCAATCCCATGCCCTGAGCCCTTGCAGAGACTCATCTGTGAATCTTTTTCTTCTTTCCTTCACCTGGCTAACTCCTGTCCACTTCAGACCTTGGCTTAGACAGACCCCACTTCCTCTGGAATAGCTGCCCCGGAGCCCTGGCTAGGTCAGGCACCTCTTCTCTCTGAAAGGGCCACCTGGCATCAAGGCCAGATCTAGGTCCACTTAAGTAACCGCTTGACTCAGACTCAGAGGACTAGATCCCAGAGTCGCTGAGTTGGAGAATAAGGCTCTGCATATCATAGGGTCACCACAGTGAACCAACGGCGTGGCTGACTCAGGACCCAAGACTCTTACCATCCCCTCCAGGACTCCCCTGCTCCTCTAGATGCCATCATGAGCTGAATCAGGACCCTTGAAGGCTCAAAGAACCTTCATTATCAGAAAGCTGGCCAGGGCCAGCCTCTGGCCTCACTGGGAAGGCAGCCATCAGCCCAGGCTCTTGAGAGCCCAGTGTGCAGGTAGAGGCTGTCCAGGAAGGGGACAGCTAGTGACCTTGGCAGGTATGTCTAACGAAGGAATTTAATGACACTCCCTTTTCCCACAGAGCTGTGTGACAGGAGTGTGGCCTAATGTCATGCAGGGAGGGCCTGAATTCCTGAAGGGTTGTGGGAGCAGCTGGTAGGGTCCTGGGGTTAATTATCTCCAATGTCACACACAAGGGAATGTGCTGAGGTAAGATGTCTCCCCCTCCCAGCCTTGGCATTTCAAGGCATTTCAATGCCTGGATCTCTCCAGACTCAGGTTGCTCCCCACCAGAGAAACCTGCAATCAGCTAGGTATCCCAGTAGACTTCAGCTTCCTCACCTACTTCAGTCCCAAGGGCCTCCTGACTTTCCCCTGCGGCTGTCCTGTGAGTCCCCTTCTGGGCCTCCACTCTTGCTGTATGTACACTAGGCTGGGCCTAGTTCTTATGCTCAGGAATTGAACTGCTCTATAAATAAACAAGAAGGGCCAAGCAGGCTGTGTGGTATTTAGAGATGTACCTCCCTAAACGTAATCAAACAAATTACCCAAAATGGGGAAGAGAAAGGACATATCCAGTCTTTCCTTATGTCTCTCCCCAAAAGAAGAGACCTTTCTCTTCCAAATAGCCCTACTCTGCTCCAGGCTTTTGCTTGAAATTTAACCTGACCTACTGCATGTCTGGACAATCCTACCCTAAGTGTCAAGAAGACACCTTCTAGGAGACACAAAGAAATGGAAAGGTAATCCCTGATCATGCATTGGAAGTTAAGGTTGTCAAAATGGTCGTCTCACCCAAAGTGATATGCTGATTCACTCTGTGTCTACTATTCTGCATGAGTTTTAGAACATTTCACCCACGATGTGTTTTGTGGAATTCAATGCAAAATAAAAATGCGGAGCACTTTAAGTGCAATCAGTGTCAAAGTTTCAATGGCATTCTGCAAAGAAATAGAACAGACATTACTAAAATTCATATAGAACCACAAAAACCCCAGATAGCCCAAGTAATCCTGACAAAAAAAAAAAAAAAAGAACAGTGGGGCCCTCCCTGGTGGCGCAGCGTGTTAAAGCACAGCACTAAGAAGCTTAAGCCAATTCAACATGAGTTCGATCCCCGCCTGCCCCGGAGGAGATCCACATGGCGCGGCAGACCTCTCCTGACCCGCCCGCTGCTCCCCTCAGCAGTGTACTTCCTCCATCTGCCTGTTCTGCTCCCCACTCTGTTCCTGGTGAATCCTCTCACCCTCCGCATCTCTGGCCTGTACCCCAGTTCTGTATGAATAAATAAATCTTTAAAAAAAAAAAAAAAGAACAGTGTATTGCATGCCCAGACTTTATACTACAAAGCTATTGTGATCAAAACAGTGTGGTACTAGACTAAAAATGGATACACTGAACAATAGAATGGAACTGAGAGCCCAGAAGTAAACCCACACATCTACAGACAGTTAATCTAAGGCAAAGGAACTATGAGTATACCGGAGAAAGGAAAGTCTCTTTGATAAATAGTGCTGGGAAATCTGGATAGTGGTAGGCAGAAAAATTAACTAAAAATTTATTTAAGAGTTAAACATAAAACCTGAACCTATAAAATACATAGAAGACATAGGCATGCCCAATACAACAGGAACAAAAGAGAATATAAACACATGGGACTGCAGCAAAGTAAAGAGGTTTGCACAGCCAAAGAAATGATCATTAAAAGAAAGACACCTGACCGGAATGGAAGAAAATATTTGCACATCATATACCTGCCAATGAGCTAATATCCATGATCTACAAAATGCTAATACAACTCAACAAAAGGAAAACAAATAGCCGATCAAAATATGGGCAGAAGAGCTAAACAGACACTTCTCCAAAGAAAACATACCGCTGGCCAACAGGCACATGAAAACACTCATCAACATGAGCATCCGGGAAATGCAAATCAAGACCACAGTGAGATACGATCTCATGCCCATGAGAGGACCTGTTCCAAAAAGACCAGATATAACAAGTGCTGGCTTGTTTTCTGCTGGTGGGTACACCACTGGAAAACAGGATTCCCCCCAAATTCAAAACATATTTCTCATACAATTCAGCTATTCAAGTCTAAGGTATGTAACCAAAGAATGGAAAAACACTAATTCAAAGGGATAGATATACTCCTATGTTTTTGCAGCATTGTTTACGGTAATCAAGTGGTGGAAACAACTTTAGTGCCCGAAGAGAGATGAGTATATTAGGAAGATGTGTATATTCATAATGGAATCCTAGTCAGCTTAAAAAAATAAAGAGATGAATTCTTGCCATTTGCAACAACGTGGATGGAACTGGAGGGGATGACGCTAAGCAAAACAAGTCAGGAGAAAGTTACCGCATGTTTTCTCTTACCTGGGGGATTTACAAGGGGTGAGGGGGAGGCAAAGGGAAAGACAGAACCAAGCCAATAACAAACCATAGAAATCTGACTGCAGAATTAAGGCTAAAGGCTGGGCTGGAGGAGAGCAAAGTGTGGAGGCGGCATAGTGGATACGGTGGAGGACTGTGGTGTCTTGCTGGACCACCTGATATACCCCTGAATCTTCAGTATGCAGTGTTGGTAACCAACGGTACCTCAATAGATGTTTTTAAAATATGTCAGAGGTGCAGGGTTGGTGAGAGGATTCACCAGAGACTGAGTGGGGAGCAGAACAGGTAGACTGATGAAGTACACTGCTGAGGGGAGCAGCAGGCAAGACAGGAGAGGTCTGCAGCACCATGTGGATCAGCTCCCTGGCTGGAGATGCAAATGCAACTTGTGCTGAAGCCAGGCTCACAGTGCTTTGCTTGAATCCATTGTACTACCAGGGAGGGCCGGTTTGTTTGTTTGTTTGTTTAAGAAAGAATTCTAGGGCCCCCCCCTGGTGGCGCTGGGGGTTAAAGCACAGCACTGAGAATCTAAAGCCACTTCCACATGAGTTCGATTCCTGCCTGCCCCGGAGGTGACCACATGGCGTGGCAGACCTCTCCTGACCTGCCCGCTGCTCCCCTCAGCCGTGTACTTCGTTGATCTGCCTGTTCTGCTCCCCACTCTGTCTCTGGTGAAGCCTCTCACCGCCCCTGAGCCTCTGGCCTGTACCCCAGTTCTGGATGCACAAATAAATAAATCTTTAAAAAAAAAAAAGAAAATTCTAGGATCCTGTTTGTGTGTCCTGGGGCCCATTTCCACACACACACACACACGTGTGTAGGCTTCCGTGGACATGAGCAGGCTGTCCAAGAATTCAACTCAGTTCTGACTACTTGGAAATGGCATCAGATTCCACAGGTGAGGGGCTTGGTCTCCCAAAAACCTCACTTCACTTCAAATGCCATTCTAGCCTGCCACTTGGGCTTCAGACCAGCTGTGATGGTAGCTTCCCAATGCCTCCTCAGATTTCAGGTGGCAGTTGCAGGCCTAAATTATTATTAGTGGTGCCTCTGATTAGAGTCACACAACTTCCTCTTCAGCTTCAATTAATTTGATAGAACAGCTCCAGAACTCGGGAAGCTCATTTACTCACCACATCACTGATTTATTACGAAGGTTACAACTCAAGAACAGTCAGGGTGAAGAGAGGACGCCAGGCGCAAGGTGTGGGGGCGGCAAGCGTAGCGCTTCGACGCCCTCCGGTCTTTAGCGCCACCTTGTGGGAAGTATCTACACTGCAGCTACCGGATTCTCAAATCTTGCCCAACTTGCCCCATATCTATCTCCATGTGTTCACCAATCTGGAATCTCTCCGAAGCCTCTTTCCCTTGTAATTTGATAAAGGCCTCCTTACATGGGCGCTATGATTACGTCATTGGTCACTGGCAACTAAGCTCAACCTCCAACTGCTCTCCCTTCCCCCAAATGTCCGGGTGTGGGACTGAAGTTCCAAACCTCTCATCATCTGTCTGGTTTCCCTGGCAACCAGCTCCCCACTTCAGGTATTTCCCCAAAAGTCACCTCTTTAGTCTACCAAGAGATACCGTTAACATTCTCAACACTAAGGGAATTCCAAGACTTTGGGGAGCTGTGAGCAGGAACTATGTGTGCAGATCAATGTGCAGATCAAAAAGGTATGAGAAACATATTTCTCCAAATGAATGACCAGATATCTATTTCTGCTAAGTCACAATATTGTCGATCCGCACAGCAGCCTCACAACCCCAAAGCCATATCACTTAGCACAGTGCGCTGGCTTGCTCTTTGGCTGTGCAGGACAGAGGACGTGGTACTCCCCACAGGAACTTGAGGATGTTTAGTAATTTAATGGGGAAGGATGAATGACTCTGAATACTGAGGTATTTCCCCCTCCTCTGAAGATGCTTCTTCAGTTATTCTAAATTCTCCCAACCACTTGAGTTGGTTCCTGGCTGTTTCTCCAGTCTTTTCTCATAGTTGTTTTTCTCCTGAGTTTCCACAAGAGCATAGTAGCTTGACATTTTCACATTGACGCTGAAAACTTATCCCAAGCTTCCTCCTTGCTTATTTCCTGGCATCTGCTTTCCAGTTCTCTTGGTTTATAAAGCCAGTGACTCATTTACTGGCTCTTCTCCACAGGGATTTCTTGAAGGAAACGTGAGGAGAGCAGGTGACATGTCTTTCACTCCCACCCTTTCTCAGACCTGGCTTTTTCTTGTCTAAAACCCAGATGTGTTGTATCTTGACAGGTAGTAGAATTGCTGGGTTTCCCCCCCTGGAGGTGGGCAGCAGCTCTCCTAAACTAGGGGCCCTTGAACCCCCAGGGATTCTCCCCACAGTGTCTGCAGAGTTCCCAAGAACCTCAACCTCGTGGCTGCAGCCAGGAGGACACAAAATCACCTTTGTTTCTTGTAAATGTTTTGAATGAAAATGATAAGAGGCTGAAGACTGTACTGTGGCAGCTGTTTCTGGATGGAGTTTTCATGTGGAATGGGGGAAATCGTTTCTACCTCACCCATACTCAGCCAAGTGACCTGAGTGAGTGACTGTGCATGTCTGTGTGACCCGCCAGAGGTTGGTTGCAGCTGGATTTGGAGGGCGGTTTCAGGGATGGCTAAATGAAGGAAAATACATGACATCATCTCCGTGGATGTTTGAATGATGACTAGGTTAAAGTTTGTGTTGAGTTCTTAGGATTGTCAAAGACACTGCTTGAATAAAAAATACTTTGCAAGTAGGCCAGTGGAACAGAGCAAAAACTGGACAGTGAATAAACCAGCCTTACATGAAGGACTTGATGAATCTGATATTTTTACCGCCATTATCATCATCAGCAACATATAGGAAAAACAGCCATCATTTTTGAGGACTTAACATGTACCAGGCATTGCTGCATGTACACACACACACACAGATGGGTCTCATAGTCTATGGAAGTTGAGGCAGCCTTAGGTCCTTGGGTCCCCTATTCTGCATGGGTCTTAGAACCTTTCACCCAGGATATACTTTGTAGGATTCAGGGCAAAATAAAAATGTTGCGCACTTTGTTTAAAATTATTATGAATTTCAAGATGGCGACAGGAAAGAATGACATGAACATGGGGCCTTTCTGAGCAAGGAGCCCTGTGTGACCACACACCTCTCCAGCCCATGGAGCAGGCCCTGACTTTGCCTCTGGATCAATCAGTGCATTGCTCAAGCTCCTGTTCATTGGGAAGACTTCCCTGCACAGCTTGGGGTGCAGGACAAGAACAGGTCACTTTCAGTTTGTCTCCTTCACATCAAGACAAGGCCTTCTAACACCAAGCTTGGACATTGTCCCCTTCCATTAGTCATTTGCTGAGTGTCCCACATAACGCGGGGATGTGAGATACATGAGTGGCATCAGGAAAAGTGGTAGTTTGAGCCATTGGTCTACACAGATTACTCTTACTGTCTGGGCCTGTCTCGGCTTGATCTGGCACATGGACTGTGACTGATGATGGCCTGCTGTGTGGCTGGCCAACCTAATGGTTTTGCAGTTCTGCCAATCCCCAGTTCATGATGGGCAATTCTATCCACATGGTCACATGATAACCCAAGATCATGAGCTTAGACAACAGCAGGGTCAGGAATTACTGTTCTCATGCTGTAGAATTTTTTAATGTAGATAGCTTGGCCTTAACCAGATGCAAAGGCTGTCCATGATTCTCTGTCCCCCACAGCATCTTTCTCTATGAAGGGAGCTACCCGATCATTTGGCTCAGACTAGAGACCACTCAGACTGCAGCTGGACCTGTGGAGTTCTAGAAATCACTTCAAGTCAGCAACCTTCCATATCACCCAAGGAGATCAGAATGACATGTCACATGTATTCTTTCTCCAGAACCCACACAAGCACACAAATACAAAAGCAGGAAGGAAACAAAACAAATAGTAAAATCATGCAATTGAATCAATCATGCCAATAATTTGTGTAATCATTTGGTAGGAATCTTCTGAAATGTCAAGGTGTGGGCAGAGACTTTCCAGTGAATGAAAAGCAAGATTCAACTATCCAGCTCTGTAATTACATTCGTTACAAATATAAAGACATAACTAAGGTGAACATTAAAGGATGAATAGAAAGATAGACCAAGCTCAAGTGAGCTTAAGAAAGCGGGAGTCTAGAGGGCCTCCTTGGTGGCGCAAGGGGTTAAGTCTCAGCACTATGAAGCTACCAGTAGCCACCGCAGCATGAGTTCCATCCCCAGCCAGGGAGCTGACCCACATGACATGGCAGACCTCTCCTGTCTTTCCTGCTACTCCCCTCAGCAGTGTATTTCAGTAGATCTGCCTGTTTTGCTCCCTACTCTATCTCTGGTGAATCCTCTCATACCCCACACCTCTGGCCTACACCCCAGCTCTTGTATGCATCAGTAAAAAAAATAAATCTTTAATACAAACAAACAAACAAAAAAGTGGGAGTCGCCATGTTAATGTCAGATAATGTAGCCTTTAAGGAAGATGCTATAGCCCAGCTAAGGGCAGAAACTCTATGGATGAGAGGGCTGGGTCATCGTATATGTCTCTATGGGTAGAGCTTTAAAATATTTGAAGAGAAGATGGGCAGAAAAAGGGAAAAGGGTCTCCCTAGTGGCCTAGTGGTTAAGTCTCAGTGTTATCACTGCTGTGGCCTGAGTTCGATCCCCGGCCAGAGAGCTGACCCACATGGCCTGGCAGACCTCTCCTGTCTTGCCCACTGCTCCCCTCAGCAGTATATGTCAGTAGATCTGCCTGTTCTGCTCTCTACTCTGTCTCTGGTGAATCCTCTCACCATCTACATATACCTCTGGTCCACACCCCAATTCTTCTATGCAAAAAAAAGGGAAGACCTCGACTGACCTATAATAATCACTGAAGCGTCGTAACTGTCCCCACCAGTGGGTACAACAGCTGGACAAAATAATAAGGAAACACACAGATGAGAAGGACACCTTCCTCTACACTGACGTCAGTGACATTCACAGAACACGAAATCCAAGCAACACTCACATCCTTTTCCAGCAAATGTGGTGGCTTCACCACGGCAGGGTCCTAACTTCACCATCACACAACACTCAGAAACTGAACAGACTGTGTCCTCTGATCACAGTAAAAGGAGAGTAAGATAAATACCAATGAGATATACAGAAACATCGCAAATATTTGGAAAGCATACCACACACAGCTCAAGCATCCCAAGGTCTCCAAGGAGACAGTTCAAGGGGAATTAGAAAACATTCAAAATGGGATGATAATGAAAAGTAAACATCTTAAAGTGGGGTATACTGATTGACTATTGATAGCTTACGTTTATATAAATTTAATTTACAACTTAAAACACCTAATTGGTAGCAAAGAAAAGCCTTGTGGGGGGGGCAGAGCAGGAGCCGCTTGCCTTGCTGGGGACCCCCCCCCCAGGCTCCCTGCCCCTCCACTTGTGGTCTGACCCCTTGTAAAACAGGAATCTGATTGCGTCACTCTCCATCTTGCTCTCCACCGCTCACAGCTCCTTGCCGCTTCAGGGTAAAATTCAAGCGGGCCTTGCTTGGCCTTTTACTCTGCTCTCACTCTCCTTAGGGGCAGCCCTGCTTGTCCTGGGGCCCCTTCTTGCTTCCCGAACTCTCTCTTCAGTTAGCAAGGGTTTTTCATTTCCTCTCTTTTTTTGCCCTAGACCTGGAGTTGCTAGACAAAATATAGGCCTCCCAATTAAACTTGGAATTTCAGATAAACAACAACTGACCTGTGAGTTTATGCATGTCCCCAGGATCGCACGGGACATATGTGTATACTTCACAAGCACTGTTTATCCGAAATTCAAATGAGCTGGGTATTACTTATTTGTTCTTTGCCAAAGCTGGCACCCTCACCAGAGCTAGCACATGGTGTTCCATCTGCCCTTCCCCTGTTTCTTTGTACGGCTAATAGGTCCTTTTCCTGAATCAGGTCTCAGCTTAGAAATAACCTCCCACAGGAAGACAGTATCCAGCTCTCCCCACTTTTCCTCCAGGCGGAGGGAAAATATAGTCCCATCTGTCCCTGCTGTGCTTAAGTGTGCCCACCAGGCACGGAATCTGTCTTACTCACTGCCAACGCCTCAGCCCGTGGCATCATGTCTAGCACTAGTGCCACTCAGTAAATACTTGCTGGAGGAAAAAGTGCTGATCTAGGTATTAGTCTTGGGGCCTAAGGGCCGGCCAACTTCCAACCTCCCAACCCCGGCTCCCAGAGTATAGTAAGTGAGAGAGGACTATGCAGTGAGTTATCAATTGTTGCAACAGATCACTAAAAATGTTAGTGACTTAAAGCCACAGCAACCATATAATTTCCTCAGAGCTCAGCACTGACCCCTCACCTCAGCTCCACGAAGCCTCAGCTGGGCTGAAGATTCACTTCCAAGATGACATGCTCACATGGCTTTCAAATTGGCGCGGCTGTCTCTCAGGTGGGCCTCTCCACAGAGGCTTCTTCGTAGCATGGTGGCTGGGTTCCAAAAGCAAGTACCTCCAAAGATACAGGAAGTGGCAGATGCTAATCTTTAAAGACCTGGATCTGGAAACAGAGTCACTGCTACCACATTATATTGGCTGAGCTGTTGCAGGGTCCATATTCAAGAAGGGGGACATAGAGGCTGTCTCTCAGAGGGAGCAGGTGCTAAAGAATCGATGGCCATGTTTCACAGCCACCACAGGGAAAAACCCTTGTGATAGAGGATCGGACGCAGCCGACCCTGTGCACCCTGGGCAGATGACTGTCCATGGCAGACGGTAGTGTGGGACCTGTACAGTCAGAGAAGCTGTAGGAATGGAGGGGGGCGAGGAGGAAAGTGTAGGGGAGGGGGAGAGGAAGAGGGGTGTGGGACTGAGGTAAGTCTTTCCTTCAAGGATGAAGACCCAAGCAACTCAGCCAGTGTGGACACTTACAATAAACTCCATTTAAAAGGAGGCTACACAAATGGCATTTATCACGGGTCTCTGGAGATGTTGCAAACAGTCATCTGAAATGGAATTTTCTTCTTTCGGTATGGACACTTTTAAACCTACAGGAAGCTGACAGACTAATGAACAACCTTCACATCTGTAGCTAACATTTTACCACACTTGCTCCTTGAAAGTAAGTTACAAATAAGACATTTCATTCCCAAATCTTCAGTTTATTCCTCCCTGCCCCCCGATCTGTGTACTCAGTAACAGTGGTTCTCAACTGGGGAGGGAGGGTGACTTTGTTCCCCAGGGGACTTTC
>NW_004567129.1:17444220-17448501 GCF_000260355.1 Condylura cristata
TTTTTTTTTTTTTTTTTTGGTAAAAGTTTAGGCCAGGGCCTCCCTGGTGGGGCAAAGGGTTAAGTCTCATGCCCCTGCAGCATGAGTTCCATCCCCGGCCAGGAAGCTGGCCCACATGGCGCAGCAGACCTCTCCTGTCTTGCTGTTGCTCCTCTCAGCAGTGTCTTTCAGTTAATCCACCTTTTCTATCTCAGGTGAATCCTCTCACTCCCACACCTCTGGCCTACACCCCAGCTCTTGTATGCATAAATAAATAAATCTTAAAATAAATAAAATAAAAGAGTCCAGACCAATTTTATAGCATCATATTCTGGATTTATCTGATCACTTCCTGAAGATTAGATTAGTACTAACATTTTTTGGCAGGAATACTATAATGGTGATGATTGCATCACCTTAGAAGGCCTATAATAGGAGGTGGCAGAGCTATTTATGATGTAGACATTGGATAATCATGTAGTTTGGCTAACAGAAACAAGGTGTAGCTTCCCGTACCCCACCCACCCAAGTGTGGTGTCCCAGCAGCCACACCACTTGGCTTACCCTTTCTGAGAAACAGGCAGAGCCTGAGAACCCCGCGGGTAAGCCCTCTCTTTATTGCAAAAGGGAAAAGCCTTACCTTCAAGAGTCAAGGAGGAGATCCCAAGAAATGGGGGCTCCCATTGGGATTCTAGGTTGACTGACAGGACATGGGAGTACTCATGGGGCTTTATAGTTCCCTGGAAGAAGAAAACTGGGGAGAAGTGGAATGAAGTCCCTTGATTCTGGAACCAGGAAGCTGAGAGTGTGGGCTGGGGGGTCAGAGATCTTGAGGGTCCTTGGGCATTCCTTTGGTGAACAACCATACATTGGAAGCTACTCTTTTCCTTCCCTCTGCCTCCAGGAACCCTCCTTAAATACCTCCTCCTCCAGGATACCGATTGGTACTACTGGAAGAAGAGCTTTCTGCTCTTATGGCCCTCAGGCTCGAACCACCAAGAAGACAGGAATTCTACCCCATTATAGTAAAAGTGGGAAACTAACAGCTGAGTAATATACTGTTAGAGTCAACATTTAAACCACATGTAAAAACTCAGTTTTCTGGGAAAGAGTAAAGCTCCGATAACTGGGAGTCCTCCTCCCCACCTGGTGTTAATGACTTCTCCGTGTAGACAAAGGGCCCCTTCTTCACACCGTCCTAACAGTGGCTCTGAGTATGGCTTTCAGTCTTGCTTCTGCATCACAACCCATGTTGAAGTACAGATTAGTTTTCTCTGAAATAAAGTGTGACAATAAAAGAGAGGTCAAAGGCCATGTGCTTCAGGAAAAATGGAGAAGGCATGTTTCTTTGTGACATTAAAGAATATTCTTTCATGCCCAGTGTTTAAAAAATGTCTGTGTTAAAAGCATGTGGCTCTGAATGTCACTGTGCCTTAGCATTATGGGTGGGGGCTCAAGTGGAATTCAGACTCCCCAGTTTGGCCCTCAGTTCCACCACTTGCAAGTTACATGACCTCATGACCTATGACAACACCCAGAAGCCCCTGTAGCTTAAACCCTTTTGGAAATACTCCAATTCAGCCCCAGTGCTACCCTAGCAATAGAAACGCGCTAAACACATGACTTTCAAGGTTAAAGTAAGATTCCACCCCCCGAGTCATTTTTCCCTAGACTGGGAATTTGCCCAAAGTCAACACCTGCCCAAGCCAAAAGTCAAACCTGGCTCTCAAGGCCAGCTTTTAGGCCGTGATTTTGGCAGAGCTGTGGGTCCATGTGATCCATGTGACACAGTCTACCCGCTAAGCCCCAGCAGGGACAAGGCCTCTGGCAGTCAGGACTTTCATAAACACTACAAGTTGACCTTGGGGATGTTCAATTAAGGTCAAGGGAGGGCCATCGGAACCTGCCCTGATCAGAGGGACTCACCATGAGGGCTCCAGCCAGTCTTCAACAGTAGATACAGGATTTCCAGAACCAGGGCCAGGGAATTTTGGGTCAAAGATGACTCTGCTATGGGAGGTGAGCGAGGACACAGAAGCCTTATGTCCACGAGGGAAACAAGTCTTAACCATAAAAAATGTGGGAAAGAGAAGTAAAAAAATGGAAGATATCAGTTGGGAATGTGTTTAGCTGCATTTAAGAGAAAGCCTGATGGTGACTCAAAGATCTGTTTCATGTCTATCTGATGAGGTCACATATCAGGGGTGGTAAGATCAGGGATCGTGTCACTGCCTTACAGTGTAATGAAGACCTGGTCTACTTTTCTTGTCTATCATATTGGCAAGCGTCCTCCTCAAAAGTCCATACTCAAAAGGCCATAGGTTAGCTGTTACAGTTCAAAGTATTATATTCACATTCTGTGCAGGAAACAGATAGGACAGGAAGAAGAAAGGGGAGGTACCTCTGCCCGCGAGTCAAAGCTTTTCCAGAAACCCTCAATATAAGCCTCATAGGTTGCAAAATATTCCAGGGACACCAGGAACTCTTATGGAATCTAAGTAAGTTAGTCTATTGAAACAAACAAAGCTGGCTTCTTTGTGGAGGATGGGAGAGAGGTATTAGATCTTACTAAATCGGGAGGCCTTTGTCCCAGCTATTGTAAACAGTACTGCAACAAATATTGTAGAGCATGTAATTGTCTGAGTTGATGGATTCACATTCTTTGGATCAATGCCTATGAGTGAGTTTGCTGGGTATTTCCAGTTGTAATTTTTTTTTTTAAAGATTTATTTATTTGTGCATACAGAACTGGGGTACAAGCCAGAGCTGCAGGGGTGGTGAGAGGACTTATTAGAGATAAAGTGGGGAGCAGAACAGGCAGAGTGACAAAGTACACTGCTGAGGGGAGCAGCGGGTGAGACAGGAGAGATCTGTCACACCATGTGGGTCACCTCCTGGCCAGGAATCGAACTTACACTGAAGTGGCTGTGGCTTTCTTGCAGTGCTGCATCCTTACCCATTGCACCACCAGGGAGGGCCCCCAGGGTTCTTTTTAATATGTGCCATCTCATGGATGTAAGATGATCTCTTAATTGGGTTTTAGCCTACACCTTCTTTATTAAAAGTGATGATGAGGGCCTCCTTGGTGGCACACAGATAAAAGTCTCAGTGTTATCAAGCTATCTCCAGCCTTTGCTGCATGAGTTCGATCCCCGGTTAGGGAGCTGACCACATGGCCCAGCAGACCTCTTCTGACCCGCCCCCTGCTCCCCTCAGCAATGGATTTCAATACATCTGCCTGTTCTGCTCCCCACTCTGCCTCTGGTCAGTCCTCTCATCCCCTGCACCTCTGGCGTGCACCCTGGTTCTTGTATGCATAAATAACTAAAAATAAATCTTTTATAAAAAGCGATGAACATTTTCCATATATTAGCCTTTTGGATATCCTCTTCAGTGAACTATCTGTTCAGAACAACTGCCTGCTTATTATTTGGGTTGTTAGTTGTTTTTAATGGTTGAACAGCCTGACAAAACTAGATAAACCAATGGAAATTTTAGCATATACACAGAGGCTGGCTCCCTCCTCTGGACTTCCCGGGGCCTATGGGTTGCAGGATGCGGCCTGACTCCAGTGGCTCCATCTCGGGCTCTGTACGCTCATGGCAGCTGTACATGAAGGTGTCCACACATGCGTGCTGACTAATTCACTGACTGAGTGAATGAAGAGCGCGTCACAGATAGCTGGCTCCCCAGCCCCAGGTGAGGGGAGGCAATGTACGTTTACCAGGTGGAGTCCCTGGAGGAAGCAGGCCTGGGGCTGAGACTTAAGCTGTAGCATGAGCCAGTAAACCATGTGCCAGTGACAGGCACAGGGAACTGACACTGTCCCTTTTTTAGCGGCTCCCCAATTCCTACTCAAGTTTCAAGACTGAGTAAAGGTCTCCCTGGCTAACTTCCTGCTTTGCTACCCTCCACTGGGGTTGATGCCCATCCTGGTTCCTCATGCCCTAGGGATTCCTCTTTCAAAGCACTTAACCCACTGCATTTTAAAAAATTCCTTTTATTTTAATTTTTTCTTAGGGAAATATCTGAATATAAACAAAAATAGTAGTAACAGGATAGAGAAGTGCCCATCATCTGCTTTTGCCAACTCTGCTACCTACCCTATCTTGATTATTTTGAAGCAAATCCCAGCCTTCATATCACTTTATCAGTAAATACTTCATTATGTTTCTCTAAGAGATAAGGAGGCTTTTAAAGAGAAAATCACAGTACCATTACTAAAAAAATGAATAACTATTCCTTATTGTCATCAAATAACCAAAGTTTATATTTCTTTGATCATCCCACTGTGTTTTTTTT
>NW_004567129.1:17448686-17494337 GCF_000260355.1 Condylura cristata
GGGGTACAGACCAGAGGCACAGGGGCGGTGAGAGGACTCACCAGAGACAGAGTGGGGAGCAGAACAGGCAGACTGATGAAATACACTGCTGAGGGGAGCAGCGGGTGAGACAGGAGAGATCTGCTGTGCCATGTGGGTCACCTCCCTGGCCAGGGATCAAACGTGTGGTGCAGTGGCTGCCCATAGCTTAATAGTGCTCAGGCTTAATCCACAGTGCTGTCAGGGAGGCCTTATCCCAATGTGTTTTGCTGGATGGTTTTCTTAACTATCCCCCACACTGAACCTGACAAGGGACCTGGGCTACCCTGTGACTCCATCCTATCTGTCACTGCCCCCTGGGGGCTGATACACCTGTGTTCATGGCCACTAAGCACTTGGCTGGGAGGGAGTCTGCCACCCATCAGAGCATGAGATTTCCTTGTGGGCCTGGTGTGGGTGCTAACCAAGCCCAGTCAGGTACCCGGGGCCACTATCTCAACTCACCTGGGACCAGATTTCACAAGCAGTTCCCGCTCCCCATCACAGCCCCACCACAATTGCCAAGGATGGGAGCAGGGTATGAGGATTACTGATTTAGGGAAAATGCCTCAGGTATTTGGTGGCTCCAAGTGACTCAGCCAGATGGGGGCACAAGAGGTGCTTGATACCTTCACCTGGAACTGGCATCACCCTGAGAAGAGAATGTCCAGGTGAGGTGGGGAGACACCTGGTCCAATACAACCTCTGGAGAAAGTCAACATCGCTGCCCGGGAGGCCTTGCACCAGGTCTGCATTGTGACGGTGAGCAGAGGAGTCAGGGCCATTCTTAACGAGAAACGGAGACGGACCCTTTCCTGGATTATTCAGAGACCACTCAGGAATGACTTTTTCTGATGCCCTTGCCTTGTCCCCGGGGCAGTAGGAGGAGACCCTATGAGCCATTGGAACTGTACCTGAGTCAACCAGAGTGAGCCCATTTGGTGCCTGACCCCAGGACAAATGTTAGTACCCATCTGTGGAAGAAGCTGTCGCAGGCCCATCTTCGGGCCCATGCAACCTGCACTTCAGGACCCACTACTGGCAACAACACCAAGCCCAGGGCCACCAGAGGCCAGTGTTAGGCACCCACCCCTGTGGGAGGACTTCCCGCGGGATCCTCCGGGTTGGACAGCCTGTGAGAATCTGGGCTGTCAAGCCCCTTCATCCTCCTGCTAGCCCTGTTTGCCACTGGGGTCTCAGGGTTGATTCAGCCATGGCCCTTTTTCTCAATGGGCAAGTGTGTGATAAACTGTCCTCCAGAGGGGTGAGGGAAGGCAGGGGTGTGTGGTCCTATATGTCCACAAAAGGGCACTTCTTACCCTGGCCTTGTGCTGAGAAGACCACGCATGGGCACAGGCTTGATAAGGCAGGGCGGAAGAGAGCAACCATTAGCACTAATGAGACAGGCGGCCTGAAAGCTTTTTATTTTGAAGCTGTTTGCCCACCCAGGGAACAATCTGTCCTGTCGCCTTAGCTTCCAGGAACCCCAAGCGGAAAGGGGCTGGGGGCAGGAGCAGGGGTGGGGGTCGTGGAGAAGCCAGGGCGAGAGAAGGAAAGAGGGCAGGGATGGAGGCGGGAGGCCCTGGTTTTGGGTGGGTAGGCTTCTCCCCTTCCTTTTACCCCCCCTGAAAACCCCAGGGTCTAGGTCTGCCCCCCACCCACCCCATTCTGGCCACCCACTTCAATGCTCTTGACCCAAGTTCCTGGAAGCAAAGGCAACAACATGCCACATCGGCTCTGAGTAAGCATGTTCGGGGCCTCAAATTAGATTAAGCTGACAGGGCTGCCTGCCTTGTTATTGCTAATGGTTCCAGCCCAACTCCTAGGTCCCTGCCTCACAGAAATTTGGGGGTCCTGGACACGCATCTTCTTCCCAAATTTTGATTGGTTGTTGATGACCTCACCTAACATTGGGTGCCCAGTAGAGCACCCAAAACCCCGTGTCCAAGGAGAGAAGCTGGCATGAGGGCCCCACCCTCCAGGAAGGGCCCCGCATGTCCTGGCTACAGGGAACAGTCACGTGTGGGTCCTTCATTAGACTTCATCATATAAGCTGAGAACACAGGGTGGCCAGGAATTCTCCAGGATCCAGCAGGTAGACACGTAAGTCATCAGAATCTCTTCTCTGGGGACCTCTCTCCGGGACTGGGTACCTGGAAGGTGCTCCAAGGGCTACCTAAGTGGTGGGTCTCCTTGTTGAGCCAGGCCATGCTGATCACAGTCCTGCTGAGCTGTGTCTTGTTGGCACTGCCCACCATGCAGGGGGCACAGATGGGCTTGGCTCCCCTGGAGGGCATCAGAAGAGCAGACCAGGTTCTGCTTCCAGATCTGCCAGGTCAGTGTGGGCAGAGGGTTGGGACTTGGTAGGTGCCCTCCTTCCCCCTGGCCTGAAAGATGGGTGTTTTGTACCTGGGGGATTCTGCCCTCACATCCTCTGTCCCAGGCCTGGGCCTGCGCCCCACTCTGAAAAGGACAAGTGCTGAACAGGCAGAAGAGGATCTGCTGCAGGAGGCCAAGGCCTTGGCAGAGGTAACTGAGGTGGGGAAAAGGGGTGAAGCCATAGGCCTTGGGAGGGGCTGCGAGGCAGCATGCTCTCTCTTGCCTCCGACCCCTCCCTGGGGCAGCACTGCCGGCCTTTCCTCCCTATGCTGCACCGCCATGGTGCCTAGACTGCAGGTGAGGTGTGGACTTGTCTTCGAGGGCCAACCGCGTGCCGGGGCCCCCCACCCCCGCCCCCCACCGCTGCAGGTGCTGGACCCACAGGGCCGAGAACCGCGCACCCCGCGCCGCTGCGTTCGGCTGCACGAGTCCTGCCTGGGCCACCAGGTGCCCTGCTGCGACCCGTGCGCCACGTGCTACTGCCGGTTCTTCAATGCCTTCTGCTACTGCCGCAAGCTGGGCACCACTGCCAACCCCTGCAGCCGCACCTAGCGCCGGCTGGGCGTCGGGCTGAGCCGCGGGGCGCCAATAAAGGATGGGACCAACCCCCAGTCTGTGGCGTTATTTCGAACTCAGCCCTCGCCGGAGTGGGCGGGGAGGGGGTGCTGCCGAGCCAAGAAACCACACCCCCCAGCCCCACGGCCTGGCCCACCCCGTCTGGGTCACTTACATGAGGGCCGTTAGGGCTCCAGGGGTCGCTGCGGAGCAGGCGGAGGCGGAGGGGAGACGCGCCAGTCCTAGGGGACCTAAAACAATGGTCGGGGGGGCAGGGAGGGGTTGCGGGCGGGGCAAGGGGGTCCCACAGCACGCCAGAGGGGCTGTACCTCAAACACGAGGCCCCAGGGCCTACTGGCAGCTAACTCGACGTGTGACCTCCAGCAAAGTCCGCGCCTCATCGGACCTCGTTTCCCCTCTAGGGGAGGCTGACTAAAATGTCGAGCGAGAAACAGGGTCACTCTCACTGGGCCCCGCTGGTGCCTACAGTACCAGGTGCACAGACCCGGGGCAGACTAGCGAGACCAAATGCAACTCCCGCGTTCACGGGCGCCACCTCGCGGCTGGCCTCGGACACGCCAAGTCGCGCTAGCTAGGGCGCGAGAGGCGCGACTGTCCTCAGTGCGCAAGCGCCAGAGGGCCGGCCCCAGCCCGCGAAAGCAACCGGAAGTTGGGCTTCGCTCAGAGCCCCGCCCCGTTGTGGTCACGTGAGGTGGCTGCGCGTCACCTGACGCCCTGACAGCCCGCTGCGGCGCTGCGTCAGCTGATCTTGGAGTGGCGCTGCGTGCCGGCCGATCGGGGTTCTCCGGTCCCGCCGCAGCCATGTCGTCCTTCCCGGAGCTTTATTTCAACGTGGACAATGGCTATTTGGAGGGACTAGTGCGCGGCCTGAAGGCCGGGGTGCTCAGCCAGACGGACTACCTCAACCTGGTGCAGTGCGAGACGCTGGAGGGTGAGCCGCGGGGCCGGGCTGCTGGGCCTTTCCAGTCCGGCAGGGAGGCTGGCCCGGACCTGAGGGTTCCGAGATCTGGGCCGGGAAACCAGAGGTGGGGCTTCTCGAAGGGCCTGAGAAGTCGGGGAGCCGTGTCACAGAGCCTCTCTGGCAGTCTGGGGCTGATGGCGGGCGCGCCGGAAATGGATCTACCTCCAGCTGAGGCTCAGAGCCGATCCAAACGCGAACAAGGCTCTAAGAACCACAGTGGTTCCTTCGCTCTGCTTGGACTCTCTCTTCCCCTATTACGTCCACTAGGGTCGTTTGGGAGTGGCTTATCGGTGAGAGATGTGTCGTATAAGCTTCTTTGATTTAGCCAGAGAGTTGTCACGTAGCAACGCTTAGGGAAGCTAAGCGGAAAAGTGCTCCACTTTCCCCCAACACATACACCAAGGCCTGCGGTATCTTTCTGCCCTTTCGTTGGTCTGTGGGGTGAACCTTTCTGGGGAATCGCTGAGCCATCTTAGCGAGAGTTTCATCCCCTTGCAGAACCACTGACTGAGTAGAATCTCCTGAGGGTAGTGTTTGGGAGAAAACAAGGGGTAGCCCTGCAAATCTGAAGTTCATATGCAAGTATTTGGCCAATAAGAGTGAAGATCCATAGAGAGAAGCATGTCTGCTGGAACAGGGTTTCTTAGCACGAGGATGGTGAGAGGCTGAATCCTCCTCATTAGTGCACACAATTAAAAAATGGGGTTGATTCCTTGGGGTTGAATAAAACCTCGCATTTATAAAATTAAAGATATCCCTAATCCCAGTCTTTGCCTTCTCTCCTGGCCCCCAGATAGTAGTCAAGGGCACAGTGATTGGGGTGTAAGTTCCCATTCCAGACCCCCAGGTGATGTCCTGGAGCAGAGAGCTGCTAGCCTGTGATTGGTAGCTGGAAGAGGAAGATGGTCAGATGATTCACTCTGGAGAAAATTTTCTAGTCAAAGCTTATTGAGGTTAAAGTGATTGGCATGGGAAAAAAAATCAGTTATTATTTATCCTGCAAACCAGACCAGTAATGTGAAGATACATACCTTTAAAATATTTGTGAACTTTATGGTTTTAACATAACTGCAAGCAAAGTTGTTCCTCTCCCTTTGAGAATGAAGGAGGGGAAGGAGAGGAGCGCATTTTAATGCTGGGTTCTAGAAGCCTGTCAGCAACTTTATTGTCCTCACTGTGGGAAAAGGAGAAACAGACTGAGGATGCCTGGGCAAAGCCAGGCATTTAATATGACTTTTGTGGACTGACTGGAACTGGAGGAATATCTTTAGTGGTTTAAGTTTGAAGGTGAGCATCATTGATTACCTGCTGGTGTTTGGTAAACTTCTGGGCTCTCTCCATTGCCACTGCTGCCTGCCCTTTCCCTTCCTGGAGAGCTGGGCAGAGCCTCCTCCATCTTCCATAAACACATTAGATCTTTTTTTCCTACCTCACTGCTCAGCACCTGCCCCCCTGTGGGTCATGGATGGGTGATCCCCATCCAGACCTGTAGTGTGACAATCAGGGATTCCCTTGATTTGATTTCAGACAAATTCCTTTCCTTCACTCAAGCCATTCCCCCCACTTCTTGGGGTTTGTGGCGTGGTGGATGTTGGAGTTGGACAAATCTGAGCTTGAATCCCAGCCTACCAATTACTGAATGACCCTAAGGTCATCATCCAAGTTATTTAACATCCCTGAACCTTGGTTTCTTCATCTGGTATATTAACAGCATCTATTTCTTTTTCTTTTTTAAGATTTATTTATTTATGATACAAGAACTAGGGTGTAGGCCAGATGTGCAGGGGGTGAGAGGATTCACCAGACACAGAGTGGGGAGCAGAACAGGCAGTTGTACTGAAATACACTGCTGAAGGGAGCAGCAGGCAAAATAGGAGAGGTCTGCTAGGCCATGTGGGTCAGCTCCCTGGCTGGGGATCAAATTAATGCTGTAGTGGCTGGCAGTGGGTTGATAGTGCTGTGTCTTTAACCCTTGTGCCACCAGGGAGGCCCAACAGTGTCTATTTCATACACTTGTGAGATATCAGCAAGCTATTCCATGCCAAAGACTTGTTCCAGCATCAAGGACAAAATAAATGCTAGAAAAATGTCAACTCTTATTTTCAGTATTATCTGTAGGTGCCAGCCCTCTTGTGTCTTCTTGTTCCCATGAAGCCCAGTGAGTCCCACCCTGTAAGACTCAGCCCCAGTGCCACCATCTTTGAATCCTTTTGTGGCCATGCTGGGTGGGCAGCCACAGCACCTGTGCTGTTTGTACTTCTTCGGCTTCTTTTTTAAAGATTTCTTTAATTAAACATACAGAACTGGGGTACAGACCAGAGGTGCAAGGGCAGTGAGAGGATTCACCAGGGACAGATTGGGGAGCAGAACGGGCAGATCGACAAAGTAGGGAGGGGAGTAGCTGGCAGGCCAGGAGAGGTCTGCCGCGCCACGTGGGTCAGCTCCGGGGCAGGCACCAAACTTACCCTGAAGTGACTGCAGCTCGCTTGCAGTGCGGAGCTTTAGCCTGCTGCGCCACCAGGGAGGGCCTGGTGCTTTGGTGCTTCTCAGAACAGAATGTTGGATACCTGGGACCCTGATACTGGAGATGCTCATGACTTTCAGGTTTGGGGGTAACTAGAGAGGAAGGTGTGCCCAGATCCCATTTATCTTCTACCAGAAGGCCTTTCTCCACTTCAGAAGGTGGCACCAAAGGTCTGATATCCAGTCTTTTGCTGCTGGGTGTTTTGAATTCCCCATCTCCATGGGACAGTGAGAAGAAAAAGAAAGGGAGAAGGGGCTGGGGGGAGACAAGGTACCCGCAGTCCCTAGTACTAGCTGAGGGTGTCCTGAGATGTGCAGGGCGTCGGCTGAGGTGTTTGTCCTACAAGTAGAGGTCCTCCACCGTACCCCAGCCTCCTCCTGGATTCCACCCTGGTAGGGCATCTGCTCCTGGCCTTCTCGTGTTTTCTTCGGCACTTGGTCCCTTAGGAACTCTGTTGTCTGTGGGGCCTCGGCCCTTGTCCATCTTGCTTGCTTTTCGCTACTAGACATAGGAGAAGGAACCTGGAGAGGTCTTTCCCCTTTTGAAAATTGAGGGAACAGAGTTGTGTGGCCGCAAAATCACTTTGCGGCTCAAGTGTTTCTGGATGAGTTGAGAAATTCTGGGAGCTGGGTCCTGTGCTGGGGACTGGTGGGGAGGAGAATGTGGGTTCAAGATGAACAGAGAAACATACAAGAGAAAGCGTTCATTGAACGTATAGCTACAGAGCACCCGTTTTTGTGCCTGGCACTGAGAGGCCCTTTGTTTACTGATGTCTCTTGACCCTCATAGTCCTGGGGGTGGTCGTGGGGGCAGGTCGTGGCAGTTACAAGTGTGACCTTTCTGCTTTGTGACTCTGATGCTATATGGCCTTTGTCCTCAATTTCTTCGTATGTAAAATGGTAATAATGATAGCAGCTCCTATTCCTTAGGTTGGTAATGAAAGTTAAAGAAGATCATCCACATAAGACTCATAGCATGGAGTTGACTCGTGGTAAGTGCTGAGTTGGTGGTGTTAGTTGCTGTTACTGTTGCTGTTTTAAAGTGAAATTTATAGCAAATAGACACATACTAAATCACCCATGCTATAGGCAGCAGAGCGGTGATGGTGATGGCAGGGCAGCTCTTTTTACAGAGTGTGACAGGTTAAGGAAGGGACATTGGAACTGAGATGTGGACAAGGGGGAGATGCCCAGGGAGGCTGGGGAAGCAGCTCAGGCAGAGACAGGCCTGGGTGCTAAAGCGACGTTCCAACAGGCATTTGCTTGTTAGGAAACACTTCCCGAAGGCCTATGGTGCCAATCCTTGAGCCTTGTGAAAGAGGCTGGCAGGTTATTTTATTTATTTATTTTTAAAGATTTATTTTATTTACTTGTGCATACAAGAGCTGGGGTACAGGCCAGAGGTGCAGGGGATGAGAGGATCCACCAGAGACAGTGGGGAGCAGAACAGGGTGATCTTCTGGATTGGGGCTTGAACTCATGCTGCAGTGGCTGGCTGACCTAACTTGATAGCGCTGAAACTTTAACCCCTGCATCACCAGAGAGGCCCCCTGGCAGATTATTTTAGGCATTATTGTAGTTCCAAGCCTCTTAACTTCGACCCTGAGTTCTGCCTAAAAGCATCACTATTAATTTGACAAACTAGATTGCTGGGTGAATGAGTGTACAGTTTTTCCACCTGAATTTCCCCTTTTCTTTTCACTTTACCACTATTGTGGATATTGTCAAACAAATGTAAATCAGAAGGAATAGTTTAATTAACCCATGACTAATAATCACCTAGCTGCCACAGTGGTCAAATCTTGTTCCAGTTATCCAACTTGTTCCAGTTATAGTTTTAATTACTTTTCCTCCTAGACAACATACCATTTCATTTGTAAATATTTTGCTGTCTCCTAAAAATGTTATGGCTATCTTAAAAAAAAAAAAAAAAAACAACCCTCTACTGTCCTTCCTCTTTAAGAAGCAGTAAATTGTTAGTGTTATCAACTAAGTGTCATTAAACTATGATCCGCTGGTTTTAGTCAGTGTCGGGCTAGGACCCACGCATTTCCATTGGTGGACTCCATCTCAAGTCTTTTCATGGAAATGTTTCTGTCTCATTTTCCTGGTAATTTATTAAAGAAACTGGGTCCTCGCCCTCCCTCGTGGTGCAGCGGGTTAAAGCACAGCACAAAGAAGCTTAAGCCACTTCCGCATGAGTTCGATCCCCGCCTGCCCCGGAGGTGACCACATGGCGCGGCAGACCTCTCCTGACCCGCCCGCTGCTCCCCTCAGCAGTGTACTTCGTCGATCTGCCTGTTCTGCTCCCCACTGTTGCTGGTGAATCCTCTCACCCTCCACATCTCTGGCCTGTACCCCAGTTCTGTATGAATAAATAAATAAATCTTTAAAAAAAAGAAACTGGGTCCTTTGCGTTTAGATGTTCCCTCCGTCTCAGTTAGCTGATTACATTCCTCAGTATGATTTGACATATTCCTCTGTCCCTTGTTTTTTTTCTCTGTGAATTGATAGATCTAGAGGCTTAGTTAGATTCTGTTTATTTATTATTATTATTTTTAATGAAAATTTACTGTTTACACTTCACTGGGGGGCGCATACTCCCCGATCCTCTTTTGGGGGCACAAGGAGTCATGGACATGTATTGCCTAAACCATGATTTCCTCAGGGGTTGCAAAGTGACAATATTCTGATTCTATGCTTCTGCCTGTGATTGCAGGCTTGACTACTTCTATACCTGGCAACTTCCAGTACTGTTTGGTTACCCGGAGCGACAGTCTATGTGTAGGGGAGACAGGATGAGTGCTTGATTTCTTGCCAAATTTGCCAGGTCTCAAAGTAATAAGTTGGTTTTCCAAATCCTCTAAAACTGACTAGGAGGTTAATTTGTTCTTTTTTTGGGGCAATTTATTTTGGGGGCTTCTTTTTTAACTTCATTGAACTTAGATTTTCTCTGGTCAGTGAGACGTCGTTCAATAGCCTGTCTTTTTTTTTTTTTTTTTTTTTTAAAGATTTATTTATTTATTCATACAGAACTGGGGTACAGGCCAGAGACTCAGGGACGGTGAGAGGCTTCACCAGAGACAGAGTGGGGAGCAGAACAGGCAGATTGACGAAGTACACTGCTGAGGGGAGCAGCGGGCGGGTCAGGAGAGGTCTGGCTCGCCATGTGGTCTCCTCCGGGGCAGGCGGCAGGCAGGAATCGAACTCATGCGGAAGTGGCTTCAGATTCTCAGTGCTGTGCTTTAACCCGCTGCGCCACCAGGGAGGGCCTCAATAGCCTGTCTTTTTAACACAACTCTATGTAACTTCTTTACTTCTGGATGATAGTGTGTGTTTGTTTTCTGATCTTATATCCATGTCCTGATCCACACTTAAGAGTTTTCATTTCCCTTTGGAGACTTGGTTCTTTGTTGTGGAAAATGATGTTCAAGTCCACAATCTGAGTCTTATTGCTACTAAGTCGATCATTGTTTCTAGGATATTTTCCCCCTATGGATTATTACTCAGACACTTGGAAAATATAGAAAAGCGCATGGCTTGCTGGATAATATGGCCTCACTTCAGCTAATGGCACCAAATGCCAGTTCCCTAATTTGGAATGGGGTCTCTACCTGACACTTGTCTCTGGGACAGCTCCTTCCTGTTGTAAAGAAATATAATGAACATTTAGGACGAGGAAGGGTCAGTGAGTTAAGATGCTTGGGGATGACTGGTTGAGGAACTCACATATGTGTTGTCCTGGTGTCTTCAAGATCACTTTACCTCTCTCTGTTCTGAGAGACTTGTCTTCTTTCCATTACAACATCTGCATTTCAACACTATTTCACAAGGGACAACTTCTTACAGGAAGGAGAAAGTGAGACTCTTGGCTGGGCCTGGTTAACCACCAGCCCCAGGAAATTGTAGATATAAGTACAGATGGGTCTTCCATAATCAACGAGTCATCGGCACTCATTGTCCTGTGACTAGGAAAGTGCCTGGAAAGTTAGACATTGGCTATTAGAGGGCTGCCAAAGCCGGGGGCTTGGCTGGTGGTACACGGGGTTAAGCACTACCAAGCTATCTGTAGCCACTGCAGCACGAGTTGGATCCCTCACCAGGGAGCTGACCCACATGGTTCAGTAGATCTCTCTTGTCACTCCCATTGCTACGCTAAGCAGTGTATTTCAGTGAGTCAGCCTGTTCTGCTCCCCACTCTGTCTCTGGGGAATCCTCTCACACACCCCCACCCCTGCAGCTCTGGCTTATACTCCCGTTCTTGTATGCATAAATAAATAAAGTAAATCTTTTTTTTTAAATAAAAGGCTTGCAGAAGCCACAAGAAGGACTGTTTGCTGAGTATAGGGGTTGATTTTGGCCTCTAGCTATACCCATATTTTGAAAAGTGGGTTGCAGGTTGGGGCTACACTGGAGGTAGGGAGAACAATTTGCAGGGTCTGGTATTAATCCAGGCCAGAGGTGACTGCAGTTAGGTTTTAGGCGCTGGTAGGGAGCACTGTGGGCGAATTTTAGGAAAAAGAGTTGATTGGATTTGAGGGTTAGATGAGGAGACTGAGGAAAAAGGATGAGTCAGGGCTGATGTCCTCATCTCTGGCTTAGGCAACTGTGTAGGTGGCAGAATGAAATGATTGTGGAATGTGGAAGGAGCCAGTTGGAGTATGAGAGGGTGGAGGAGAGGGACCTGGGAGCCATTTGAGTGGAGATGTGGAGGCTGTCATGCTCAGGTGTAAGAACTGAGTCTGGGAGAACCAGGGCTAGCTGTGTGGCCACTGTGACTGAGAGAGTTGGGAGAGTAGAGGCCCAAGATGAGATCCCCCCACTGAGAAAGGCATAGGGGAGGTGGTCCTGCCGAAAGGGCCAAAAACAGGCCTTCCCTGAGAGGTGGGTCACCCCGGAAGAGAACCCAAAAAAGAAGGTGAATGCCAAACCTAGCCAAGAGATGGAAATCAAGTTGGACAGCTTCTGTATGACGTTGCCATTCGGAGATCATTGGGCACTTCAGCGAAAACAGCGGGAACGGCAGCCGGCAGCAGGGTCTAGGCTGGGTGGACAGCGGCAGGCAGAGCAGAGCGCACTGATGAACTAATCCCAGCTCAACCTCTAGCCAGCTTTGTGACCTGGGCAAACCATTTATCCTCAGCTGTACAACAGAAATCTTTTTTTAAAATTTATTTATTTATGCATACAAGAACTGAGGTACAGGCCAGAGGTGCAAGGGGTGAGAGGATTCACCAGAGACAGAGCGGGGAGCAGAACAGGCAGGTTGACTGAAATACACTGCTGAGGGGAGCAGCGGGTGAGACAGGAGAGGTCTGCTGCACCATGTGGGTCAGCTCCCTGGCAAGGAACTGAGCTCGTGCTGCAATGGCTACGGACAGCTTCATAGTGCTGTGCTTTAACCTGTTGCGCCACCAGGGAGCGACACAACAGAAATCTTAATAGGACCTCTCTGAGGTGGTTATAGGCTGTGAGCACAGGGCCTGGTGCTGAGTGAGCAGACAGAGAAGCCACTGTGCTCACTCCCTGCTGTCATGCCTAGTGGCAGGTGCCAGGCCGAACCTTGAGTGGGTAATGTAAACATGGCATCCAGGCTTTGCATGGGCACAAGTGTGCCTGTCTATTAGGCAGACCCTGGACATCAAAACTGCCTTGGATGTACAGTGGGCCCAGGGTACTTTTGGGGTAGGTGGGAGCAGCTATTCAACAGCTTATGGGTGCAGCGTTTCTTCCTGGAGTGGCAAAAATGTCTAAAACTGGTGGTGGTTGCGCAACTTAATGAATACACTAAAAGCCATTGAATTGCTGGCTCTAGATGGGCAGATTGTATGTCATGTGGATTATGTCTCAGTAAAGTTCTTAAAAAAAAGAAAGAAAGAAAACAAGCCAGACCAAGGAAGAGGGAAGAAGGAGCAACGTTACTAGTCTCAGAAACATGAAACTGTAGGCTTGCAGAAGCACCCCAGGAACTAGGCAAGAAAGCCATGCGTGTTAGGGACGTGCAGGGACTGAGTGAGGGGGTGTGTCACACCCTTTCGTGAAACTCCCTGGGTGTCTTCAGCCCAGGAGGGGTGAGGGTTAGGGTTAAAACAAAAACAAAAACAAAAACAAAAAAACGGCAGAGCTCCCTCGGGGAAGGATGTGGGCAGTGCAGTTGCAGGTCTCAGGGGAGAGAACGTGGGCTAAACTGGGCAGGGCTGATATTAGGGGACAGGAGAGACAGACAGACAGGGACATGACACAGAACAGCCGAGGGGATGAAACCTATAAGATTGGGCCTGTTTTCACTAGGAAAGGGAGTGAGAGGACTTGGGAGTCCAATGACTGACCGAGGAAGCGACTGGGTGCTTGGGGCTGCTTCTGAGGCTGGGGCCTCTGGTCAAGGCTTGGGCATGGCCAGGGTGGTGGAAAGGAAGGTGGTGTTCCGTCTCAGAAGTGCTGAGTTGGAGAGGATGAGGGGGACGGCTGTGTGGGAGCTCAGGGGAAGTAGCACTCGAGACACCAATCTGGAAGTCTTCAGTGTGCTGACTGGCCGCAGTCCAGCCCACGCCCGGCCATCTGTTGGCTTGCAGCCAGGGCAGGCCTCCCTTAGAAGCCGAGTGCTGCCCATGAGTCCTGCCAGGAGGCTGGAGAGCAGCCTGGACAGCGTGCCAAGTGACCACAGGCGTGACCTGACGAGGACACCTGGCAGGGAGCCTGATTTGGCAGGCAGAGCAGGGAGAGTGAGAGCCAGGGACTCCCCTCCAAATCCCTGCCTTGTCTCCTCTATGACTGGGCATGGTAGGTTTTTGGGATTTGGATTTTTTTTTTTTTGACAAAACATCATTTTGTTAAGTTCTGAAAATAAAGTCAGTGAAAGGTGGCTCTGTGTAGACTGTCAGGGGCACATTTTCACCACCTTCCTAAAACACTGCCTGTGCATACGACGCTGTGTGACTCCGCAGGCCCTAGCTTAGCCCAGCATGGCACGTCCAGGTGTTCACGCCAGTCCCCGTGGTCACAGCAACCTGTCGGAACCAGTGGGCCCTCCATGGACAAACCAGAAGCCGTGGAATTCTATGCATGTGCTCAAAAGCATGAAGTTCCATAAAGACTGACTTAGAAATATATTGTTTGGCAAAAGATGCAAAGCATCACATATTAGATATTCCCATTCTAGTAGAATATGAGGTGGAATACACAAGGAAAAGTGTTGGGAAGAATGGATCCAGAGTTTAGCATGTGGGGAGGAGGGATGGTGAAACTGGCCGGGGTGGGGGGGTGGGGGAGGTAACATGTCATTTTCAAAATTTTCCCGCTCATCCATGGTTTGAAGGTATTGTGGTGAAATGTTTCATAATAAATATAAAGTGTCCAGGAGAAATAAGGAGAACTAGGACATACAGGTTTGCAGAGGGAAGGTTGTCATACCCAGTGAGTGTTGGCTGACCCTGGAGCATTTGAATGGCTTGCAGATTTTGGGCCCATCCTGGGGCTGTTCTGAGTCTTAGGGAACAGCCACTAAGCCCTTCTCTTTACACTTCTCAGCTTAGGGGGTGCTGGAGGGCTGGGCAGTTCAAGACACCAAGGCGTAAGTGCCAGGTAGAGCTTCCCTGCTCACCTCTTACCTGGTTCTTTCTCTCTCTTTCCCCTGTCTCCTCCTCCCTATTTCTTGTTTTCCCTTCGCTGATTACATCTTGTCCTGGTATATACTTTAGCCTGATTTTATCTGGGAAACTATGTATGGTCAAGACAGTAACAGTCCACACAGCTACTGATAAGGCTTATGTCGCAAGCACTGCCCCAGGGGTTATGTGAAAACTTGCTCTGGGAAGCAATAACACCCTTTTGAGAGGATTTTCTTACTGACATCTTGGGCCTGGTTTCTAATGGCCTGAACCCTAAGCTAGTGCCTGAACCCACACCTAGCACATTTTAAAGTAACTGTAGCATAGGCAGATATTGGAGATGAGGCTTTCTGGCTGACCAGGGTTTCTGGGTGGCAGAGAGGGAAAGGTGCTGTGTTTTCAACATTTTGCATAAGACCCTTCTGGAACATATTCGTCTCACTTTCCCACTTTCTTAGCAGCGCCTGTTGAACCAAGCAGAGCTCCTTCCGCCTGAAGGCTGTTAGCCTTGAAATGAGGAGCAGAACTGCTGTCTGTGAGGCCTGGGGCCGCTGCTATCAGTTTTAGGCCTCGATTCCTGTCAGGCCACATGCTCACCCTTCCTGCTGAGGCCAGGGCACCTGCTGTAGCGCCGCAGTCCCTTCCTCTAACTTCAGACCTTGTGCTTGAGGCCCAGCTGCCAGACACAGGCCTAGCCAGACCTGTTTCAAGGGTCTGTATCAAGAACACCCAGGTGTGAGGACAAGATACAGCTCGCATACTCCTCTGCACCTGCTCAGGGTTGGGGCGCGCTGGGGCCTCTCTGGGTCTCTTGAGATCTGGATGAGGCTAGGCACTAGGCCAATGTTGGCACCCTTTCTGGCCAGCTGTGTAATGCTGCGCTCGTGGCTTGAGACCTCAAAGCTTATCAACTCCCCTGTAAAATGGAGCAGAAGTCAACTTGCAGGTTGTTAGGGTTCACACCGGCAGCACGTTGCCTGGCCTGAGTGGGTGCTTAATGGATCAAGACATTTATATGTTTAGGTGAGTGACAATTCTTCACTGAACTGACAGTACTGGTTGGCTGTGGGGACCAGGGAGGAGGGCTGAGGCCTCCCTCCTAGAGGGGTGCATTGTGTCCTAGATTGTCCCAATTTAGACAGTGTTAGGCAGTAGAGATGGGGACAGAGAGGGGGGTAAAGGGAGACTGGGGAGGCCCTGATGAGCTGGAAGGGCTGGGGGATTCCTACTGCCTCCATGTCCTTTTCGGTCTTCCACCTCAAGCGGCTGTCTCCGCTGACCCAAGACACACAGGTTTCTCGTGCCCAGACTCAAACCCACCTGTCCATACCCTGGCACTCCCAGACGCATGTCCGCCTTGGGCCTCGTCCCTGTTCTGTATGACACCCTCCTGTGTGGCTCTGCAGAGTCGGTAGCCTACTTCTCCAAGCGCATGGGTGGTTGAGGACATTCGGATGATTAAATTGGAGGGGTGGGGCCCTCCCTGGTGGCACAAGGGTTAAAGTGCCTCACTGTGAGTTGCTTCAGAGCCAATCCCAGTTCCATCCCAGCCAGGGAGTGGACCCATGTGGCTCCTGTCTGGCCGCTGCTCCCCTCAGCAGTGTATCTCCCTCAGTCCGCCTGTTCTGTTCCCCACTCTGTTTCCGGTGAATCCTCTCACCTCCTGCATCTCTGGCCTGTACCCCAGTTCTGTTTGCATAAATAAATAAATAAATTGGAGGGGTGAGCTCCTTCCAGCTAGAGCCCAATCCCTGACCATCGGCAGTGCTGTCCTCTGTGACCACAAGGGGGCGCACCAGGACCACTGAGCAGGGTGAAGGGGGTGTGGCTGGACCAGTGAGTCAGCCAAGCAGGGGCTCCTCAGCTTTTTCACCCAGCACCTCCTCAAGCCACTGATCTTGGCACCATGACAGGGCCCTACTTTCCCTTATCCTAGTAAGTCCCAGCTGACCCCAGGTTAGGTAGCGATGCATTGTTCAGTGTTTTGCTCCGCTCAGTTCTTCTCCCACCTCCTTGTGCCCTGGCTTCATGGGTCGGGAAGGGGAAGGCCAGGGAATTCCCTGATGCTTCCTGCCCTGCGCTGGTGCCCACTGCAGGCCGTTTGGACCTTTGATGCTCCCTTTACCCCACCTGGGTCACAGTAGCAGCTACAGGGCAGGGTGCTACCCATGTACTGGGGCACTAAGTGGTTCCAAGTAGGGGTGTGACACTGCCGCACATCAGGGCCACACTTGCAGGCTCCCAGAAGCACTGTCTCGCCTGGTCCCTCCCAGAGAGGCAGAATTCACCCTCGGGGCAGACGCCTCTCCCCTTTGGAGGATTCCAGTGCATGTGCTATGTGCAAGCACGTGTGTGGGGATGGTGCCCAACCAGGCACCCCAAATTCCCCATAAGCGCTGCAGCACACACAGTGTGCACAGGTGTCTCCAAGTGATTGACAACTCTCCTCTTCTGCTCCTCACCTCAGTTGGCGGGGAGGCCATTCCACTGACTTCCCTGGCTTCTGCCTCAATGCCACCGACTCCTTGGCAGGTTGCTTTTTTTTTTTTTTTTCCTATGCTGGCACTCTGACCTTCCTCCTTCTCGAGAGGCAGGAAAGTGCCGTTAGTGGGCCAGGCTGCAATTGCGGAGCCTGCCACCTGCTCTTGTTTGTACCCAGCACCCTGCAGCTCGCCCTGCCACTGGAGGGGCTGGGCAGGGTGAGCATGGGCGCTCCTGCAGCCAGGGGTTGTGGGGGAATGGCTCTGACTGGGCAGCAGCACTGCTTCACTGGCCAGCTCTGGCCTGCCCTGGACCCTTGCCTAGGTCTTCTCTCTCCTTGGTCTGTCAGGCAACGTTTCTCAGGCCTGACCTTAACCGAGGCTTTGTGTCTTGGCTGGCGGATGGGGCTTCCCCTCCGAGGAGTCGTCTGCAGTGTCCTTGCTTCTGCAAGTCGGCCTGTCCTCCCGCCCCTGCTCTGACTGTTCCTCCGAGGCTCCACAGCCCTGCACACCCGTGCACCTGCTCCTGGTTCCGCCAGGACTGCTCCCCAGACTTCTGGACTCACTTCAAGCCCAAGGGAGCTGTGGTTGTGGAAAGTTGATGCGATCCAGGCCTGACCAGGGGAGGAGGTCAGAGCTGAATAGGCCCCTAGAGGTAACTAGACCCAGTCCTCCCACTTCACCTGAGAGATTGGTCCCAGGTGAGGCTTGTTCGTGTACCTGACGTGGCTCCTTCTATCCAGTCAGGACAATCAAGAACCTTTGATTCTTCCCTTTGTTTGTTGACTCAAGGATACCTAGATTCTGCATCTGTGTGCATGGCCCCCAACTCAAGGTGGGCAGGTCAGGTGAAAAGGCCCTGCCTCTGGGACCCTCACTGTTCCCCCAGGCCTGGCCACCTGATCTTAAGCTTGGAGATGAGAGGGTCAGGAGTTGAGGATTCCGGTCAGCTACAACCCGTGACCCAGCACTCAGGGCCCAAAGCTGCCAGGTTGTAACTCACATACGCTCCCCCTCCCTCAACCTCCAAGCTAGCTAATGTGCTTCCTGGCTGGGGAGAATGTCCTGGAGTGTTGCCTTCAGGCCTGGCCTCGGCATCATGCCTCCTGTCATCCCATCCCTCCAGCGGCTCCATCACATGGACCTAGTTTCTTCTGATACTGAGCAGGCAACGCCTCCTCCCAGGGGCTGGCCCAGCCCATTGCGCTCAGCCTGACATGTTACCACCTCCTCCGCCCTCGTCCCACGAGACCCCTGAGCGGGGTGGGTGAGAGTGCAGGGTGCTTTCCAGTCCCGATGGCTACTGTCACTGCCATTCCCTGCTGGCCCAGCCCTCCTGGCTCTGCTGGGCCGTGGCCCTGCTCCGGATCCCAGCTGCCTTATCCAGTTTCCCTGAGGTGCAGGGAATGAGGCTTCACGCTGAGAACATCGTGGCCTCTCAGCCCCAAATGAGGCTTGATCTGGTGAACCCATCCACAGGCCTGAAGTCAAAGGAAAGTGAATATTTCCATAGCTTTGGAACGTTTCCCTCCTTTGAGCTGACTCAAGGCACCAGGGGACTGGCAGGGTGCTCGAGCCAGAATCCCGCCTGTCCTGGCTTAATCTCACTGTGAAGAGCAGCCTCTGGGGATCCTCGAATTGGCCCCCCTCAGCTCCAAGCGAGCGGCGGCTTTCCTTCGTGTGCCCCCTCCAGATGTATCTGCGTACGCAGAGTAGAAGGCCAGCGCCAAGGGCCCGTGGACCTGGAAGCCAGACTTGGGCGTGAGCCCGCTGCTGAGCTAGCTCCCCGCCACAGCTGGCCTTCCCTGGTCTGCCTGCAACCGGCCTGGCCGGACCACTTTACCTTCCTCACTCACACCCAGTCAAACACACCACGTAGGGAAAATGAAAAAAGCAGCTCTTGCTCACCGCCCCAGAGTGGCCCCAACCTGCAGGTTCTCCCTGAGGTGGCAGGCCTGGAGAAGAAAGTTGCTCAAGGTCAAAGTGCAGGGCTGTAGCAGGAGAAGGTGTGGCCCCTGCCTACCAGGGTGAGGCTGGGTGCTGGATTCTCCGGTTGGGCCTGGCTGCACAACATAGGGGAGCTGCCCTGAGCCCCATGTCTTCTGGGACATGCTAGTCCCTGGAGCCCTCGAGCCTGGGTGGGGATGTCCCAGCGAGCAGCTGTCCAGGCTGATCTCCACTCAGTCAAAAGAGAGCTTCTTGGAACTTGCCCTGGGTGCAGCAGTAACCAGTTCTGCCCCTCCCTTTGGCACATGGCACCGTCACCTGCCTGGAGCCCTCCTGACTGTCGGATTGGTTGACTTCCTCATGGGATGTGAGAGATGCTTTCATTCTTCCAGCCGCGGGGACGAGGTGTTCCTGGGAGCGTGAGGGTAATTAAATGTGGTTTTGCCACCACCTGCCACCTGTCTCAGAGTGGGGAGAAGGGTAGTGAACTTGGGTCAACTCCTGCTGCCTCCTGGCCATGGGGGGTGACGCTCCCATCTTATCCCATGTTTTTTTCCGTTTACTCTTGTTGTATCTGATACTGCTGGTGGGTGGCGGCCCTGGCCCCTGACATCGTCTGGGCTGCCTCTGCGCATCCGTCCCATCCTCCTGCAAATGCCTCCCCTCACCAGCGTGAAACAAAATGCAGGTCCAAGGGCCGGGGAGTGGGAACTCACTGTCCTTTCCCTGCAGGGGCTCAGCCTCTCGCCAGCTGAAGCCCAGTAGCTTGCATGTGGCTGTGCCAGCAGTGGACTCCAGGTTCTTCCCAAGACTGCTGGCCCGCCGGCCTGGGGGCTTCCCATGGAGCCAGGGCTGCTCTTGGCTCCCCCGGACCGCAGGGCTGTAGCTCCGGGTGTGAGGGGCGGCGCAGAGTTAGGTCCCAGCCTCCCTCTTCAAGTCCCTGGGGTGACCCACAGCGCTGCAGGATCTTGCTGGAAGGTGAGGTGAGGCATGGGCTGGGAGACAGGAGCCCAGGTTTTGGGCTATCTCTGCTCCTCGCCCAGGACACAGCAGCACCTGACAGTAGGTTTGCATGCCCAGGTGCCCCAGGGCGCTCACAACCTTGACCACAGGGAGGAGGAGCTACCAGACCTGAGGACAGACCCAGGACAGACCAGAAAGAAGCGCAGGTGCACTCACTGTACAGGACATCACTGGCCAGGACAGGGCCTTCACTGGGTGGGGTGAAGCCACCCGGTCTGCCATGCACCGGGTAGGGCGTTCGTGGCTCGCATGGCTACTGGGTAGGCTGCCTGAATGTCAGCCTGGCATGGAGAGCACAGACCCTGGCCGCAGAGGGGTAGCTGGGACGCTCTGGGTGGGTCTTCTGGCAGGAGAGCGGTACTGGGGTTCTCCATACACCACTGCCTCCGTTCAGCATCCGCGCAAGTGCCCTGGGAGCTAGCCCTGCGGGCCTTTCACCAGATGACCGTCAGGACTCTGCTGCAGAGGGTCCACAAGTTGCTCAGGGCCAAAGTGGGGGCCAGGTTTCCAGCCAGGTTGCTATGGCTTCGAAGCCCAAGTTCTCTCTCCCTTGCTCCGCTTCGTTACCTGAGGAGCAGCGTCCTCGCAAAGTGGGTTTGTGATGTGGCTCGGGGCTGTTGGATAAGGTGCTCCTGCCAGGGCAAGGCGTCATGGACACAGTTAGGGGTGTGTGTGTGTGTGTGTGTGTGTGTGTGTTGGGGGTTACAGTACCAGAGTTCTTGATGGGGGGTGACACCGATGTGGCGGAGGGAGAGCCGACAGTGGGGTCCCAGGTCAGTTGGAATTACTTGAGGGTGCAGGGAACCTGTGATGGACCCTAGCAGGGGCCTGGGGGCCAAGAAGATTCTCGGTCTGTGCTGCAGGCCCTGGTAAACCCAGGGTTAAGGGTTTCCTTGCCGTGACTCCCACATTGGGAGTTCCAGATGTGCTCTGGTGCTGCAGTCAACAGCCAGTGCTTTGAGCTGATATGAAAGGGAGGTTTCACCCACCCCCAGAGCTGGGGAAGAGATTCAGGCATAGCACATTCGCCAGGGGCAAGGGGAAGGCTCCCTTGGGCCACCAGCCTGGCCATCTGTCCACATCTGTCCATCTGAGTTTCCCAGCTTTGAGTCCCTGGAAGCTGCAGCATTGCAGAGCCTCGGGCTGAACCAGCACTAGAGGCAGAGCCGGCGCTAGTCCCTTCAAAGCAGGCCGCACGTGGCCCAGGGGAGCAGTGGATCAGGCTCCGGACCCTGCCGCCCTGGCGAATGGCAGGTTGGGCACGCTGGACCCCAAAGAGCACATTTGCACATCTGGTTTCATTCAGTGGGCGGCTACAATTCCTGAAAACCCCTGAGCTCCCCAGGAGAGTGTCGTTGAGTGACCTCTGGAAAAGCAGAAGTGAAGTCTGGGAACACACTGTCCTCTCACACTCTGCCGTGGCCAGCTGGCCAGCAGGACCCTCCGTGGGCCATGAGGCCATGGGGGAGTCTTGAGCAGGGGCCGCCCTGCCGAGCGCCCTGTGCCAGGGGCTGCCTCTGCCTGCTGAGCCCCTGGGGCAGTGTGTGTCCAACCCCTGGCATGGGCTAAGAACCTCCCTTCCTCTCTCCCCAGGGCCCTTGAGGAGGGGCTGGCAAAGCCACGTGTTACCTGCCCCTGGGAGCCTAGGAGAGGCCGAAAGATCACTTTCAGGGCTGGCAGGATCTAGGAAAGGTTTCAGGAAGTAGGTGGGGGCAGGGCTACCCAGCTGCCACCTCTCAAGGCCTAGCTGGGGCTGGCTGCCAAACCCACATGCCAGACAGTGCTGGCCAGGCTAGGGGTCCCCAGGGCCTCCTGCTAATCAGGGGCTGGGTGGGAAGTCGGGTGCCTGTTGGGGCCAGAGCTCTGTTGCTGAGGGGTTCTGGCCCAGGAGACCTGGGTTGAGTGGAGGGACAGGTGGAAGCTCTGGGGCCAGCTTGCGTTTGTGCAGCCCTAGGAGTGCTGGCGGAGCAGCGTGTCAGGAAGGTGTGGGCTGCAGCCTGCCCAGGCACCTCCGAGAGCTCACCTGGGCCCCGTGCAGGAGGCAAGGCAGTGGTTCTTGCTCTGCAGCCTGGGGGTGTGCCTCCCAACCCAGCCTGACTGGGCCTGAGGAAGCAAACCTGCTTCCTGCTCAAGGGCTTCTTATTAGGGCATCCTGTGCGCACTGGTCACAGGCAGGCTGGATGGCGCAGAGAGAGCTGAGTCAAGCCGAGGCTGAGGCTATGCAAGGGCTGAGGCCGTGGGGCCTCCAGGGTGTGGGGAGGAGGCAGGGCTGCAGCTCAGGCCCTTGGGGCCCCTGGATAAAGGTGACAATGACACGTTGGAGTTGGAGGACTTCACTCTGGTGATGGTGTGGAGCGTGAACTTGGGAGCAGAGAGTCAAGAGGTGGGGCCACCCCAGCAGTGAGGAGGCCCGGAGGGTGTTGGCAGGTAAAATTGGGGAGAAAGCCACCAGAACAGCTGGGACAAGAGACAGTGGGAAGCCAAGCAGTATGGGAAGACCGGGATGAGGGGTGCCGAGGAACAGGCCCACGGCCCCAAGGGGAGGCCGGAGACAATGGGAAGCAGCTCCCTGGGAGGATTTAGGTCAGACTGTAGAGAGAACCTTGAGAGAGCAGCGGCAGCCTCGTGGACATGAGAAATCAGCCTCCAAGGAAGTCTTTTGCTGTGAGACATCCCAAACTGGCCAGACATTCCTGGTGATGGGCCACGGATGGGAGGATTTGGGGTAGACAGCTGGGCTTGCGGGTAGACCAGAGTGGTCCCAGAGCACTCAGAGCTTGTGCCTCAACCCAGGCACGTCTGGGGCTCTTAGGGGCCGTCACCGAGGCTGTCAGGCGGCTGGGCCCAGGGCTCAGAGCGCAAGGAGCCCCTGCTTCCCGGAGCCCCTGGTGTCCTCGTCTGCCCTCGGGGGCTGGGCCAGGGCTGGGTGGCCGGTCTCCCACGAAGCTCTCAACAAGTTCCAGGCCTCTCCTCCTGAGCTCAGATCCCACCCCCAAGCATACCCCCTCCGCTGCATCCTCGGAGAGCAGGAAGCTGCTGGGGGAGGGTTTCTAACGCGCCTCCTCAGCCCTGAGCACTGTCTAAAGAGCTCGGGGCTGCCAGCCACAGGGCCCGGGCGCCAGGTTTCTCAAAGAGGGTCAGAGTTGGTTCAGAAGCCCTGTGTGGTCCCCGCGAAGGGATTGGCTAGCCCCGCTGCCTCCAAGTCGCCTTTTTGACGGGCAGGCTGTCCCCTTTCCCTGGGTCACAGGGAGACCCGCGGCGCAGCCAGGGAAAGTGGTCTGGAATGGCCCTTTGACATCGTCCCTGGGGTTTTTTAGAATGAGTTTCCTGGTAAGGAAGACTGCTCAGGCGTTGAGCAGGATTCTCGGTAGAGTCTCCCGGGTTTGCTCCAATCCGACTAACGCCAGCAGAAACCACCCGGCCGTCTGTGTTCCAGAGTGCTGGGAGCCGTGGCTTCCTCAGATGCAGTGTCAGCAGATGCGGCAGCCAAGCACTGGGGTGTTTGCTTTAAGGCCCTTGCTAAGCCCCAGGGACGGAGAACAGGCAGAGGAGAACCCTGTCCCTGTCTTGGTCCTCTCATCAGCGTCACACCTCCTGCCTTCTCTAGAAATGCCTGGTGCCTCAGGGGATGCCAGAAGAGCTTTTCCCTGAGCCGTGCCAACCCAGGACCTCTGTCAGGTAGACATAAGTGTCCAGGTTGCCTTGGGGATCAGGGAGGGGCCTCTCTCTCCCTCTGCCACCTCCTGGCTCTTCTGGGACTACAATCTGTGTGGCAGCTGGATCCCTGTCTGGGCTGAGGGCTGTGGGAAGAGGTGGTCATGGAGGCATCAGGTGGGGGAGGAGAAGAGGCCTGGCCCCTGGATGCTGTGGAGGGTAGCTATCAGGAGATTACACTGGGGGCCAGCACCTGGACTCACTTTCCCAGGGGGTAGTGGGGCCACTGACATAAGGGGTGCTGTCAGGAGGACACGGTTTTGCTCTGGGTTTGCCCTCTGCCCTGGCATCTAAGCCAAGCTGTGAGTTGGGGGGAAGGGGTCTCATCGCCTCAGAAGGCTCCCTCTGCCGTGGTGGTCTGGCTGCAGTGACCAGGGGCACATGCAGACAGGTTTGGACTGGCAGCTGCTGGGTCAGATAGTCTGACCCAGACACCGCATTCTGATCTGAATTATAGCTGAGACTCGCCCTGCCGTGGGGTGGGGCAAGGGATTTGAGTTCCTTGATCAGAACCTCCTTGCCTTTTCCCCTCCCAAGCATCACAGTATTTGTTGATAGATGCAAGTGTATAAACCAGGCATGAATATGACTCGGCAAATGAAGTAGACAACTTTAGTACCTAATAACACCCAATTCATATTCCTCCTACTTGATTCATACCCACCAAAACCAAGGGCATTCATCTCTCAAAACTGGCAAGTTTATGTAAGCAAACCACGCTGTTTGTAAAAAGAAGTGCACTTTCCGAGGCTCAAGGACAACAATACCTAGCGCCTAAAGACCACAACTGCAAGACAGAATCCAGCGATAACTACACTCTTCCAGCTAAGACTGAAACGGCCGAGGGGGTAAAGACTGCAACGAATCAAGTCTCCCCGAGCCAAGCGCCTTCTCCCTACCCGTGCGTTACTCCAGGCCTAGTGGGCCTCGGCTGGATGGTGGGAATGAGGGGAAATAAGGCCCAGGGCAAGCAGCGTGGGCCAGCACCTGGCGTGGGCACACCGCCTCGGCAGAAGGGCCGCGGCGTCCAGGGCTCGGCCACGCTTGGGGCAGCTTTGGAGAAAAGCAGCTGTGAATGGGAGCCATGGGGAAGCCTGCTGCCTACCTTAGGAGGTAGCGGGCCCCTCGCAGTACCCAGGAGCCACAGGACACAAGTGCTGCCACCAGAGATGCAGGTGACAGGCGTCCCTGCAGCGGCGGGCACACCCCCCTCACGCCCTCCTCCGTGTTCCCTCCCTCTGGGAGTGTCCTCTCGATGCCAGAGCAGGGGCTCCTCTGAGCCTGGGGCTGTCTGCCAGGCTTTCTCCTCCTTTCTGCGCAGCGAGGATGGCGTGGCCTTCTAGGCCCCCAGACACGTAGAGGCCTCGGTGAGGGGGCTTGTGGAAACACCCACTAGCGTGGCCTTTCCTGGCACCCTCAGTGGAGGAGCACGGGCCCTGCCGGGGGAGAAAGCAGCCTCCCTGCTGGGCCTGCATGCGCCCGCACGGCTGGCCCTTCTCCCTTTGACCCCCTGCAGCCATCAGCCACAGGGGCCTGCTTCCCAGTCCAGGAGCAAACCCTGCTGCGCTCTGCGCCAGCCCTCTCAGCCTTTCATTCATTCCATGGTTATGTCCCCAGCACGCCAGGGCCGCTCCGCCCTGGGACCCTGAGCCCCTGCCGGCACGGAGCTTGTGTCTGGTGCCAGGTGGCGTAAGTGTTACAAAGACAAGTGGCACAAATGAAGGGACAGTGTGAGGGGGCTGTGGGTCAGGATTGTGAAGAGGGGGAGTATAAGGAGAGGTCTCCACTTTCCAGGCGAAGGGACAGGGAGAGGAGAGGCTTTGCAGGCGAGGAGTTCTGGCTGCCTCAAGAGCACTCTGGCTGCTGGGCGGGAATGGACTGGGGGGTGCGGAGGGGGGTGGGGTGCGGTGGGTGAGAGTAAAAGCGGAAAGACTCTTCGGTTGTCACTAGGTTTCACTTGCCTCCCCTGAGCCTCCCAGCCTTCCTTCTCGCCTCGCCGCCCTTTTCCTCATCTCTGTCCCTAAGAGCTCGGAGAGCCCATAGGCTGTCCTCCCTGTCTCCTGTGCCCCCAGAGTGAGGCTAGTCTGGCCCTCCAGACCACTGTCGCCACCCGTGACTCCTTCGTCTCCTGTGTCTTGCCCTGTGCTGTGAGCAGCCTGCATGTCCTCTTGGTCCTGTCTTGGTGCCCTCTCCACCCTGCTTAGGCATCTCCTGCATTTCCCATGCAGTGTTTCTGCTTTGGGGGTGTTGGCTTGCTCCTCGGCCCTAGAGAGCAGGGCCCTGTCTTACTTTGCCCTGGGTCTGGGCTGTGTTCGGCCTCAAAGGCCGTGGGCCGTGACTGGCACCTGGGGTTGGGTTTTTTCCAGGTCCTGTCTGTCGTTCAGGTCAATCATTAATCGATCTACTTCTGCTTGGAGTCTGGGGCAGTATACTGGCTCATGGCCTCAGGACCTGGAGCATCTTCATTCCTTGACCTGACTGCCCTGGATAGGCCCTGAGCCAGTGGGAAGGTGGAGGCAGGACGGGAGATCGGGGGCGAGCAGGCCACCACTGCAGGGGCGAGGCCAGGGCCCAGAGTCGGGATGGAGGTGGGGACTCGGGGCCCTGGAGAGGCCAGCATGGCCAGCCTTCACCCCTGTCCTTGCGTTTCAGACCTGAAGCTGCACCTGCAAAGCACTGACTATGGCAACTTCCTGGCCAACGAGGCGTCACCCCTGACAGTGTCAGTCATCGATGACCGGCTCAAGGAGAAGATGGTGGTGGAGTTCCGCCACATGAGGAACCATGCCTACGAGCCGCTCGCCAGCTTCCTGGACTTCATTACGTGAGTGAGCCCTCTGCAGCCTTCAGGGTGCTCCTGGGGTAGGATGGGCCCGCCATCAAGCCCGGACCTCCAGCTGCTACCCACTCCCCGCTGGCCGGGGATCTGGCAGGCATGGGTGTCCCTCACTGTGGTGCTGGACAGAGCCTTTCCTTGCACCCTGCTGTTCCTGAGGTCGGGTGGGGAAACGATGCACACCCTTTTTCTCACTTGTACACACTGGACACACACCAGGCCGCCACTCGCATGCGGGTAGGGGTCAGGGCTAGAGAGACACTCAAGAGCCGGGTTCTCAGCATGGACCGCTGAGGCCCTCTGGCCCCATCTGGGCTCAGGCTCCTTTGCTGTTATCTCTGACCGTGGCTCTGGGTCTCAGGAAGACCTCGCTGCCTTTCCCAGTTCTGGCCCGGGCCCCCCGGGTTTCTGGCCCCTGGCTGTCCACCTTCACCACTGTCAAACCCTTGGGTGCAGCCCTGCCTCTGAGAAGCTCCTACAGAAGCTGAGCTAAGGAAGGGCCCCTGAACCCTGCAAGCAGGCGCAGGCCTCAGTTGGCCAAGTGGCCTGCGCAGTGGTGGTAGCCAGGCCCCTCCATAGGCGTGGCCTAGGAGCTGTGAGCCACTGCCTGCCCCTGGCTGCCTCACTCAGGTCACAAGCCGACGAGCGAGCGTGGCTGGGTGTGTGTAGCGGGGAAGTGTTTGCAGGCACTCTGTGGGGTGCTCGCTAGCTCCCGCCATTCCCTGGCGGCAGTCTTCACACTACACTCTCTCTCCTTGGAACCTGCCACTCCTGCCCCTCAGGATCAGGGCTAGCTGCCGGCTGCCTGGCCTGATTCCATCCCTAGCAAGGAACAGTCATTGCTCAAGACCCACTTGCTCAAGTGGGGGCTGCCGCCAGAAGGTCTCCATTTTCGGGTGGGGGCCACAGGCTTGCACCCCAGAAGGGCCCAGGAAACCTGCCAGGAAGCAGGCTTTCTTCCCAGGGGGCTCCCTTTTGTCCGCTGGGCCTGTAATCACACTGTCCTGGCCGTGGTCAAAGTACAGCCGCTGTGGTCTTACTGGGGCTGGAGGCCAGAGATGGGGTGTGCCTTGTCCTACCACATTAAGGGGGTTACACCACAGTGTCCCATCTGTCAGTCAGCCCCTGGCCTGGGCCTGTGTGTCCCTTGCCCCAAGGCCAGAGCCGAGGACACACCAGGAAGCAGTGTGTTTATTGCCAGAGCCCAGCCTCTGCCTTGTTTGCTCAAGGCTCCTCCAGCTTCCTGGTGGATGTTCTGGCTTTCCCAGGTTGGCTGGCTAAAGAAGGCCTGGCCATGCCAGTGGTCGGAAGGCAGATGTTATCCATCCGCTGCCCTCTTGGTCACCTGCTTGTGTCGCCAGCCCCTGGCCTGTCTTGGTGCCCTCAGAGGCTTGGCCTCAGCCTGCCAGGCCACAAAGTTGGATCAGGCTCTGAGCGTGACTGAGGCGACACAGCCGCCAGCTCTTTGCTGGAGGTCGGCTGCAAGCACCGAGTGTGCTTAACACAGCCAAGTGCTCTCCTGTGGCGGCTGTCACTGCCCGCCCCTTCATTCATGGGTGATTGTGGCTTAGAGGCTTCCCGTCCCCTCGCCCCCGCCTCACTCAGGAGGGGCTCAGCAGCGGTGCGTCGGCCCTTCCGAGCCTGCCACCTCATCCTGTCCAGTGACCCCTCTCCTGCTCCCACTTCGGCCTCCCCCACCGATGACTGTCCAAGGCTCTGTCGCCCCTGGAATGGCTCCGCCCCTGAAATCGCTGAGTCAGACACTCCCCTGTCTCCCCACAGCCTTCAGGCCTCCCAGCCCACTCCTCGTCCCTTGAGGGATGCGGGTTCCGGACTCAGCAGGACCCTGGGCCGCGCTTCCTCCCTGCTGCTGCCCCTTCTGTCTTCATTTTCTTCCCTCCCCAACTGAGGTTCCCGGGTCCATCATTCAAGCGCTCTTCTGCCAACATCCGCAGCTCTCTTGGCCGCCTCTCGTGGTCCCGCCCGGCTGGCAGCCCCCCAGCCCTGGAGGAACCCCAGCAGCCTCCTGCCTGACCCTCCCCCATCCACACTGCGCAGCAGAGCTGGGGAAGCCTGCGCTGGGCGGGAGGTCCCTGCCCTCTGATGAGCACGTTCTCCAGCTAAGCGGACCTTGCCGGGCCTGGCCCTGGACCGGGAGCGCCTTGCTGGCCCAGCCCAGCATGGCACCCTGCAGCCCCCACTGGGTTGAGAAGACCACTTCCCATGTTGAACCCCACCTGCCTCCCGTCCCCCACGCTCTCTCCGGGCAGATGGCCCACCTCCTGCTCCACAGAGACAGTGGAGGCCGTTCTGCTTCCCAGCGCTGCATCTGTGCCCCCTAACCCCATTCCAGTAGCAAAGGTGCCCCCCTGCACCCCCATCTCTTGGCTCCATCTGCTGGTGTCCTGAGCCCTTTCACCTCATTCTGGACTCCAAATGACCCAGCTTCCCTCCCTCCTGCTTCTTCTCAGCATCACCTGAGCAAACTCAAGTCTTGGATCCTTCCAAACCCATCTCCTGAGGCTTCAACTTTCATATTCACTTCCCCCACCGCCCCACATCCTCCAAGCGTCCAGGCAGCTTCTAGCACAGCACCTCAGACCTACGCCCCAAGGCTTGGGGTATTGCTGACCTTTGTGTGGTCAAGGACACAGCTTAACTATGTGGCCTAATGAGAAGCCACATCCCTCTCACCACCTCCAGCTGTCTCCTCACAGTATCTGACTTAACGCCTCTCTCCCTCGCGCCCTTCCTTTTCCTCCTCCTCTTCCACTCCACATTATCATGCTGGGTCGTCCCAGAGTGAGGCGTGTAGCAGAAATGGGTGAAGCCTTCCTTAGGGGCCTGTCCAGGGGCCCTCTCCCAGACTGGGGACTTCTTTGAGTGGCTGTTTGGCTGAAGGGAAGGGCATTTAAAGGGAGAATTGGGGCCAAAGAATTGTGACTGAAGGAACCCTATTTGTTCTCAGCAGCTAGAGCCGGGAGGCCTTGGCTTGTGGTCTCTCCGGGAAGAAGGAAGTTAACCTAAAGCTGTCCAGAGGATAGAAATCAGAGGGGAGCGTGGTCTCCTAGGTGGTGAAAGCCTCAGCGAGGGCCCCCTCCTGGGGGTGGAGGCTTGAGGGAGCGATGCCATTGCTGCCCACGGACACAGCTGGCCGAGCTGGGGTGGAGGATGCGGGCCACCTTAGCTTCTTCCCTCAGAATCTCTCAGTTGCCTTCAGAGCTGCCCTCGGATGGCTGGCACAGGCTTCTGCAGGAGGTGAGGAGTTCGCTGTCATTAAAGATGAGCCAGCAGAACCTGACCAAGGCCCCCCTGCCTTCCCTTGTGAGGGGTGTCTACTGGTTTTGCACAGCTCAGCCAGCCCTCAGCCAGTGCACAGGACGCACCTGCTGTGAGCCAGGGAGGAGGGAGATGGGCGAATGCATGGGGTGGGTGCCAGAGCCGGTGTAGACAGCCTTGGAGAGGCCTGTGTACAGAGAGAGGCGGTTTGGTAATTCAGCTCCATTACCTGGGGATGAGACGTAAGATGCCACTGTACAAAGGGCTTCTTGTTTTGTGACTTGGGATGGAAACACTTTCAGCACTTTTGGTGTTGGGGAAGACCTTGACCCAGGCCTTTCCATGATGTTTTCCTTGTGCCCTGAGAAGGAAGCTGGAAGAGTCGCTTATGTGAGAAGTGAGCTGATCTCGGAATGCTCAGGTGTATCCCAAAGCCCTTTGTCCTGAGGGAGCCTCCTTGGATAGAGCCACACCCAGTGTGCAGGGAGCCTGGGCCTGGCCACCTGCACCTTTTGGGGGTGCTGAGTTCCCATATTGCTCCTGTGCCGGATGCCTTGGTGCCTCCAGCCTGGCGTGGCCAGCTCTTAGGCGGCTTTGTCCCGGGAAATGACCTCAAGTGTGCCTTGGGCCTGTCAACATACCTGCCGTTCCCCCCGGAGCACGCAGCCCCAGTCTTGAGTCATGCTGGGTCACGAGGAGCAGCAGGCTTCCCCCTGTCTCCCTATCTTGCCCTCTAGCCCTGACTGTACAGCCAATTTTCTGGATCAACTGCAGGCCTTCAGGGTGGAGCTTTAGGCCTGCTGTGCTTTCTGGATCCCAGGCTAGACCCCTTCTGCCTTGAGGGAGAACCAGCACCCACCCCGCTCTGAGCTTGAAAGAGAGCTCACAGGAGTGCTTCAAGACCCAGAAGGCTCAGATCAAATGGAGCCCCAACTGGGCCTCTGGGGAGGGCAGGCTTTTGATGGGGAGCAGGTCGGGGTCTCACTACCTCTGGTAGGGGCTGCACTTGAGTCATCCTGATTGCAGTGGTGAAACGGAGGCCGGGTGGGGAACGTGCTGAGGCAGTAGCTGGATATCATTGCCCGCTTTCCATCCTGGGCTGTTCTCTGAAGGGCCCAGGTGTCATAGAGGACAGATGCTGTGATGGCAGCCCCTGCTGGGAGCCGGGGGTGGACACAGGCCGTTGTCATGGCCTGGCCAGTGCCAGGCGGACCCCAGGGCAGATGGTGAGATGGGAGTAGCTGCTGCTCCAGCAGGTGGCGCCAAAGGGCACCGCAAAGGGTAGAGCTTGGCGAGGGGCTCTGAAGACTTCCTGGAGGAAATGGCTTCCTGAACTCCTGCCAGTTGAGACCTCTGGGGCCCACGCTGAGCCTTAAAGGCTCAGGGCGAGGGAGGCCTTGGGGCAGAGGAGTACCGACTGCCCCACTCCCACCCAACGAGGGCCTCCTTGGTCTGGCTGACAGCCACCTGTCCACTCCCCAGCTGTCTTCCTCTGGAGGGAGACGCTGACCAGCTGGAACCTCATTCTCTCCTCTTGAGGCCAAATGAGGGGAAAAGTGGTGGAGCGGCTTTCTGGGGGCAGGGAGGCAGCTGCTGAAGCTAGGCAAGGAGGGAGGAGGATTTCCCTGCCTGCTGAAGGCCTTGGCCTTGGGGAGGAAGCAGACAGCTGGACCCGTGTCATCTCTGCCAGGCCTGCCCTGCCTCCTTCCGCCCAAGAAAGAGGATTCTGACTCTCAGCGGGCAGGGGAGAAAAGCATGACTGCTGCTCCAGTGACTAAGGAGGCAGGGCCGGGCCGGGCCTGGCCTAGCGTGGGTACCGGGCCCCCCAGGGGGAGCAGGCTTTGCTTGGCTCAGCATTTTCTGCGGTGCCCAGCTCCGACTTCCAGCAGGAGAGACTGGGGGCAGCTGTGCAGAGCTGCCGCCGGCCCCCACGTCTGCTGTCAGGGCTGAGCAGTGAATCATTGCTGGCTTGTTCCGCATCGCTGGAGGGACAGCAGCAAACCAGATGGTGGGATCTTGCCAGAGGACTCTTCCGAGGCTGGGCCATGACCCGAGGAGCACCACGGCCCCTCCCTTGGTCTCTCACCCTGAGCTGTGGGCACAAGGAGCGGGACAGGGTGAGAAAGAGGGAGCTGGCTTACGGGGATCCGTACGAGAAGACCAGGCTAGATGGAGGGGTGGAAGCGGTGGCTCCCCCGCCTTAGGGCGTCACAGAGCCTCATGTTGCCCTTCTCTGCATCAGCCTTCTGGCAGTGGGGCACTGATGTGGGTGGTCATGGGATAGCAGGGGCTGGCAGGGGCTGAGGCCTGCTGTTCTCCCCGTCTCTGTCCAAAGGGCTGTGAGTGCATCGTGGAGCATCCTTGGGGTTGGGGTGGGCTCTTTGTGGCTGGTTTGGAGCATGGAGACTAGAGAAGAGCCAAACAGGGCGCAGGCAGAGTGTGGCAGGAGGTAAAGTGCAGCGTGGGTCGTGGGGCACGTGGGGTTCTGGAGGGATGACCTGTCCAGGGTGGAGCAGAGCAGCCAGGGCTCTCTGGAAGGCTCCCCTGAGTGCCCGCTGCTCCCCAGCCCTGTCGGGTCAAGGGCAGCAGACTGCCACTTTGGCCTCTGGCTTGCAGCTGCAGAAAGGCCCTGCCTGACGCCCTCAGTTTGGGAAGGGGGGCCTATCTCTTCTCGGCGCACATCCTGTGGCTGACCTAGCCGGATTGGGGGTGGAGAGAGGGCAGCTGCCTGGCCCCAAGCCCAGGAGAGCAGAGGTCGTAGGAGGGCGCTGGGCCGGGTAGGAGCTAGGGGAGCATGTGGCAGGCAGGGGGAGAAGGGTCAGGCCAGGACAGGAGCTGCGGCTTCCTCCTGCTGCCTTCCCGCAGGGCCTGTGGGACTCCCCCAGTGGGCCAGCCTCTGAGCTGAGGCCCGGCCCACCACCTCCTTCCCTTCCTGCCCTTGGTAGCAGGGTGTGACTTCTCACCAGGGGTCTTCCTTGGACAGCCTCAGCACCAGATACAGTCATAGGACAGGGCGCTAGCTGTGCCCGGCCAGAAGCCAGGGCCACATCCAGCTCAAGGCAGGAGCCGCCACTCCTGCCCTAACCCTTTGGGGGGGGGGAGCCACGCTGACTGTGGGGAATGCCCCTTCTTAGGCCTCATCAGCTCCCTGAGGCCCATTACTAGTAACAGCCAACTGTGCCCTGGGGCGCCATGCCCCTCTTCTGCCCAGGCCCACAGAGACTGTCCAAGACTCCCTGGCCCGACCTGGGCACTGACTGGCTGGAGGGGGCGTTGCCCCTGCTGAGTCCCAGCGGTGCAGCCCCTCCCCTGGCGGCTCCACAGCCCCCTCTGCTGCCCATGCACTACCGAGAGCCTCTGCCTGGGGGAGCTCAGTCCCTGTCAGGGCTCCTCCAGGCTGTTCTGGGCTGACTGCCTCGGCCTGGAGCCCTGACGGAGGAGGTGGGGAGGAGGTAGTGGTACACCCTCTCTGGCGCGGGGCTGTGCAGGGCAGTCTGCTCCGATCCTGCCTGACCCAGGCCTTACTCCAGAGAGGCCCTTCTCTGGCTCTTCTCAAACGGCTCTAGAGAGACTTCCCACCCACGCCTCAGCCTTTCCTCCCTCCCCATCTCGCCCCGCTCCAGCCCCCCAGTCCCCCAGCCCCACAGCCCCACCCAGTGGCCAAGCCACCCTCACTGGCTCCCTGCTTACATCTTGGCTCAGTGATCCGTCCCAAGTGCAGCCAGGACCCCCAAGTGCGGCCAGGACCCTCTGCTGGCCGTGGGGCGAGCCTGCCGGCAGCACTGCTCGCCACCCCCTCATGCCTGAGCTCAGTTCCTCGAATGCGACTGTCCTCGGTGGCTGCCTCGGGCCTTTGCACACGCTGTTCCCTCTCCCCAGAGCACGCTTTCATCTCTCTGTTCTTTCACCCCAGGCCTGCCTGCACGCGTCCCCTCCGCACACCCACAGTTACCCTGTCCTGCCTGGACACGGTCCACACTGTGGAGTGGTTACCCGTTTTCCAGTCATTCGTGGGGCATGAAGTCACCATCACCACAAATGAAGGGGTTGTCTGACCTGTGCGCCTGCTGCTGGAGCAGGCTCCCTGGGCGGGGAGGTGAGCCAGTGGTGCTGACTCTCGCAGCCAGGGGGCAGCGCACATGGTCGAGGGCGAGGGCAGGGGCTGGGCACCGGGCCAGGCCTCCAGCCCACACCCCTGACGGCTGCCCTGCTGTGTGTGCCTCCGTAGCTACAGCTACATGATTGACAACGTAATCCTGCTCATCACGGGCACGCTGCACCAGCGCTCCATCGCCGAGCTCGTGCCCAAGTGCCATCCCCTGGGCAGCTTTGAGCAGATGGAGGCCGTGAACATTGCGCAGACGCCCGCCGAGCTCTACAATGCCATCCTGGTGGACACGCCCCTGGGTGAGCCGTGGTGGCGGAGGGGGAGGTAGCCGTGGCATCAGTGTCGTGCCTCACTGTGGCTGTGGATCCCCCCCAGTGGGGGGATGACCCCAAGCGAGGCCTCCCCACTGCTGCTCACCTTTACCTTCTCCGTTCACTCCTCCTCACCCCCCTCCCTTCTGCTCCTTGCATTGGTGGGGCGGGGGCAGGCTGCCTCCGGACCTCTAGCAGTGAAACCCACTGGTTTTCAGGACGCAGAGGAGGGTCGAGCTCGTGGAGGATGGTGAGAGAGGTCTGGGTCCCCTGGAGTCTTGGGACCTCTGGCAGACTGTGGTCCCAAGCTGGGCTGGAGTAGCTGCTGTCCTGAGGCAGAGGCGGGAAGCAAGCAGCTTCACTTGCCTCTACCAAGCAGGTCCCAGGGGTCAGGTCAGGCAGTGTCCGGCAGGATGCAGGGTCCGTGTCAGAGGCCAAGGAAGGAAGGGGAACTGGGGGCTTCCTGCAGGGCCCCACCTAGCCAGGCCTGGCTCCTGTCTGCCTTGGAGGCTGGGGAGGAAGCACAAAGGCTGTCACTAGCCCTCAAAGCTTGAGTCCTGGTCCCCAGAGCACCACCTCCAGGAAGCCTCCAGGGTTGAGCCATAAAATGTAAACCACACTCAGTTTGCCTGAGAGACCTGAGCCCTACCTGCTGGCCTCACCTGCTGTAGAGACTCCCCCAGGGACGCTGAGCTGTCGTCACCCCTTCAGTTTCTTCATCCTTAAAGAAGAGACAGATCAGTGGGTTTAAAGTACATACCCCCCACCCCAAGGGGAGTGGGAGGTGGGGCTCTATCCTGTTCTGTCCTCTTCCAGCTTTGTGGGTTACTAGTTCATGCCCACCTAGATGTCAAATTCATTCCTTGTCTAAGGAGGAAGAGGCTGGTTTTGCAAATGTGGGCCCCAGCTCTCCTGGGGAGTGCAGAGAAGTGGGTGTCTGATCCCAAATCCACAGCTGCCCCTCAAGAAGAGAGGATGTCACGGCCTCTTACGCAAGCCTGTCTTTGGCATGGTCTGAGCTTGGGTCTGCCCCAGCGGTGATTAGATCATATTATGGCTGGCCGCCTCCTTTATAAATCAATTTTAGGAGCAAGAAAGCAGGAGAAACTCAGGTCAGCGCACGTGGCTCAGAGTGTTGCCACTTCCAAGACAATAGCCCAGACGGGCGTGGGGACCCCCCAACACCCAGCCCCGCTGTGTCCTGCAGGGGCAGTTCAGCATCCGCAGGGCTCTTTCCTCAGCCCCCTCCACCAGCCCGCCCCTGACACGCCTCTTTCCTCCCCAGCGCCTTTTTTTCAGGACTGCATCTCAGAGCAGGACCTGGATGAGATGAACATCGAGATCATCCGCAACACCCTCTACAAGGTAGTGGAGATTGGGCGAAGATGGGTGGGGCTGTGGGTGTAATAGGCCCATGATTTATGGGGTGCTGGGACGGGAAACAGCTGCACCAGGCTCCTACCCCCGGGGCTTATCCACTCACTCCCAGCTCCTGTGATGGGCACAAGGCTGCATGGAACAGGTTCCCTGTCCCCTGGTGCCCGCGGCAGGTGATTAAGATCAGCGGGCGTGGCAGCCTCTCGACGGTGCGGCCTGTCAGAGCTGGCTCTCGGATGGCCGCTCCCCTGCATCCAGCAGGGTCACCGGCTGCCACCAGGCCACAGCCCTCCGGCTCCCTCGACCTGGGCTGTTGCCAGCCACGACAGGCCTTGAGCAGAGGCCAGAGCGTGCTCTGGTACGATGGAGGCAGGGACCCAGCTAGGCGTCGGCATGTCCCCGTAGGTCCCTGCGTCCTGAGGTTCCCACTGAGGGCCAGTGCGTATCGCCCATCCTCATTCTCCACTGCATTCTGCCTTTCACCAGGTGGTAGCCCAGGCTGGTGACCCCCGAGACAGACTAAATGAACATGGGACTCCCAGGTGAACACTGCCCTGGCCTGAGAGGCTAAGAGCAGGGTTAAGAGGAGGCCTCCCTGGTGACGCAAGGAGTTCAGTCTCTTCACTGTGAAGCTGTTGGCAGCCACTGCAGCACGAGTTCACTCCCTGGCCCCAGAGCTGACCCACAGTGCCCAGCAGACCTCTCCTGTCTCACCTGCTGTTCCCTCAGCAGTGTACGTAAGTCTACTCTGTCTCTGGTGAATCCTCTCACCATCTCCCCCCACACCTCTGACTATGCCCAGGTTCTTATATGCATAAGTAAATAAAAATATATATGTATATATATATATATATTAAAGATTTAATTATTTATTAATGCAGAACTGGGGTACAGGCCAGAGGTGCAGGGGGGTGAGAGGATTCACCAGAGACAGAGTGGGGAGCAGAACAGGCAGATCTACTGAAATATACTGCTGAGGGGGGCCAGGGAGCAGGTTAGGAGAATCCTGCCACTCCGTGTGGGCCAGCTCCCTGGCTGGGCATTGAGCTCATGCTGCCGTGGCTGCAGACGGCTTCGTAGTGCTGTTTAACCTGTCGCGCCACCAGGGAGGGCCTGCCAGCCCATCTTTATAGAAGTCTACTCTTGCCCTGGCTGCTGCCTGAGCCCAGGCCTTTGAATCCTGCCACAGGTGCCTGGGCCAGAGTGCAGGAAGGGCCTAGTGTGGGAGAGGCTTGCCTGGGGGCCCACAGTGGTGTGGGCACGGGGGCGGCACTTGCAGAAGGCAGGCCCGGAGCGTGGGCAGCCAGCGCAGGCTGCAGGACAGCAGAAGGCGGTTCTGCAGGAAGAGGCCAGCACAGGGTCCGGCCACCCGGCCAGAAGCTTCAGCCTTCTCTGTGCACAGGGTCAGCCAGTGAAGGCTTCACGGGGCAGGGAGTCATCAAAAAGCTGCGGCATGGAGACGGATTAGCAGGGCTGCGTCTAGCGGTAGGATTATCACCTCTGCAATGCTCAGGGTGGCCCAGGAGCTCTGTAGGCATCTGCATCCCATCTGTAAGATGAACTGAGGGCTCAGAGACGGGGCAGGTTGCCTGCTGCCACTCGCTAGACGCTGGCGGCACTGGGGATCATCCCCAGCTCTGCCTGTTGCCAAGCAAGTGCCCTCACCTGCAGTCAGGAGAGGCGCCTTCACATGGGCGCGTGTGTGTGCGCGCCCGTCCACCCTGCTATTCCGCTGCCGGGCTCCTTGCCCTGAGTCTGGGTGAGGGGTGCGGCTGTCCCCCCAGCCTCACCTACACCCTCACCGGACCTAACTGGTTTCAGCTGGAATTACTGACGAGGGCTGCCCAGGCCCTAGCTCATAAACACAACCTGAAGGCGTGGGCCCTGTGCCAGGACTGCTTGCCCGTCCAACAGTGTCTCAGCCCAGTGGCCACAGATGGGAGATTAGGTGGCCCCTCAGCCACCTGGTGGAACTGTAAGCAGCTGGTGCAGCCACCATGGGCGGGCAGACTCTAGTGCAGAGGGTGGGGGCAAGGTGACCTTGCTACCTGGGTCTTTGAGGTCTTCTCAGTTTTCTCAGCTGTCTCAGCCTCCAGAAGAGTTTGGGTCTGTCCCCCCAGCCTGCTCCACTCGGGAGTCAGCCTTTGCAGGGATCAGTATGGCTTGGTGAAGCCTCCCCTCGGACAGAAACCGCAGGCCCCACTGGGGCAGGCCTGGGGATTAACCACAGCCAGCTTGGCCAGCCACAGAAAAGGAAATGGCTGGGAGCATGCATCAGTACCCCCAGCCACGACCGGGGGGCTGTTCCCGCCACCCAAGCCTCTGATTTCTGGTGGTCCTCGGGCTGGGGTCCACTCTCTCCTTCTGGGCTTCTTATTCCCCTGTGCCATTTGCCCAGTGCTGCTGGCCGGGCTAGATGTGGACTGTGGGCTCCTGGGTCTCGTCTTGTCTTTTCTCCCGCGCAGCACCGCCCAAGGCCCGAGCCGACAGGTGGTGACGGAAAGGTCTCCACGCCTGGGAGGCCAGACGTCGGCGCGGAGCGCTCCCGGGCCTCGCAGCCTTCACTTCCCAAATCAGAAAAGCCTCGGGTCTGTGGTGCAGAGTCCTGTGCCCACACCTCTGGGTGGGGGGCCCTGGAGGAGCCGAGAGGGGCTGCAGACGGGGCGGGGAAGGAAGCCTGTGCCTGGCTACTGGGGAGGGCTGGGGCGGACCGGTCTGTCCTGCCCTGCGTCCTCCTGAGCAGCAGAACCCATGCACCGGCCCGCAGTGCTTGTCCTGCTGGCCAAAGTGGCCAGTCCTTGCACTGCAGGGCTGACGTCCGAGTAGGTTCCCTCCCCAGGAACCGGGCTGACAGTTTGGTTCCTGTGGTGTGATGCTGAGACGGGAGAAGAGGGGTTCTGAAAGGTGGGGAGCGGGAGGGGCCCAACCCCTGATGTCTCAGGACCTCTGCGAGTTAGCCCTGCTGTTCCTGGCTTTCTGAGGCTGTAGAGGGGCAACTGGGGACAAAGGCAGGCGAGCAGCGTGGAGCAGAGCGCCCACGTGGGGGTCTGGCCCTCTGCCCCTAAGGACGCGGGGGTGTGACCCCCAAAGCAGGTCTTCGGCCGGAGCTGCTGTCGCTCCTGCTAGGGCGCCGCAGGCTGCTGCCTGGCTCAGTGCTGCCCGGTGAGTCCCCAGCGGCAGAGTGGGGGTCAGCACACTGGCCCCTGCGTCCCTGCCCACACCCAGCTACGTCCTCATGCCCGCGCTTCCCCCCTCCTCCGGTCCCTGCCAAGGGCACAAGCTGCTCTTTGAGGGTGCAGGCAGCAACCCCGGAGACAAGACTGGTTAGCGGCGGGGTACCCCAGCGTGAGCCTCCTCTCCCTTCTGTGGGTCCCCGCCAGTGCTGTGGCCCAAGGGAAGGGTAGAGGGGGGCCTTCCCGGCCAGTCCACGGGTGTGATGTCTGGACTCACCTCAAAGGGGCTGCGGGGGAGGCGGGAGTAGGAGGCCTGGCCAGCGCCCAGGCCTCCTGCCAGGCCTGAGCGGGCCCATGTTCTGCACAGGCCTACCTGGAGTCCTTCTACAAGTTCTGCACCCTCCTGGGTGGGACCACAGCTGATGTCATGTGCCCCATCTTGGAGGTGAGTGCCCGCCAGCCCTCTGGCCTGCCGACCCCTGGTAGCCCCGGCTGGGGGGCCCTGGCCGCTGACTGGCTGCTGGCCTCCATCCCGCTCCCTCTCTCCCTGCCTGCGCACTGGCTCACAGTTTGAAGCTGACCGCCGCGCCTTCATCATCACCATCAACTCCTTCGGCACGGAGCTCTCTAAGGAAGACCGTGCCAAGCTGTTTCCACACTGCGGGCGGCTCTACCCTGAGGGCCTGGCCCAGCTGGCTCGGGCTGACGACTATGAGCAGGTCAAGAACGTGGCTGACTACTACCCGGTGAGTCCCCAGCGGCAGAGTGGGGGTCAGCACACTGGCCCCTGCGTCCCTGCGCACACCCAGCTAAGTCCTCATGCCCATGCTTCCCCCTCCCCCGTCCCGGCCAGGAGTACAAGCTGCTCTTTGAGGGTGCAGGCAGCAACCCCGGAGACAAGACTCTGGAGGACCGATTCTTTGAGCATGAGGTGAGTGCCGGGCCTCCCAGGAGCGGTTGGTGCTCAGGCCTGACTGAGGTCACGGCCACCGCGTACCATGCCGCCTCCGTCTGCAGGTCAAACTGAACAAGTTGGCCTTCCTGAACCAGTTCCACTTTGGTGTCTTCTATGCTTTCGTGAAGCTGAAGGAGCAGGAGTGCCGCAACATCGTGTGGATTGCCGAGTGCATCGCCCAGCGCCACCGCGCCAAGATCGACAACTACATCCCCATCTTCTAGCGCCCTGGCCTCAGGCTCCACACACGCGTGTGTGTTCCCATGTGTGTGGCATCTGGCTCACAGCCTGCCCCAGGGGGTAGCACTGTCCTAGTGGCTGCCCAGCGCCCCCCACGCTCTGAGACTGCTCTTGGGCCTGAAAGGGGCTGGGTTTCTGCTCCCCCCACCAAGCCCCACCTCCAGAGCGAGGAGCCCCTCAGCCCTGTTTACAGCCGCTGACATGTCTGAGAAGCATGTGGTCACTTTTGTGTGTCCCCCCAACCTGAGGGCCCCCTGGGGGCAGCGTGAGCCTCCTCTCCCTTCTGTGGGTCCCCCGCCAGTGCTGTGGCCCAAGGGAAGGGTGGGGGGGGGCAGTAGCTCTGAAACCCCCTCCTTCAGCACTGTCCTGTGAGACAATAAACTGTCCTCTCTACGCCTGGCTGTCTGCTGTCTCGTTTAGGCCCCAGTTCCTCTCAGATCCCCCAGCTTCCCTCAGGGTCCAGCCCTCGCTAAGTCCACTCTGCCTAAGCCTTTACCTCCCTCTCTCAGTCCAGAGCCCTGGGCAGGCCCTCTCTGGTGCAGGCAGATTCCCGCAGGTAGGGAAGTCACTGGCGGATGGTCCCATCACCGCCTCCCCCGATGGAGGCTCAGACAGTCCTGTGGAGCTGGGTCCTAGCCTTGGAGGACTCCCAGGCCCCCTTGATTGCGCCCCACAATTCCCAGGGTCAGGGTCATTACCGCCATTTCACTAGGCCTCTGTCCAAGGTGAATGAAAGTGGGTAGGTGTGAACCAGAGTCTGCCCAGAGCCGCAGACCCCATGCCGAGCTCCAGGGGTTTCCCTGGGCAGGACCCAGTCATTTGCACCGCCACAGCCTGTCACCCCTTCCCACCACACAGCATTTGCCACATCCTACGAGAAATAAAAATTTGTCTTCTTTATTTAAAAAGTGGCAATCAGGCAAGTAGTATGTGCAGCCTCCCTGTGGCTTGAGGGCTTGGGGGTGGGTTGTAGGACCTTAATTCTTGAGCCAGTCAAGAAATAGTAGTGATTCATCCTTTGAATTGCAGCACCAAGCACTGATGCTGAGAAAGAATCCTGGGGGGTCCCCAACCCACCCAGTCACTTCTTAGTGTGTAGAGACACTGTCTACGGGGTCAGAGGCTACAGCTAAGACTTGCTCTCCCCCCCCCCCACAGACTGCAGCCGGATCTCCCAGCTGCAGGGTAGAACCTTGTATGCAGGAGGGTGTGTTTGGGCTCATGAAGCAGTAGAAAGGCCCAGAGATTCGTCAGGAAGCCTCAGCCCTGCCAGGCTTGGCCTGGGGCACTGGCAGTGGCAGAGTTGGTGTTCATTAGACCGAGTCTCTATGGCAGACTTGGTCACAATGCCCAGAGGAAGGCCGAGGGCGCATGACATCTGCCCTGCTGGCACGGCCAGACCATGTGGGCACACTTGCTCACTGGGCCTTCAGCGGGGAAGGCCCCAGAGGCGCCAGGTCTCGGTCTGCATCCCGGGCGGGGGCAGGGCTGGGCTGGCCTGGCCGCAGCGCCCTCGGCAGGCAGTGGCTGATGAAGAAGGTCTGCAGGAAGCGGCGCCGCAGCCCCTCGGGCAGGTAGTAGTGGATGAAATACATGAGCCTCAGGCCACGGCCTGGGTAGTAGCGGCGGCGTGGCTGGGCTGCCAGCAGCGCGTCGGTGATGGCATCTACCACGGGGCTGAGGTCCGGCATGGCCAGGCTGAGCGAATGCAGGAACTGCCCGTGCAAGTGCTCAATGTAGTCCTCGCCATAGGCCTGCAGCAGCTCTCGGGGCAGGCTGGCCATCAGGCGCTGCTTGCGCTGTTCCCAGTGGCCCACGTTTTTCACCGACTCTGGGGAAGGAGTGGCGAGGTCAGAGGGGGCTTGGCTGTGAGGTCAGCTAAAGAAGGCTAAGTCAGAGCCACCACTGGCTTCCCGGCTCCAGCCGAAGCCATGCCCACCCCTCAGACCTGACCACCCCCCCGGAGGACACCACGCCACCCCTCTGTCCCAGCCTTCGGCCCCACCCACGCATCACCCAACACTGAGCCCTACCAGTCTTGAAGCAACCGGGCTGGATCACGCTGACCTTGACCCCCCAGGGCAGAAGTTCACAGCTGAATGTATCCATGAGCAGCACCATGGCAGCTTTGGAGGCCCCGTAGGCTGCCAGGCATGGATACGGCATGTCTCCTGGAGGTGGACAGGGCAGGGCGGCTCAGCCTGGGCCGGGGCCTCCAGTGCTCCCCCCAGTCCCAGCGCGGCTCCTCTTCTGCCCGTCAGGGAGGGCACTCACCTGCTGGGCTGCCCACCGTGACAATGCGACCCCTTGAACGGCGCAGCAGTGGCAAGAGGCCCTTGGTCAGCTCGAGCGTGCCGAAGAAATTCACCTCCATGCAGGTGCGGAATGTGGCCACTGGCGACAGCTCCACGTCGGCCACGACATCATTGTGTCCGGCATTGTTGACCAGGCCCCACAGGCCTGCGGATGCGAAGCAGGGGCGGGAGCCGGCGAGTGGGTCAGCCCCCAGCAAAGCTCCAGCCCGTGCCCACATGTAGCCACACCCCCACACGCCCCCTGACCTGTGCTGGTGGTGTGGGCCTTGGTGAATTCCAGGACCCGGTTGATGTCCGCCGGCTTGGTCAGGTCCATTTGGAGCAGGCTCAGGCGAGACGAACAGCAGGCGCGTAGCTCCAGGGCACCTGGGCTATCCAACCCCAAAACGGTGGCCAGCACCGTGAAGCCCATGGCGTCTAGCTTCTTAGCTGTTTCCTTGCCAAAACCAGAGTCACAGCCTGGGCAGGGGCGGAAGAGTCAAGAACAGTGTGGCCCAGCCGACCCCAGGATCACCAGCCTAAGACACTGTCGGGATTACCAGGGCCTGGACAGGAGCCAGGCCCCTGGACACCCAACCTACCGGCAGTAGCCATCTCTGACAGGCTTTGCCCTCTGGCTGAGCACCTGGGCACCTCACAGCTGCCATCTCTGCCTCCCCGCGGCCGCTCCATCGACAAGGCCTATGATTCCCACTTTACAGATGAGGAAACGGAGACCTAGTAGTGATAAGTTGCTTCCAGTCAGTCAGCCAAGAAGAAGGCCTGTCCTATGGTAGGTCCGCCTGAGACCAGTCCCAGACCCGCTGTCCCTCTGCCTGCTTGACTTCAGCGCTCCAGGCTTGGGTTACTTTCTTTCTCGCTGTCCTTATCCTTGCTCCTTCCTGTTACCTGGACACTGAAGCAGCCCTGGAGTGAGTTAGCCCTATCCCCCTTCCGGTCCCTTGAATCCATTCTCTACCTAAGCAGCCAGAGTCAGCTTCCAGAAGGACAGTATCACCCTGCTGCTCAGCCTCTCCCCAGGCTCCCTGCCCCCCACCCCCCAAAGGAAGCCCCTACCCTGGGCTAGAGTTCGCTGCTCCCATCATCCCGCCTGGTAGGACTGGAGCCCACCTCCCTCCTCCGCCCTCTGCTGTTGCTCTGGGATCCAGGCAAGCTGAAAGCCCACCCCCACCTCACCTCTGACCTCCACCCCTGGAATTCTGGCCCGTGGCAACCATGGGGCATTCGCTGTGGCCCAGACCACGTGTCCCTGGCACAGGATGGTGGATAAAGAGAGCAGACCTGCATTTAAACCCCATCCCCCACCCCCCAGGGCAACCTGAAGTCAGTTACCACTCTGGGAGGCATCATTTCCTATCCAAGTACTAGCCAGCCCCAGCCCTGTTTAGCTTCCAAGATCAGGCGCTCAGGGTGGTATGGCCCAGACTCGAGCACTGGAGGCTTAATTTCCTTTCCTTGGTATGTAGTGAGGAGCCCCCAGGCAGAGCCAGAGTGGGGACTGATAAGCTCCTGCTTCCTTGATTGTTCCCATTTTGATCCTGACTCTGTGGGCGGCCAGAGAGGGGAGAAGGAGGGCCAGTGAGAGAGAAGTTTCTGGAGCCCACCCCCTCGGGTGGTCCTGTGAGCAGAAGCAGCAAAGCAGCACCCCTCCCCCTCTGCCGAGGCAGAGAACAAAGCTGAGCAGGGGGCTCTAAGCTGGGCTTTGTGGGGCTGGGGACTTGCCAGCCCGCCAGCCAGCCAGCCAGGGGCTCAGGGGTCCTTCCCCCCCCCCCCCCGCAAGTCTGGCTGGGGGAGGGGAGTGAGCACGTATGTATGTACGTACGTGTGCATGTGCACGTGTGTGTGCGTGTGTGTGTGTCTCCAAATGCCTAAGTTTCCTCCAGAGTAGACAGGACCTTCACAGGGAAACTGAGGCCTTCCAGGCCCTCAGTTGTGGCCCCAGTATAGTCACCCACGCTTGGCACATCCCTTAGCTCACCTGCACACACTCAGATACCTGTACATGCCTCCACCCTGCCTGCATGTTCACATACCCCTGCTACCCACAGGGCCTGCAAGGCACCCAGCCACCCAGCCCAAACCCTGACCAGGGGGAGCTGAGCTCCAGGAGTAGCCCTCACCAGCAGCTCTCAGAGGCCATCTCAGGAGGGGTCCATGGCAGGTCATCTGGCAGCCACAGAAAGTGTCCTGGCAGGTGGGCAGCGTCTAGCCATCTACTTGTTCTATATTCTGGTGCTGGGAGAAGAATCCCTATCTGAGAGCCGGGAGGTTTACTCCTTACGCTCACACTGGGTGGGCTGGGCTGCCTCCTCCCCAGCCCTGTCTAAGCCTGGAGCTGGGGGAGCCCCCGTCCCAGAAGGGGTGCCTCCTCTCACCTCAGATTCAAAGTTATAGAAGTAGCCTGTGGCGAGAGCGCAGGGGAGGCTGCCCTGTGTCCTGTACCTGCAGTGGCCTGCAGCCCAGAGAGGCAGCCCACGTATTAGGCAGGCCGAGGGGAGTTGCCCACCAACCTGTCCTTGTCTCCTAACAGGTGAATTTTTCATCTTTCCTTCCTCAGACCCCTGGCACTGGAGCTCTGTGAGGCTTCACACTCTGCCCCTAAAACTTGAGTCTGTCCCATTCAGCCTGAGCCAGAGTCTGTCCCATCTGCGCTGAGACCCAAAGCCCTGGTGCCACCTCGTGTCCCTCCTCATCTTAGCAGTCAGCCTGGCATTCAAGGCCCCTCCTGAGGAAACCACGGCACATCCCACCACCCCCAGCTGCCAGACTGGTTTCCTGCCTGTCCCCTACCCAGGCCATGGTTATTCCAAACCTGCTGTCTGGTCTGAAACACCTTCCCCGCTTCACCTATGTCCACTCATCCTCTGAGGCCCAGCACAAGGACAGTCTCCTCTGGGAAGTTCACCCAGCTTCATGCGATCTTGCAGGGCCCCCTACTGGACCGAAAGCCTCTGAGGAAAGGCTGCCCCCAGTACAAGCCCAAGGCAAAGGCAGAGCTAGGAGGCACCTGTCCAAAACTGTGAGGGCTGGGGGAGAAGAGATGGCCCCTCCCCCATGCAACAGAGCTGTGCCCCCTGGCCTTTCTCCCCCTCCCCACTTCCGGCTGAGCCTCAGCCCCCCTTCCCTTTCCCTCATTCTGGTGACAGATTTATTCCCTGCACCAGACAAAGAGCTCAGCCAGCGGCCTGGGGCACCTGAGCCCAGCTCCCTGAGACCTCCTTCCAGGGCACTGGGGAACAGAAGGGGTGGGGGTGGGGTGCTGGGTGCACATTCCAGACCACCCCGCAGCGGTCTGGGGGCTGAGAGGTGGTGTATGAGGGCAGCCGAATGCCCTGCTGCTTCTCATGCTGACCTAAGCTTGTCTGAACTGCATGGAGACCCAACAGCTTGGGGGCAGGATCCCAACTCCCCAGGTAAGCGCTGGCTCTGGTGCCAGCAAAGAGGAGGTAGTGCGCCCGCCTGGGGTGTTAGGCAGAGTTTAAGGAGTGATCATCCCCCTGTCTCAAGTCCTCTGGCGACCCTCAGAGCATTGCCCGCTGTCCAAAAACTGCCCTCTGGGAGAGGGGCATAGCATAACCCCCAGGCTCGGCAGTGTCCCTCTTTCTCCGCCACCAGCTCCCTCTGCGCACTGCCCACTCCCTTTCCCTCCAACACTTCCCGCAGCGACAGGTAGTTAGCCGCGACTCAGCCAGGCGCCCGGAGGTTCCCACTTAGCTGGCTCGCTGCACCCAGGAAGGAGCGGAGGGCTCTCCGACTCCCGAGGAGGGGGTCCCGCCTGGCCTTGACCAGCCCAGCCCTCGGGTGTCCGGCCCAGCCCTCCAGCCTGCAG
>NW_004567129.1:17495237-17566646 GCF_000260355.1 Condylura cristata
GCCGCCGCGGGGCACGAGCCGCACTCCCACGCGGTGCGCGGTCACGGTCCCGAGCGCTCACGCCCCGACGCGCACTCACACCTAAGCCGCGGGCGCCGGGGCGGCCGGGGGCAAGACCACCTCGGGGTGGGTTCTTGGCAGTCTCCGTTCTGCCTTTCCCTTCCCCTCCACGGCGCAGCCCTGGGGATGCACCAACCAACCCCACGTCCTCCTGCCACACAAGCATGAGTGTGTGGGAGAGACTGAGGGTGGGCTGGGGTCCGAGGAACCGTCTAGACCACCCAGGATCTCTGGTGCACCCTCCAGCCCCAGGGTTTCCAAAAGTCAAGCCAGTAGGGGGGACCCCTGGGGAGTCAGTGAGGGCAGGCTTTCAGACAGGGTCTTCCCTGCCCCTCCACCCCCAGCATGATTCCCGGCGGATCAAGTAAGTGATGTGAGTGTGGGTGCAATCCCCTGCCAGTGTCTACAAACGTATGTGTTTGTGTGTGGCCCATCGGCCCCCCAGCCTGCCCACCCCCAGCTCTGGCACCCTGTGCCTGGCATCCAGGCCAGGGCTCTGCCAGGTACTAGGAGTTGGTGCCAGTAGCTGACTGCCAGCTCAGGGCCGAGGGGAGTGGGTGCAGCCCGTGCAGAGGTATCCCTGCTTCTCTGCTTCTCGTGAGCCTCCGGGCCTTGCCCAGCGCCTCATCCATGCCTCATTCAAGGTCTTGGGAAGTCACGGACCTCTCCCAGCCCCTCTGCCCATTCTCTTTCGGAGGTGCCCAGGCTCTGTGCCAGGGCTTCATGAAAGTGCCTTCTCCAAAGCCTCTGGCATCTGGAGATGCGCCCCTGGTGGAGTCTCATGGATGCAGCCGCCAGCCAGGCCCACTTCAGGGCAGAGGCTCTGGGTGAAGGACCCACCTCCCGTGCAGAGCCACACCTGTGCTGCACCCAGACCCCCTCCTGGAGAACAGGTGCCAGGAGGGAGGCACGACAGGCTTGGGCAGGGTGTGGGCACCTGACTGGGTCCGTGACCATGTGTGCCCATGGGCACCTATGTTCATACGAGACCAACCTAGCAGCCTGCACATCTGGAAACGAGGTTATGCCTGCTTGTGCACCGCCCATGACTCCTGGGACTTGCCCGGCTCCTGTGGCATGGCCCCTGTGCCGAGATGCTGTGTGCACGTGTGAGTACATTTGTGTGTTGTGTGTTTCTGGGAACTCTTTCCCTTGGTCTGGGGTCATCCTTTGGAAATGCAGGAAACATTCTAAAATCTGATGATTTCTATTGCCCTGAACCTATGACCTAGGCTCACAGTTCCTTTGACCTGGTCTGAGCTGTAACTCTGGATCAGTGGGACCAACTCTGCCCTGTTCCAGTCACCTTGCTGAGTATCTTTGCTGTGGTTTCTGAAGTCATTAAGAGCTTCCCCTTGTGGCTGGGGAGTGGAGGGGTAGGAGTCCCAGGAAGCCTTCAAGGTCAAGGTCACGCAGTACCAGCTCTTGCCTGAGAAAGTTAAAGGCTAGGGAGGTGGAAGCGGGAAAGAAAGATGAGGACAGAGAGTGAGAAATAGGGTAGTCCACTGTCCACAATGGGGAGACAGACAGGGTGAAGCCTTTGGCTGCTGAGTATAGGGGTTGAGGGGTGCGTGGGGCTAAGTACTGGGGAGAGTGAGGTGAAAGGTGCAAGGGTGCGGTTTCCACCCCAGCTTCAGCGGTACTATGCCACCTTGGACAGAACCATTAATTCTGTGGGTTTTGGGTCTTGGGATCGGGAGATCTGCCACTGTTTTATAAACTATCCCCTCCCCTGACCCCCTTTGCCTCTACTTCGTAGGCTGGGGAGCTAGTTCTCCTTTTCAGGATGACCCCATGGCCTCCTCAGCGGTTGACCCCTTAGCACTTATCAGGTGCAGATGTTCTGGAAGTAGATGGAAGGTGGTTGGGGCAGTCATGGCTGGGAGGAGCTGGCCCAGCCCTGTCTGAGGCTTGGTGCCAGGTCATGCTTGCCCAGGGGCAGAGAACCAGCCTCTACCAGAACCAGAAGTCTGGCTGGCAGGGGCCTCCATGGAAGAGAAGAAAGGGGGGGGTGGTGGGGCAGCAAGGAGTAACCCTAGCAGATAAGGCAAGCGCTGGGAGAGACAGAGCAATAACCGCAAGGAGCAGAGCTCACCGCCCCCCTTAGTCCCACCCACATCCCAACTGGGTTAGAAGCCTGGTGAATCAAACCCGTAGCATATTCCAGGTTCTGGAGAGCTAGAGGGGAGAGAGAACCTGGCAGGTTGGCCTGGGTCTGTCCGTCCAGCAGCTCACTGGCACCACCTGCTGGCCTTTGAAGAGGGTGCCGGGATAAAGGCCAGGTGAGGGCAGGATTTCAGTAGGGAGGAGCAGAAGTTCAGGGCTGGGTGCCAGCCTTATGCTCTGAACACACCGGGGTTCCTGGAGCCACACTCCTTTTCCTCTGAGCCCCAGAATGGCCTGCCCTGTACTCTGCTCACCCCAGGACCACCCCTCCTCACTGGTACAAAGTGGCCTCTCTTCCTACCAATGGCCAGCGTTCCGCCTGACTTCTAGACCCCACGCCTCCCCATTCCCCAAGCAGCAAACCTCTGTTAAGCTCCTTCTGCACCCAGGCCCTGTGGCTATCTCGCCACCGGCCGCTTCCTGGCAGCGAGCGATTAGCGCTGGCCTCTCCCTCTGGCCACTACAACAAGAAAGTCACCTCAGCCCTATATCCCTTTCTTCAAGTATCCTTCTTGAGTTCTTTCTCCAGTCACATGCCTCAAGGCCTTAGTCACATTTCTCTAACATTGTCCACCATCACAGGTCTGCCCCCCTTCTGAATTTGCCAAAGGCCCTCCATGATTGCCATCCTGCCCCCAAATTCCATAGGTGATTCTCTCCTTTCAGTTAACTGGTCTTCTCTGAAGCCTCTGCCCTGCTGACCACTCCTCACCAGCCATTTCTCCTACTCTCTGGTTCTCCATTTCCACCTCCGTCTAGGACTTCTCTTCCTGTGGGTGAACCTCTGGCCGTGGAGACCTCACGCTCGGCCCCTCTCGCCCACCATGAGTTCATCTTCCTGTCCACCCGAGCCTTCCATGTTGCTCTTCAGCTAAGGCCTTGGCCTTAACCCAGGCCCACATGCCCCGCTGCCCGCAGGCCCCTTATGTTCAGCGTGCCTGAAAGTGGTCTCATCATCTTTCCCAGTTCAAACAGCTCCCTCCCCCACCACCTCATCCTGTACCTTCATTGCTTGTGCTGACTTGCAAGCTTCTCACAATGTCCCAAGCTCTCTGGGTCAGGTACAGAGGCCTCATAATAGCTTAGGAGTAGGGAACATTATTAATGTTTTATATTCCACGAAACTGAGGCTTCCAGAGGCAAGGAAAGTTGTCCCAGCTTTCAAACTCCACCACACACGAGTTTGCATCTTGGACCAGTCCCAGGATGCAAACTCAGGTGTTCCTGAGCCAGCCCAAAGTCGGGCTTTCCAGAAAGAACAATGTCGATGCAGGGCCATGTCTGTCACATGTAGCCTCTCAGAATTTCTTCGGAGGACAAAGGAGAGTTAGGAACAGTCTTGAGCAAAACGGACCTGTGACCTGGCTGGCCGGGAGATGGAAGTGGGGACGGGGGAAGAGTGGAGGCTGGGAGTCCTGGCTTCAGCCAGACAGGACAAAAGCAGTGGTCTGAGTCAGACACAGTGAGCCTGAGTGGCAGTGGACATGCAAGGGCTGAGTCAGGGGCAGCTGGAAGCCGGTGGCCTCTGGCATCTCCCTCGTGCGGCCACGCAGCTCGGTGCGTGCCCTGCGAGTGAACTTAAGCCCTGTGCCTTCACAGGCACGGCATGCAGACTGTGCACCTGGAGGTGGGGCCTTGTGCTACCCCAGGGAGGGGAGCAAGAAGCAGGAAGCCTGGAGCATCACTTGTGCTTCAGAGTCATGCTTAGCACCCTCCTCTGGGCTTTCCTTTGGCCTCCAGGACTGGAGTCAGATGCTTGGGAACCACCAAGAGAATCTGGTCTGAAGAGTTTTCTGCACCAGCCCCAGGGACAAAGCAAGCTGCAGCTGAGAGCACTTCAGGGCAGAGCAGGGCTGAGTCCAGGCCACCGTCACATTCACTGTTTGGGTCGCGCCCAGCCTGGGGGTTAGCGTGTCTGTGCTTCATTGACGCTCCTCACATCATCTCTACGAGGCCGGTGTGAACGTTACCCTCTTCCTCTCTGTCGAGAAACAGACTCAACAAGGTTCACGGAGATGCCCTAGGTCACACAGCCACATGGCGCCCGGCCTTCAGTCCTGGCATCAAGCGACTGGCAATACTAAAGTGAAAGGCCATCGACCTTCCCCCCATCTGCTTCTGGATTAGAAACGTGTCTCCCAGTGGTAAAATTAAGGCAAGTTGTTAAAACTAATTCCTAAACTTGCTTCCTTACAGCTTCCACCACCCCTGATTCAGGCCTTTTCTTGGCAGAACAACTGCAAAAGATACGAAAATTAGTTGCTGTTGGCCCGGCTGTTGAACTTATTTGCATATGCATAATGGAGCCCCACCCCCGGTGGCTAATAACGGGTGGGGAAGCTGTGGCTGTTTTCTGATTGCTGGTGGGGAGGCCTGTGCGTGTTGTTTTTTAAATAAACTGAAACCAGATGGAGGGAGGTTTGTCCACAGCCTTGCCTACAATTTTCTCCAGCGAATTCCTTGAAAAGCAAACCACCTATGAGCGGTGCCTGTCCTCCTTGGAGGTCCCTCACCCGCCGTATCCAAACAGCGAGCGGGCTTGGGATTTCTGAAAGTGAAATCAACGGAGGAGGAAACAAGCTTTTGGGCCCAAGGGTTTCAGGAGCGTGGGGTCACTTCCCTGGTGGAGCCCCAATTTTAGGTCTGCGCTTAGTTTGTGTCCCCACTCTCCCTCTCCCTCTCTGAAGCAGGGGAAAGGCTGGGAGGAGCCTTGGGTGAACAGGAGTTAGATTCACCCGGCCCATCCACTTAGTGAAAATAGAGATTCCAGACTCCCACATTCTCCCGCAGCGCTAAGGACCGACAGGGGACCCCAACTCTCAGGGTGGGTTGATTTTTGAATCCATGGAGGGGTTGTCCCCCGAAGGGGGCCCAAGATGTTCTCACGTCCATCCCTGGGTGACCTGTGACTCACGGTGGTTATCGAAATATTTTTAACTGCCAGCCAGGTGCAAGGCTGAAGTGCCTCATTAAGTGATTCCGTGTTCAGAGAGATGAAGCAAGCCCTGGTGCCAGTGTCAGGGGGTAGCATTTTTCTGTGGAATGTGAATTGGGCATTGTCAGAGTGAAGTATGATCCAGGCCCCGGGGAAGGGAGCGCACTCCCCTCCCAGCTCCGACCTTCATTCGGGCTCAGAACGCTGTTCTTTCAGATTCTGAGCCTTTTCAGATAATTGTGTTCGGTTACATAAGGTTTTGAGATATGAACACTCAAAGGAAATTCCGCTGGGAGCAAGCCTGAGAGGTTCCGGCACATAAACCTGCTTTAAAGTATTCGAGGAAAAATTCAGGTGGCTCAGCCCTGCACGTGTCTGAAATAAAGTAGGCACAGCCAACAACTTTGCATGTGTGTGCCTCTGCCCGTAGAAATGAGCAGGCGAAAGGACAGATTTCATGCTGCATGGCAGCACCTTAACCGAAGAGCATGTGCCTGAGCCGTGGCCCGGGGCAGCTTGCACCAGGCGGCTGTGGAAACCCTGAGCAACCCAGGCCCCTCCCCACCCCCACCCCTCTGCATCTTAGGTAACATATGTGGTGAATACAAGCCTTTACTTTTCCAAGAAACATAAAATAAAAACTGAATTACTGGCAGAGAAGCCTTAAAATCTTTGGTTCCTAGGACTCTGTGGGCACATTTTCTACACACCCTGATTTTTATTTCATTTGCCTCCAGGGGATGGCCCTACAGCAGCTGTGTTGCGTAAGGTGCTGTTTCCAAACACCTTGTCCCCAACTGGAGACACAGAATAAGTTTTATCTAGGTTTGAGAGAGTTCTGGAGGGGTGACATCATGTTCCAAGCTGCACTGGTTATAGTCAACAGTGGGAAAGCTGCCAGAACCTTCTCACTAAGGAAGCTGAGAGAATACTTTAAATACCCAATGGCACTTCTTTCTTATAGCACAAAGTGGTCATAAAAACCACTTAACAAGGAAAATTAGTGGGAGGGAAATGTCCTGAATGTATCAAATTAAAAAGAGAAAAAACTTTACAAGGACATGGGGAAAAAATACATTTTTCTGTGTTGAAGGGACGGTGATATAGGCAGCCAGTTTTACACTGAAAATCATTCAATAAGCATTTACTCTGCAGGGGGCTTCATGAGAAATCCCTACAAGTAGCCCTTCCTTTTCGTTTGTTCATTGTCTCTGCCATTTAACAAACATCTGTTGAGTGCTTACTATGTTTCAAGGAAGCCACCATGAGCCAGCTAACTTGGCATTGGGGGGGATGGGGCCGCAGTGGCAGGAGCACAGCTAATGCACAGGGCTGTCATGAGGCCCGAAAGTGTGGTCCTCTCTCGGTGGGCTCCTTCTCTGGCTGGAAGTACAATCCCCTACTCAGCTTACTACGCAACCAAGGAGCCACAGGTAGAAGGAACTAGAAAGCAGAATCCCACCATTTTGCTATTGGTGTGATGACCTCTTCTGGCCTGAGGGTCTGAGAAGCTCCCCTGGAGAAAGTGATGTTCAAGGTAGTAACAGTATCCTCTAGAAAGAGCAGCTCTGAGGGGGAGCCGGAGGGAGGCCATGAGGCCACAGAGGTCAGAGGGAGCCAGAGGGCAGATGAGGTCTCGGAGCCTGTGGCGGGGAGGAGATTTTTTTGATTCTAATTTTATGGCATACAGAAATACCTCGCTCAGAACAGGGAGAGTCAAGGAGGACTGCAAGCAGGAAGTAAAATAATCAGCTTGGCTTCTTTTTAAGACAGCCACAACTGTGAAGAGTAACGGTGCACGGATGGGGGCAGGGATCCCACGTGGAAGCAGAAACGCCAATCGGGGGCCATGTGCTGACCAGGCCACAGCTGCTGCTGACGGTGGGAAAAGCCAAGTGGATGGGCTCTTTGGAAAGGGTACCGTGACCCAGAAGAACTGAACACAGAGAGACAGCTGTGGTTGACCCCATCCCACCCAGGCTAAGATGATAATTCAAATTAACTCCCTTAGTGGGTGAAATAGATAGCTTCATTTGCTGGTAGAAAGGCAAGGAACATTTACATTATAGTTGACTCTCAAACAACACGGGTTTGAGGGCAGATTTTCTTGTCCACAGACAACACAGATTTACAGTGTCAATAAACAAACGCAAAGGTATTGTCTAGTTCTTGTAATTTTCTTATTAACATGTTCTTTTCTTTGGGCCCTCCCTGGTGGCACAGAGGGTCTAAACACAGCACCATGAAGCTAGCTGCAGCTGCTTCAACACGAGTTCAATCCCCGCCAGGGAGCTGACCCACATGGCGCGGCAGGCCTCTCCTGTCCCACCCGCTGCTCCCCTCAGCAGTGTACGTCACCAGTCTGCCAGTTCTGCTCCCCACTCTGTCTCTGGTGAATCTTCTCACCGCCCTGCACCTCTGGCCTGAACCCCTGTTCTGGATGCATAAATAAATAAATCTTTAAAAAAAGGAAAGACTGGGAAAATGATAAAAAAAAAAAACAAACGTGTTCTTTACTTCACTTATTTTACTGTAAGAATACAGTATATAATACATACAACACACAAAATCGGTGCTGATTGACTGTTATCCATAACAGCAGGCTATTCGTACTGCAGTTTTATTTTGGGGTGGAGGAGTCAAAGTTATATGGGATTTTCACACAGGACTTGGCACCCTACCCCTCATGTTATTCTAGGGATCACTGTGTATCTGTGTCTGCTATCAGCGGGACACTCGGTATGCTTTAAATGCAGGACCGCACTTTCGGGCCTCATGACAGCCCTGTGCATTAGCTGTGGCTCCTGCCATTGCACCCCCATCCCCCCCAGTGCCAAGTTAAAGAGCTTGCCCAGCCAGAGACGGGCAGACCTGGGTTTGAAACAGGCAGCCACTGCAAGGGACACGTCCCAGGAAGCTCAGGTGCGCACTGCACCAGTGTGGACACACCACTGGCCTAGCTGGGCCTCCTGAGCTGCCTTTGTCTGCTGGTCCCCGTGGAGTCTCTTCTGGTGGTGGTGTTGGGGGGGCGGTTCTAGGAGTCACATAAGCCAGCTGGGAATCTTCTCACACAAGTTTGTAAAAATCCCCAGCTGGTCTTTCTTCGCAGGGCTCTTCCACCTTAGGCAGACCTGCCGGGGCAGCAGCTCTGAGCAGGAACAAGTCCTGCCTGAGGGGCTGACTTCTGCCCCAGAGAAGCAAGCATGCCTCACATTTTCATAGAAAACCCAGAGAGGGTGCAGGAGGAGCTTGAAGGACACTGGAGGGACAGGGAACCCTGTGAGAGAAGGCCTGGGGGTGGGAGCAAATGCCCGGGTTCCAGAGGCTGCACGGTCCTCCCTGAGGACGGGGCTGAGGACACAGATAGGTGCTGGCCCACGCACTGTGGCAGCCATGCTTTGTTGTTCCTATCAATCCTATTGCAAGCAAAGGGGGCTTTTTTTTTTTTTTAAGATTGATTTATTTATGTATACGCGAACTGGGGTACAGGCCAGAGGTGAAGGGTTTTGGGAGGGGAGATGAGAGGATTTACAGAGCAGGATACAGAACAGGCAGACTGACTGAAATGCACTGCTAAGGTGAACAGCAGGAGGGACAGGAGAGGTCTGCTGTGCCATGTGGGTCAGCTCCTTGGCTGGGGATCGAACTTCTGCTGCAGTGGCTGCTGATTGCTTCGTAGTACTGAGACTTAGCCCTTTGTGCCACCAGGGAGGCCCCCTCCTGGAAGTATCTTAAACAGAAAACTGGCAAGGTGGTATTTTCACTCTAGGAAAGTACCTTTGCCTATCACCCCAGGAGCAGGCATTTTGTGGCCCTTCCCAATAGGCGATGCTCTGGACAGTGTCAGCTCTGCATCCGGGACCACACACTGATGCCAGACTCAGGAAGAATGCACTCACACTGTCTGTGCCTTTAGAAAGGGGTCCTCTTCTCAAAAAGCCTAGCCCCAGTCTCTCAGCAGCTATCAGGGAATCCGAGCTGTCATTTAGATTTTTGTTTCAAAATGAAGCAGCTTTAATTGGTTCCATTTATATGTATCTAGCTCAACTGGAAACACTCGGTAGTAGTTCTTATAGTGAGCTCTTATATCTCACACTTCACACAGTGGGGCACTCACCTATTTAGTACTCACCAATTGTCATAAATTCAGAGGCTTAACACAAAAACACTTACTATCTTATAGTTCTAAGGTCAGATGTTTGAAATGAGTCAAAATGGACTAAAATCAAGGAGTCTCCCTAGTTTCTGCTTGACCCTAATTTCTCCCATTCCAGATAAGAGTTGAGGAATCATCTTGCATTTCTGAGGCCAGAGAGCATTGATATATTTACTCCACAGTGAGTTTGAGTTTATCAGTTTTGAAAATAAGAAATTTAATCAGAATGAGATTAAGTCACTTGCACCAGCACCCACAACTGGCAGGCTTGTTGGTTGTTTTAGTTGTATGGCTTATATATTTGAGGAGGTGGGTTGTTTTCTGTCAAACCCATTCCTATTAGATACCAGCCAGCTGCCCACCATTTTGGGGATACAAATAGGCTAGTCTGCAGAAGACAAAGGCTCTTCGCATCTTTTGAGAAATCCTGAGCTCACCGGACAGTCTATTCTGAGAGCCCCCAAAGAGGAGGAGAGGGAGCTTTCAGGGAAGCCAGGACCAGCAGAGAGATCCCTGGGAAAGAGAAGAGAGTCTGAGGCCCTGGGACAGAGGAATCCCCTGGCGGCAGACATGACCCCACACAGCCGCAAACTAAATGTCCTCCTAATGGGACCATGTACCAGCAAGACAGGTGACCAGAGGACGCTTCCCAGACTGGTGGGAGGGAGATCTGGGTTCTTGGAATAACCAATGGAAACCAAGGGTGAATTTCTCACCAGCCTGGAAGATGGGGGCTCCCAGTAGAATTTATGCTCCACTTAAAGGGAATAAAGAACCGAGATGTCCTGAACTGCATATTCTGAGCTCTTATAGCTCACACTTCGCACAGTGGGGCACTCACCTATTTATTTTCTAGATCCGTCTTCCCCTTAGTCATTCTCTCCCCAAAAGGCAGGAATCTCCTGGGTGTTCCTCATGGCATGTCCAGTGCCCCAGCACATACTCACTAAAGTGTGCAGGACCTCTGGGGAAGGGGGGCCCCCTCTAAGTGTGTAGCCTCTGGAGAAAAACGGGGCGTGTTTGGGACAAATTAGGACTTCAAGAGCATAAACTGTGTATTGGGGATGTGAGTAAGTGGGCTTTTGAGGGGACAGGTTGAAAGCGATGGAGAATGGGACAGTGGGGGCGCCAGGGGGTTCCCCCGCGAGCCCCGCCTGAAGCCGGGTGCTGGCGCGAAGTGACGCAGCGCGGTTTGGCCGCTGCGGGGCGCCGTAGCCCGCTCCGTTGCCAGGGGAACGGGCCCAGCGCCGGACGAGGCCCTGCCAGCCTCGGCCTGGCCCGGCCGCGCCGCCAGCCCCCCGGAGCCCGAACCCAACCTCCGCTGCGCAGCCCGAAATGGGGCCGCGCTCCGGGGCGCTGAGCTGCCGGACCCCGGGTCTCTGTTGCGAGGGTCTGAAGTGCGACCACCCAGGGGAGGCGGACGGCCAGGGCGGGGACTGAACCGCTGTGACCTTGGCAGGGCCGACCAGGCTCCGCCGTCACCGCGCGCAGGTGAGGAGCCCCCGCCGTTTTTCTCGCCTCGAAGCCGGGCTTGAGCCAACGGGTCACGACTTTCAGCCCGCCAGACTCTGGGTTTACCCTGTGCTGGAGCCCGGGGATTTGGGCTCCAGGGACTCAGCAGAGCGCGGGACTTTTCTCGTAGTATTTATCAGGTTCACAGGTCTTCGCTGAGTGCCTACTCTGGGCCAGGCTCTGCGCCAGGTGCGGGGCCACGGAGGGCTCCGAACAGACTCGGCTGGTCTCCAGAACCCACATTGTGTTTAGGGAGGGGGGGCCTGGGGGCGGGAGGCAGGCGCCAGATACGCGACTAAAGTGATTTCAGATCAGGATGCGTGCTCTGGTGATGAAATGGAGAGGAGTGTTAGGGAGGGTCTGCTGTAAAAGGTGACTTTGAAGCTAAGACCTGCAAGTTGAAAAGGAGCCCGCATTGGGAAGGAGAAAGGTGTTTCTGGAAGAAGGAAAAGCAAATGCAAAGGTCTGGAGGCAGCCAAGTGCTATTAAAGAACAGAGAGGACAATGGAGCCTTGAAGGATGTGTGTGTGGAGGTTTTGTGTGTATGTGCCTGTGACAACTTATTCCTAGCAATAGAGAAACCCATAGAAGAGATCTGAAGAGTTACAATCTCTGAAAAGCCCACTCTGGCTTGGGTGGCGTGGTTGGGACAGGGCACAGCGGAAGTCAGTTAAGGGCCATTTTAATTCTGCCAGGCTAGCGGTGCCCCCGAGAAGAACCTCGTCTCTCTGAGCCTCAGTGCCCTCATCTGTGAAAGGGGGGTGTTGTTTTGCATGCTCTTGATGAGATGAAAAGTGAGAAGCCAGCCATACCTGAGGCCTTGGAGCCCAGAGAGGTTAATGAGGGAAGTTTGAAACCTTGGGCCCTACCCAGTATTGTGAGTGCTTAATCAGTGAATTTCCTCTAGGACTTTAAAGCAGTGCCTGGCACAGAATAGTTCCCTCTAAACTCTAGTTATAGTTGTTATTGTCATAGAAATGCTATAGAGGAGCCGTGATAGAGACTTGGACTAGGGTGATGGCAGCCAAGATGGTGAGAAGTGGTTTTACCTCTCTTCGGAAGGAAAGCTGGATGCAGAGAGGGATGAGGGGTGGTCCCTGCCTTTCTGGAACTGGTGGTTCAATGTGGGAGACTGGTTTGTAAACAGATAATCACCATGAGAGACAACCCGGGTGCTTAATTAGCCAGCTTTTTCCCCCTCTTGTTTTTCTTATTTTGTTCTGTCACAACTTTGTTCATAATAACTGTTTCTTGGTGGGTGTTCCTCAAGACTTGCCCCTATAATCATGTGAGTTGATGTCCTGGTTAAAATCAACAACCCTTGCCTCCACTCCTTGGCCTTGTTTCTACTCCATGTTGCTCCTCCTCCGTGTCCCCTTTCCTTGGCTTAATTTGAATCCTAAAGAGTTTGCAGTGGTTGCTTCAGAAGATTGGCACAGAAAATGTTTGCAGACCATGTTAGTTCAGGAATGATTCAAACTTTTAGCTCAGGAATGTCTTTTCTTGTCCTAGCATCAGACATCTGTGTGTTATTTGTAAGAAAGTAAGGACTCAGCCACATTTGAGACCCATGACTGGAGGATCCGTGACAGCAATGTGAAGCTCTGCTTTATTTTCTGGGAGGTGTGATGTGCATCTGTCAGTCAAACTGTTGTTACCTTTCAGAATTTTAAGTCCAGAGACTTCTCTGGCACCAGTAGGAAAGAGTACTTGTCCCTAGAAACTCTCTTATAAGTGCTTTTTTTGCTCTGCGAAACTGTGTACCATGCAGCATTTCCTTTCCAGGTGTTTAAATTGGGCATCTGTTAAATCTCAGTAAAAATTATTTTAAAAGCAGATCCTGAGGGGGGAAAAAAACAAAATGGAAAACTTACATAGAAATATCCTTAGAAAGTCACTCACATGGCAACCATAAATCCTCCACCAAAATGAGAAGGTGGTGGGGAACGAAACCTTCCCGAGGCATGCACCTTCCCTTTGGGCTCTGAGTCACAGGGAACTGAGCTGGCCCTGAGCCAAAGACTGGGCCAGGGACCTGCCCAGCTTCTCTGTGGTGCTGTCTGTTGTCTGATGCTGGCTTTGACAAGGTCCCCAAAAGCTCCTAGGGAGCTCCGCGACTCTTCCCCACAGCGTTATAGCTGACCAGCTCAGAATTGCTTCTGAGAGTGAGAAAGCATTTTACCTGAAAGCTAGCACTCTTGTTGCATGGTTGTTAGGCACGGTTGGTAGGTTGTTCCTTGTTTGGCTGGCTGGTGCTGGATGCTGGGTCACAGGAGCATGTTTGGTCCACATGGGCAACCCACTGGGACCAGAGGGCAAGAGGTGGCACCCCTCACTAAAAGCAAGGCTCTCTCCCTTTGCCACTACATCTCCTTCCTAGAGGCTGCTCCTGTATTTGCTTTCTTGCACTGCTTTCCGGAGAGAATCTGTGCGTAGAGGAACATGGAGGTCTATCCACTCCATCAGTATTCTTTTCACTGTGGGCTTGTTACCAGCCTACAACTTGCTTTCCACTTAACTGTGTGTTAGAGGCCACTTATGAACAGTTCCTCATTTTTTTTTTGTTTGAAAGATTTGTTTATGCATACCAGAACTGGGGTACAGGCTAGAGGCATGGGGGTGGTGGTGAGAGGATCCACACAGAGTGGGGAGCAAAACAGGCAGATGTTCTGAAACACACTGCTGAGAGGAGCAGCAGGCAGGTCAGGAGAGGTCTGCTGCGCCATGTGGGTCAGCTCCCTGAGCAGGGATTGAACTCTTGCTGCAGTGGCTGCCAATGGCTTCATAGTGCTGAGACTTAACCTCTGCACCAACAGGGAGGCCCAAGTCCCTCATTGTTTTTGATGTGGTGTAGCGTCCTTTATGTGGGTGTATCATAATTTATTTGTATTGGTTTTGGTCCCTTTTTATTACTTACAAGGCTGTGGTGAGTTTTGTGTACTTAGTGAATACATGCATCAAATAAATACCTCCATGTGGAATCTGGGCCCAAGGGTTTATGTATTCTAAAGTTTGGTAAGACATTGCCAAATTGCCTCCCAGCAAATGTTTTTGAAAGATGAATAAAGGAGAGACCCAATGAGGTGGCTTTACGACATTTGCCCCCCAGCTCCCTCAGTCTTTGAGCACGGGTGTGGAAACCAGAGCTGAGCTCTTTCTCTAGTCCTAGCCCTTTTCCTGACCCCAACCTGGCTGTCCCTATTGGTGGCTTAGGTCCTTAGGCCTAAGCCTAATGCTTTGAGCCCCAGCATCAGCCCTGTGGCTTCGCCTCTGACCCTTCACCCTACCCGCCCTGCTCTGTGCCTCCCCTCACAACCCTCATAGCAATTAAGTTGATTTCGGTCTTGAAACCCTCAGCCATCTGACAGGAATGCCATGATACCCACAGCCTTGCCTGGGCTGGGACTTTTTACCTCATTTGGCTCTTTTGACAAAGTTGTGCATGAATCTCAGAACATTCCTAAATATTTTTTTTTGGTGGGAGCAAAGGTAGGCAAGAGGAAAGCAGATATGGTTCATAGTCAGAACTTAAAATGTTAACATTTCCCATCTAACATTTAAATTAAGCATTCACGTTAATGAAGCTTAGCCTTATTTTGCAAAGCTATCTCAGTCTTTTAGCAAGTGACTGTTAACACCATAGATTGTTGCCACACTGTCAATGGCCTTCAACTCCTGGGGACAAGGAAGCGGCCTGTACAAACTGCAGTCACCTCAGAAGCCAGGTGGGCCCCTGGCTTTCCAAGGCAGTAGCTACCTGTGGCCACAACACTCAGTGGCCCCTCTTTGCTGCTGTCTTCCCTCCACCCTTGGCAGCCGACTCTCCAGTGTGTTCTGTGGAAGCAGGCAGTATGCAAAGAATGCTTTGTTTCAGCCCAGCAAAGACACAGCTGGGGCAACAGGTGGGCAGAGAGGAGCTTGTGGGACTGACCTCCACCTCTCTACCTGCTCCCTGCAGAGCACAGGGATGCTGGGCAGCTGGCCTCCCTGGGACAGCCCAGAGGGCTCTGTCAAGGGGAGCTGTGACACCTGACATTCAGAAGGCATTTATGTGCAGGACCACAGAGTCAGCACCATGTGTAGCAGGGCATCCCTACCCCTGGGCTCGTTTGTCACCTTTGGCTGTTTTGTACTGAAGACCAAGCAAATGACTTGAGGACTCCATTTGAGTCCCTAAGAGAAAACTGAGGCCATTCCATTTTGGCCTGAGGTAAGGTTACTCAGGTAGACTTTACATGTGCCAGGCTTGGCTTGCATGTGGCTCTGAGCCTCAGGTGGGATGAGGGCATAGTGGCCAAGTGTGCAGTCAGGGAAGTAGCCAGTGGGCCTGGGGAGATAGGGGGGTGTATGGTGGCTGTGTGGAATGGGGGCTGGTTGGAAGGAGGAGGGCTGGCCAAAGCGAGCTGGGTGGCTTCAGAATTCTACACCACTGACGGTGTCTACATTTTATTTATATTTCAGATGTTTTTAACTCAACAGACATTTACTGAGCACCTACTATATACAAGGTATGTTCTGGGGGCTTGCGAGAGGGGACATGAGGAATAGACGTGAATGAATCATACTACATTTACTGCCTTATGGGAAGCTGATGTAACGGGAGACACGTGGATGGTCAAGTGTTCCAGATGGCAAAGTGACTTGTCCAATAAAGACAGCATGAAGACCTCCTGACTCCACTTGGGGCTTCAGGAAAGGCCTCCAAGATGAGGGGTCACTTGCAGTTGGCTCTGAAGGTTAAGTCACATTTTGCTGGGGTGGGAAGTGAGAAAGGCGATCCCTGGAGATCTGTGAGGGGGTGCAGTATCCTTTGGCTTAGTCAGATTCACTGGCCCACAGGCCTGGGCTTCTGGAAGGAGAGTTTGGCTGCTAGTGTGTTATCCCTAGCTCCTTGCTATCCCCTCAGGAACTCTGAGTTGGCCTGTCCCCCCAGTGTGGCCCTGCCGCCCAAGCACAGGCCCGGACGACGCTGGGGATGGTGTCTCTTTCCTGTAAAGACAGGCCCACCGCCAACTGTGTGTGTAACTCTGGCCACAAGGCTGGCTCTTAATTCCAAAGAGAGGCTGTGTGGGGTGGTGGTGTGCTGCCACCTCGTGGCTGGTCCTTGGCCAACTCCTGGCCTCCCAGCTCATCCTCAAGTGAGACAAAGGGCATGAACCCACCTTTCTGCTCTGTGTACCAGGCCCAGATTCATTTAAAGAAAGTAATTTCAGCTGCTGGAGAGAACCAAAGAGAAACAGTCCCCTCTCTCTTGTGTGCTTGCTTCTCCCCAGCCAAGAAGTCTCAGGCCGCCCTTCTGGGGCAGGGGATGGTTCATGGCCTCCCATCTTGCCCGCGGCTTGCCAGGGGGCAGAGGCCAGACCCCAGAACTGAGCATTCCCACTAAGGGGGCCCTCTCTGACACTTGCATTTGGGCTTCAGGACAGAGGTGACTAATTCTCACAGAATCAGCATGTGTTCTCATCTCTCTGGCCCCAGCCTGATATTGTTACCAGATGAGAACATGTCTTACTGGGTTTAACGTTGACGGCTGTGGAGACAGAGCATGTGGAGTAACGAGCAGCCACACTGTGTCCTGAATAAACCCTGGGCCCTCCTCCTTTGTCCGAGCTGAGGCTGGGACCAGAGCTTCCTCTGGGTCTTTGAGACCAGCCAGCCACTGTTAGCCTCCCTGGCTCCCTGGCTTTGTCATGCCAGAGCCCTGGGTTTCCCTGAAGAGTGGAGGGATGGCTTCATGTCCCAACCTGCTCCCTCCCTGCTGAAAACTGGCTGCCGGCATGGGGCTCTGGCCCCCCCACCCCAGCCTCCTCGGGCAAATAATGCTCTCTCCTCTTTCTCCCTCTGGAGATGAACATCTGCAACAAGCCCTCCAACAAGACCGCCCCTGAGAAGAGTGTGTGGACAGCGCCTGTGCAGGCCAGCGGACCCTCCCCAGAGCTGCAGGGCCAGCGGTCCCGCCGGAATGGGTGGAGCTGGCCCCCTCACCCCCTCCAGATTGTGGCCTGGCTGTTGTATGTCTTCTTTGCTGTGATCGGCTTTGGGGTCCTTGTTCCCCTCTTGCCTCACCACTGGGTGCCTGCTGGCTATGCTGTATCCTTGAGAAAGTGTGGGCTGGTGTGTGGGAGAGTTGGGGACAATAGTTGGGGGACACAGCCGGGGCCTGAAGCTGGACTCTGGAGCTCCAGAGAGCACAAGCTGGCATGTCTCTGCCTTGGGGGACCAGTAACCCCCTTGCCTGGTGGGGTGAATGGACTTAAAGTACTGTGGCAGATTTAAAGCCCCGCACAGATGGGATGGGAATCTCATCAACTGACATTCTGCAAGAGCGATTATAGAAGAGAGCCTTAAAGCTAACTGTGTCCAGAACTAGACAAAGGATAAATTAGAGAGTAATTACTCTATTTATGAAATAACTTTTCACTTTTCAAAGAGTTATGGTAGAATTCTTTTACAGAGTAATTCTCCTGGTACATGTAAAATGTGGTTTTATTTATGGATGGATTACTATGCTGTAGCCAGGGCTGTTTAGGAGCTTATTTATTTTGTAAATTAGCCTCTTTTGAGGGTGAGTTCGAGTTGACAAGAGGTGGGATAAAGATGCCCCAAGGCTTCTGGGAGCATGCGGCTGCAAGGCTGGGGGCTTTGGGGTGCAGCAGGCAGCTCTGTGCTCTGTTAGGGCTGCCCATGAGACCACACCCTAGGCCATGTGTTTCATGGAGGTGGTTCCTTGGGCTGCTGGGGGCAGCAGGGAACGGGGAGGTTGGCAGGGATGAGTTGAAAGCCTGAGCTGGAGAATTAGCACCTGGCCTGATCCGGCTCAGCCCTTTGAGGGTGGCACAGGCCGAATTCTGCCAGTTCTCTGGGCCTCAGCCGCTTCCGTCTGCTTCCCGGGGTACAAGCAGCACATGGCGATGTGGGTGAGCACTAGGATGCATGACCCCTAAGTGTGAGCATGTTTTCCTGGGACACCACAGGGCCCTGAAGTGGTGAGTGACAGGGCAGTTTGTGGAAAAGCACCCTAGAGAAGGCAGCAGCCACTAGGGGCTGCCAGGTTCCCTAGGGCCCCCGGGTCTGGTCATCTGGCCTTAAGCAGAAGAGTGAACTTTGCTTAAGGCGACCAGCAGCCTTGGTGCTGTTAAGTAGAATGCTTCATGGCACATTCCTCCTCTAATCTGGACTGGACACACCCCCTTGCTCAGAGTCACATTATCTGACTTTCTTGCCTCTGGGTTACCTGGGAAATTAAATAAAACTGCGTGGTGTGGAACAAGTAGAATCTGAGCAATAACAGTAAATGAGAGTAACTGGCGTTGTTGAGTGCTGGGGTCCCCAGGCGCTATGCCCCCTACTGTGCATGGATTAGCTTGGCTGATCCTTATTTTAATCTGTTAGGAGAGACACTTCACTAATGGAGAAAGTGGGGGCTCAGAGCAATGAGTGACTTCCCGAGCCACACAGCAGGTACCCAGTAAGGCCAGAAGGGCCCGCTCAGTAGCTGACTGCGAAGCAGCTGTGGAAGGATGGGTGGAGGATTTTGTCCTCTGCACCTTCATCGCCTTGGGCAATGTGGGGGTGCACAGACCTATGTGGTTCTTTCTGTCAAAGTTCTCTTCTTCCCTGAAGGCTCCCTCAGGGCCCCCGAGGAATGAGGTAGGGCAATGCCACGTACCCACTTTGGACCTGGAGCTGAATTGGCCCTTATGGATTGCTTGTAAAGATGAGTTAAGACAGGGCCCCAGGCTTGGGGTGCTAGGCCTCCAGTTAGAGGAAAGGCTTGGTGACTGGAAATTGTTAGGTGTTAGGTGGGGGTGGGAACTTACACAGCAGACTGCAGGTACAGGAGGACATTCTAGACCATGATCGCCAGGGCCGCAGTGCACGCCTGCTGCTCACATCTCCCATCTGGCCCCTTCCACCATCACCTGTACCCAGTGAGTCCTCAACTGTCGATTTTACCTCCTAAATAGCTGTTGAATCACTTCCATGTTTTTCTTATCTGAATGCAATTTAGTTTCTAAACAGGTATACACACACGCGCGCTAGCACACACACACACACACACACACACACACACACACACACTTTCCCCTTCCCTGCAGCTAGAGAGCTCTTTAAGCCAAGTCTGATAAAGTTGCTCTCCAGTTTAACACTCTCTAATAGCCTCTTCCTGCCTTCAGGAATGAGGCTTAGGCCCTTATATGGCCTCAAGGCTCTCCACCTTCTGGACTCTGCCATCTGCCCAACCTCTTCTTGTATTATTTCCTCTGTTGTTCTCTGTTGCCACAACACTGGCCTCTGCCTGGAAGCCCCTTGCCTCTCTCCACCCAGACACTCAGCTAAGTCAGAAGTTAAGAACTACCAGCTCAAGGCACAGTGTGGCCTACATTTTTTTTTTTTAATTGAGGAATAATGAACACACAAAATGAACGGGTCTTAAGTGTTATTTTCTGCAGGTACATTTAAAAAAATTATTTCCTTGGCAGCATTTAAAAAATAAGCAGTTTTCTGGTTCCTTCAGAAAAGTCAGAATTTGGTCACATGGACCTTTGTTCCTGCGTGGCAGTGTGAGCTGAAGTGGAACCACGCATCAGGCACCCATCAGGTTGGAACTGTGCCACGGTTCCAGCCAGGCCCCCTTCCTCTTTACATTTATAGAGTCCACTGGCAGGGACCCCATGTTACCCATTCCTCTCCAAGTCTCAGCTGAGCTGACACTTCAGGGAAGCTTTCTGAATTCCCTCAGACTAGACAGTCGCCCAGCTACATCTCACAGACTTCCGTGAGCGTTCCTCTTTGTAACCCACACATGATTAACCCTTGTGTTTCCCAGCAGGCACTGGGCTCCCTGAGACTAGGAAGCAAGTCTGCCTTGCTCTTGCCGTATCCCTCAGTGCCTGGGTGGTGATGACTTCAGTCAACAGTGGGATGAATGAACCCGGGAGAGAAGGTGGGAGCAGTGTTGGTGTCAGTAGGAAATGAAACATTTGCTCACATTCAGCATGTCTGAAGAGAGGCTCGAATGGTGAGGAGTGGTGGTTAGTGATGCCAGAGAGGTCTGAGAGGACCCCAAGTGAAAGGGGCCTTTGCAGTGAGCTGAAGAGTAAACTTCAGTACGAGATCCACTGCAGGCTTTTATCAGGCAAGGCTTTAGGCTTACACTTTTCAGAGCTCACTCTAGCACCAAGTGAAGGGCAGACTCCAGGGGACCCAGACAGGAAGGGCAGGGCTGGGAGGCGTGAGGGCCTGACCAACAGCAGGGGTAGAGAAGTCATGATGGGCCGCAGGGTTGTCTAACCTGGCTCATGCAGCTGTGTAGGGAAATTTCACTGCTAGGAGGAGCAGGGAGGAGGAAAGGAGGTTGGGTAACTGAGGGGTTCAGAATGATTGATGGATGATACCTGTGGGTGGCAAGAGGATGAGTAAGTGAAAAGTGAATGGCTGCCTAGATAGAATCTTCTGGCAAATTTTTACACATTCAGATATTGCAGTAACTTAACAGCATTTGGCCGAGTCACTGAATAGATAGGTTCTAGAAAAGCTGTATCTCAGCCTTGCTGTCCTTGGACAGGCCCTGCCTATCTCAGTCCATCCGAGGCATTCAGTCCCAAGGTTCTAAGTAACTGGGCTCCAGGGGAGGTGGTGGGTATATGAGTTGTCTCCCCTGCCCACAGGTATGAGTCTAGCCTGGTTCTTGAGAGGGACTGGTTGCTTCCCTCTTGGAATTGACTTCCTATGAAAGCAAGATAAACAGACTCACCATTCAGGAGCCAAGTCAGATTCTGAGGTCAGATCAGCCAGGGCCTGACCTAGGTCTAGCACAATGAGACTGTGACTGGCCTCCTCCGTGGTGGCAGCAGGAGTGCTGGCTTGTGAGCTCTGTTCCTACACAGTCCCTCTCCTCTTCAGCTGGGGCACTCAGTATGCTGAAGAGGTCTGATGTGGAGGCTCTTGGGAGACTGGAGTAGGAGGTGGCCTAGGCAGAGCCTTCAGAGAGCAGTTCTCTGACCACAGAAAGTGGGGGTGGGGCTCCCAGCTGGCAAAGTGCGGAGTGAGTCTTTAACCTGCTGGGCCAGTGCATGGGCGCCATCTTTGCTGGTCACCTCGTGGTGCACCTGACTGCCGTCTCCATCGATCCAGCAGATGCCAACGTGCGGGACAAGAGCTATGCAGGCCCCCTGCCCATCTTCAATCGCAGCCAACACGCACATGTCATTGAAGACCTGCACTGCAATCTGTGCGACGTGGATGTGTGAGTGACGCAGATGGTGGTGTGTGCAGGCAGTGAGTGTGCCTGGGAAACTGCCAGCAGGAGCCCAGGGCAGACAGGGGCATGCCCATAAGTCACCCCCATGCCTCGGCGCCCTTGTGTTTACACAGGGAAGAATTTTGGGTAAAGAATAAAGTGAGGAGGGATTAGAACCAGCAAACGAGGAACTAGCATTTCCAGCAGCTACAGTAGGAAGCATTTGGCACCAGCACAAAGATGTCTAATGCCGAGCTCTGTCAGGATCTCTCATAAGCTTTCCCAGATGGGGGGGGGGGGCGCGGAATTCACACTTGAGTCACTACCGTGGGCTAAGCCCTTAGGACCAACCGCCCTGCAGGGTAGGCAGCGTCTTTCTCATTTCAGAGAGGAGCTGAAGATCGGGAAGGTCAGGGTGCCTGCCTGAATTTAAGCAACAGAGCCAGACTCACACCTGGTCCCAGAGCTGATAGTTATTCTCATTTATGGGTGAGGAATCTGAGGCCCAGGAAGCCAAGTGACTTGGCCCAGGTCACAATTCTAGTGGATGAGAAGCAGGAGGCTACCCCCCCACCCCCCCAGGCTGGTCCAGACTGCCTGCCGAGGACACCTCCCCACCCTCCGGGGCTTCCAGTCTCTAGTCTCAGGAAGGGGACCTGGAGTTGGGTCTGGTCAAGGGCAGCCTCACACCTGTGAAGATCCAGGCCGCTTGGAGCAATGCAGTGGCGTTACAGTGTGGAGAACTGGGTGGCATCAGACCACCCAGTCAGCCCGCTCTTCCTCACAGGTGCTCTGGCAGTTGCTGCCTGTTCAGTGACTCTGTCCTGTAGTGGGGCAGGGTGTTGTGGCCGCCCTTAATACTCCTTGGGGCCCCTTTGGTCCCTCCCTGGGTTGCCTCCCACGTGTTGCTAATGTGGCCCCACCGCATCTGATCACACTGCTTAAAACTGCCCTGACTGCTCACTGAGATGTCAACTTACTCCTCTTTCTTCCTTTGGCCCAGAGGTTTTCTGAAAGAATGCTAGTAAAATTCCCAAAGACTGGCAGTGAAAACAGACTCAAAAACTGATGCCAGGAAGATCAGGGCAAGCCCTGGTCCTTGCAGCCTTGTTCTTTTCTGTTCTTTACCTATGCTCCTGCTCCATTTCCATTTCACACCATCAGCACCCAGATGCCCAGAACAGAGTGGGACCGTGCATGCTCCCCCCTCCTGACCCACCTCATCAGCCCCCCAAGTCGTCCGCAGCACTGCCTCCTCGGGCTGCCCCTCCCAGGAGTGCCGCCAGGGGGCGCGCGCGCGCACCCTGTCCCCACGCTCCGTGGCAGGTAGCGGCACCCAGGCACGGCCTAACCTGCGCCAACTCTACAAGATGGTCATTGGGATCTCCCCTGCTGCCCAGCCAGGCACGAGGAGCCGGCCAGCATTGGGCGTGAAGGACAGGGTGAATGGCTGACCACAATATGCCCCCTCCACCCCTTGCAGGAGCGCTCGCTCCAAGCACTGCAGCGCCTGCAACAAGTGTGTGTGCGGCTTCGACCACCACTGTAAGTGGCTCAACAACTGCGTGGGCGAGAGGAACTACCGGTGAGAGCCACGGCCGTGCCTGGGGGCGCGTTTCCCTTTGTGGGAGCCCCTGTGTGGGAGCCAGGGACCTTGGGCATGCATGGGGCTGGGCAGGGCTGGCGTGTACAGGTGTGTGCTGGTCTGAGGGGGATATGCCTGGGGCCCGGGGCCCGCTGTCTTGCCAAGACAGGGCAGGTGTGGGGTCCTTCTCACGCTGGCCCAGGAGCCTGCTGGGGTGGCTGTCCATCTTCACCTTTGCCCTAAGGCATGGCTTTCTGAGGAGACTCAGAGGGACTGTGGGGTCAAAGGCCAGGCTCCCCATCCCAACCATGGACCCTACTGAGCTCTAAAGCCCTTATCCAGCTGGAGCACCTGGGTGCTGACAGCTGTCCATGGCTGGGCCCAGGCTCTTTCTACACAGTGTGGCATCAGCCTTATTGGGTGTCCTGCTCCTGGTGCTGGTGGCCACATATGTCTTTGTGGAGTTCTTTGTCAACCCCATGCGACTGCGCACCAACCACCATTTTGAAGGTCAGTCAGGGCTCCAGGCCCACTCCCATCCCCTAATTCTAGACCTGTTCTGGTCACTGGTCACAGCCTGCCTGTGCCTTGCAGTCCTGAAGAATCACACAGATGTGTGGTTTGTGTTCCTGCCGGCTGCCCCCGTGGAGACCCAGGCTCCTGCCATCCTAGCCCTGGCAGCCCTGCTCATCCTTCTGGGCCTGCTCTCCACTGCCCTGCTCGGCCACCTGCTCTGCTTCCACATTTATCTCAGTAAGTGCTCCTCTCCCGTCCACACACACCTGCAGCTGCCTTGCAGGGGTCGGGGTTCTTAGGCTGTCGGGAGGTGCCCCGCTGGGCTGTGGAGCCCTCAGCCAAGCCCCTTCCCAGTGCTGGCTCCTCACTCCCTCAGTGTGGCACAAGCTCACCACCTACGAGTACATCGTGCGGCATCGCCCACCACAGGAGGCAAAAGGAACCCACAGGGAGCTCGAGTCATGTCCCCCCAAGATGCGGCCCATTCAGGTAGGGGCGAGAGGATGGGAGAGGGGACCTGGGTGTGGGAAGAGTGATGGATTGTTCAGTGATGATGGGGTAGGGCAAAGCAAGGAGGCCTGGAACAGGATCTGAGGCGGCATGTGCTGGGGACAGCTGGGGTGAGCCAAGTCTGTCCTGCACACATGCCCACTTGCCCTAGAGTGGGCACGGCCAGGGGAGCCCTCTGTCTCCCTGACCCAAAGCACTGTCCAGCCTCTAAGCATGGGCTGGATGGTGCAGAACCTGGAAGCTGGCGGGCTAGGGCCACAGGAGAAGAGAGGAATGGACCTGCGACTGGATCACGGGGTTGGAGCGCTTGCTCTTTGTACACCTGTAAGCCTGAGTCCACATCCCGTTACCCTGTTTAATCCCTACACAGCCCCACGAGACAGGTAATGTTACCACACTCATGTTGCAGATGAGCTATCAAGGCCTAGAAAGGTTATACAGAAGCTGGGCCTGGGAAGAGTTAAGGTCTCTTAACTCTCAAGCTGCAACCCTCCAGCCAGGCTTGGGCCAGGCCAGCCCAGCTGCTGACCAGCCTATCCATATTCCCACGCCCTGTAGCTTCCTGAGGTCAGCAGCCAGGGGTGGGGGTGATTTAGTCTCCCCTTCCTCCCCTAGGGACTGGGAAGGCAGGGGGCCCAGGCAGGCCTTGCTGGGAAGGCTGAGCCGTGGATCCCAAGTCCTCATGGCAACTGGACACAAACAGAGGCTGGTGGGCGGGTTGTGGGAGGGCAGGGGACCCCGCCTCTCCTGTGCTCATGGCCAGCGGTGGCCCAAGAGGCCAGACCTGGGGGAGTACTGGCTGCTGGTGGAGAACCCCCTGGTGTATACCTGCCCTGGGGCCTAGCGCTGAGCCCATGTAAGTGGTGTGGCAGCCTGCTGGGGAGGGGGCATCACCCTCCCCAGCTCGGAGAGTAGTTAGGAGACTCGGTTATGTTTCACAGTCAGTGCTCTGAGGCAGGGCTGGCCTGGGGGTGCTCAGATGTGAGCACCTGAGCCCCTGTTCTGTAGTTGCTGCCGCCTAGGCTTTGGGGCCAGATGTCCCGGCAGCAAGGGAGCCCTGCGGAGGGAGGGTAGGTGTTTGTCCCATGGCACAGAGGGAGCAGAGGTTGAGAGGTGCCACATGCCATTCAGGAATGTGTAAATGTTTCAGGTCAGTGAGGGAGGAGCCTAGGGATAGCTGTGACAAGGGGGGAGGGCTTGAGTGGGGACACTCCAGTGATACCCTCAGAGTTCCCCAATTGGCTAGGAACTGGCTTCTGTTCTATCCTGACACCTTAGGCTCCTAGGACTGTCCTTTATTGCTACCCCCAGTCTCCTCTCCCCACACCCCCCACAAACGCTCTTTTTCTGGAGCCTGCGGGGCATCAGGACAGCCCTTGCCCTTGCCTGCCTGGGCCTTGGAGTTGAGTCCACATTAGAGAAGAGGAAAGATGTGGGGGGAAGATTACCTTGAGGTTCCAGTCCTTGTGACTGGCCTCTGACCCCTTCCTCTTTCCCAGAACTCCTCTGCTCAGGCTGGCAGCCCCACACTCCTCTCCAAGGGTCAGCACAGAGAATGGGCCTGGGGCTTGCCAGGTGCTTCAGTCCTGCACAGTCAGACCTTGGCAGGCTGGGCTCTGTCCCCCAGCTCTCCCAGGGCCCTAAAGGCAGCTACCCCACCCCCATCCTATGCAGGAATGCGGGAGGGGCCCCACTCTGGAGCCGTTGCCCCCAAACATAGGCTTGTTTTAGAGACGGCTGCAGCGTTGCTGTTACAGTGTCATCTGCATTAGTCAAGACGCCTGAGTCTCCATGGAAACGGCTGCTGAGCAGGCGACAGCTGTCCTAGTGCCCGCTCCCCCCTCTCCAACCGCCTGGCAGGGCGGGGCCTCACCGTCCTGGCTCCACCCATACACCCTGGCTCCACGCCCTTCCTGGGCTGGCTCTTTCCTGGCTTTTGTTTCTTCACCTGCAATCCTGGGCGTAACTAGGCAGGACCCGGGGCTGGGCTGCAGGCCTAGGCCACTCCCGCGACCTCCAGACCTCTGTCTCCAGACCCAGTCAGTCTTTCAGGGATTGGGTCTACTGTTTCCAGTTTGCTGTGAGCGTCACGAGACACTGAGGTCTGCCATGGTCTTACATGGGGTCTGGATTAGGCTGTGGATCCTTATTTTCCTCACCACCTACTGCTGTCCCACCTGCCTGCCCAACACACATGCATATAGCAGCTGAGATTGTGCCTAGTACTCAGGGTGAAGGAAGGGTGTGCCCAGGACTCAGTTTCCAGGGAGACATCAATCTGTGCACACAGTATCGGGTGCACACCCTGACCTATGGCCTGTGAACAGCTGCTTTGTCTCCCAGGCAGGGAAAAAAATGCTTCAGAGGCTGGAACCCTGGGAGGAGGAGCCAGGAGTGGGAAAGCAGCTCTGAGCGCCTCTTCCTCACCACCCCTTTTGTCCAGAACAGTTCTGTACTGGGTACACTGGACCCATGGGACTGGAAGCTGAAATTTGGAGGTTGAATTGGGCTTCATGAAGTGAGGGTGACTGTGGGGAGGGGTAAGGTCCAGACATGCATGTTTTAAGTCTCACCTTGCATAGGGGTTTTCCTGGCACAGCAGGGAAGCCTGGAGAAGCAAATTCCTTAACCTCTGTTCCCAGTCCTCCCACAGAGGCCAGTGCAGGGGTGTTGTGTCCAGGATTGGGTGGGCTCAGGACCCAGAAAGCCTTGGGTCCACACCTGACCTTCCAGCCTCCTTTACCACCACCTTCCCCAGGAGATGGAGTTCTACATGCGAACTTTCAGCCATGTGCGCTCCGTGCCCTCTGGCCAGGTCAGGCCTGCCACAGCAAATGCCAAGTGAGTGCCACCTCAGCAACTCCTGCTGTTATGGTATGGCCATCTGAGATGGGAGAGGGGTAGACCAAGGCCAACGCACAGGTCTAGTCCAGCCCAGCATGCCCTTGAGCAGACCAGTGCCCCTTTCTGCCCCTCTGCTGGGAAAAGACACTTTATCTGAATGATGGGTGGGTGTGTGGGTGGTGTGGGGGAGGGATTTGAGGAAACGGTGCATTCAGTTCTTACCCTCCTGCTTCCCCCTCAGTCCCTCTGGGTTCCTTGCCACCAGTGGCCAAGTGGAGCCTCCTCCACCCTCCTCCCCAGAGACTCTGGCTCTGCCCCCCAGGATCCGACCCCAGGTAGGGGGGACCAGTCCTGGGCCCCAAGCCCAGGACAAAGGGGTTGGAAAAGAAACCTTTACTTGCCCCACTCCTCTGCTGCTTTTGGCAATGCGGAGTCTGGGGAAGGGGCACTCAGGATCCCCCTTGTCTCTGCAGAAAAAGAGGAAGAGACGCATGTATAAGGTGCCGACCTCTGGGACCTTGGACCCCGAGCCCCCGCCGCTGCCCAGGCAGCCAGGTGAGCGGCCCTTACTGACCTGAACCTGCTGGGGAGCTCTGAGGGAAGGAGAGGGAAGGCTCCAAGCCACAACCTCCTCTCACGTTCCCTCCCACCCTCGCAGGGCCTCCAGCCCCAGGTAGCCGCTCCAGCTCTTCTTTGGAGTCAATGGGCACCAGCCCGGTGCACGCCGCTGGCCCTGCGGGCGCCTACCATTCCGCGTCAGCCGAATCCATGGACGAGATTCCAGTGGCGCAGACGCGCCTGGGCAGCGCAGCTCTAGCCACCTCTGGGAGCCGGGGCCGAGAACCCAGGCTGGCTCTGCAGCCGCGGGCGCCTGCCGTTTTCGTGAGCCCGAGCAGTGGCGAGCCTGGGGCGCTCAGCGGCAGTGAGGCCGGCCTCTCTTAGCCTGCCCAGGGCAGGAGGGCGGAGGAGAAGCGCCCGGCAGACTCTCTATGCAACACCCTTACCCTCTCCTAACCGATTGCACTTTAGGGGTCTCTAAGGCCGGCGGGATCGGCCCCCTCCCCCACAACTCAGCAATACCCACCCCACCCATCATAATGCTCCAATAAACTTTTTTATGCTTTTGCGGACTTAGTGCATTCTTAATACCGAGGGCTGCAGGCTCTACTGGAGTCAGGTCACTGTCGGATGGCACAGGGGCTGAAAATGGACTGCCGCCCCTACAAAGGGTGCCCTCCCCCCACTGTCATATGGAGAAGGTACCTGAGACGCTTAAGGACAGGACTCATGCTTAGGAGAGGCCCTGGAAGGCTGCCTGGAAGAGGTTTTCTTGAAGATAGAGTTTGCAGGTTTCCGGCTGCCAGCCGCAGCAGTGAAAACAGACAGGAAAGACAACAAACACCAGGTGGGGTGGGAATAGAGGACACGGTGGGAATAGAGGACACGGTCGTAAGTGATCCAAGAACTTTTTCCTGGTGGCAGTTGCACTAGGATCCCAAGCTGGGCCCTGGGATTTGCTCGTTGTACCTGCCTGTCCCCAGGACTCCAGGCTCTGGATCTTACCCCAGAGAAAGCGGGTGTTGTGACCCAGGAGATAGTTAACATTCATTAGAAAGCTGTTATCTTGTCAGCTATGAACTGTCACTGTCACTGAGGGAAGGGACCTTCTCATTCCTCTGCACCCTCCAACTCTCCCCTACTTTCTCACCCCACCCCTCCCCACCCTCCCAGGTCCCCAAGCGCTTAGGCTGCAGCTTTGGGAAATTGGATCTTCCCAGACTGTAGAAGCCTTCTTCAAACTTTGGGTGGAACCCAAGATAGATGGGGCCGTCTTCCTGTTACCGGGCCACCCGAGGAAATCCGGAACTGCAGAAGGTTGGTCTCCCCAGCGCCAAGGCCTGGGGAGCCGCCGGCTGAGGCTGAGGCTAAGGCTGCAGCTCCGCCCCCGGGAGCGCCAGCGCCGGGAGGGCGGTGTCCAGTGGGTGGAGCTAGCATGACCTTGGTCACTCTCTCACCGAGACAGCCCCGGGGGTGGGACTCCGTCTCTATGGAGACCGAGAAACAGGGGATAATACGGCGGAGCCGCCCGGGCTGCAGTCCCGCCCTGGAGCCGGCAGGGAGCAGAGCTGCAGAGCCGCCTGGTCTCCCGCGTCCGTCAGTCCATTCTCACGTCCTTCTGTCCATCGAACGCGCTCTGCAGGAGCAGTCACGAGACAGAAGCCGGTAGGAGACCCGGGTGCCCACCACCCTAATCAGTATCCTGCACGATAAGGAAGGGGTGGGGTAGGAGCGGCCTGGGAGGGGTCCTGCTCCGATGGAGAGAGCTAGATGCCAGCTGAGCGGCCCTGCTATGGACCCGGGTGTTCTACCTCCACCCCCACCCCCGCCCGGCTGATTGATGACTCCAGCTGTCCCAGTGGGAGCGAGTGGCTAGCCCCAGTTCATGGGTGTGGCCACCCCATCCATGGCCTGCATGCCCCTGGGAGTAGAGCCGTGGCCCTGCTCCACCTGATCAGTCCAAGGGTTATCAAGACTCCGTCTTCCTCAGACAGGAGCACTGGATGCAGGATCCCGCCAGTGCCCTGGGACAAGCATCCTGTGGCAGGCAAGCTCCCCCAGACTGTACCCTTAGTGAATCAAGCTTCAGGTCTCTGGGTGCTCAGTGGGAGACTGTAGGAGAGGGGCTGCAGTGTAGACTAGGATTGTGGGCCACAGAGGGCCTTCAGTGGAGGAACTGTGGGTGCTACCAGTTCCAGAAAATGCCTTAGGGATAGGAGAGAGTGGTCACTGGAGAGGGTTTTCAATGTCAATGCCAGTGGTGGTAGGAGGTTGTTAGTTTGGCAGGAGTCCAGGCTGTGGTCACTGGAAGCTCTCGTATTTAAGGGCCTTAACAGTAGACGACGGGTTCTAAGGACTCGCTGAGGGTGTGGTCAGGCAACTGCAATGGGGGTGGGGTGCGCTCAGGGAGCCTCAACATAGAGGGTCCTCACTGTAGTACCTGGGAGGGTAGAAATGGAAGTCTACGGTGTGGACACTGGGCGGGGGTGTGAGGGTGAGTCTAAGGGGCTCTCAAGTATGTGGAGAAGGGGCAAGCTGTGAGGCTACGGCTGGGATGCCGGCGAGGCTATGAATGTGCAGACGCCGGGCCTCCATCCCAGGGAGGCAGCCGCAATGCAGGGCTAAGGGTGTGGTCAGGGAGGTCTCAGGACCCGATTGTGTGAGCTACATGGGGGGACTTCCAGTACAGGGCTTCAGGTGTGGTCAAGGGACTGTGGTGGGGCAGTGGAGGTGTGGGGAAACACTCTAGTGCAGGGCTGAAGATATTCGGGGGAGCTCAGTACAGGGCTCTTGTATGTGTGTGGGATAGATGCTGTGGGAATGGCCCAGGCTCTCAGTGCCAGGGCTGTGGGAGTGCGGATGGAGGCAGCCGCAGCGCTGTGCCGTGGGAGTGACCAGGGGTCTGCAGTAGGGGCCATGTGAGAGCACATCAGTACAGGGCTGGGGCGTGGGCAGAGAGGTCTCAGTACTAGGTTAAGGGTGTGGTCGGGGGGAATAGGCCCAGGATGGAGAGCTGAGGCTGAGTGCAGGAGGGCTGTGGGAGTGTGGACTGGTGTGGCAGAGGTCGGGGTGTGGCTGGGAGGCCTCCTGGAGGGCTAATGGTGTAGACACAGGGGAAGAGTGCTCTGGTCCAGGCCATAGTCCCACTGTCCATCATGCTTCTGGGGGCTTGTAACTCTGCAACCTCCACTTAAACTAGCCCCCCAATCTCCTGTTCTTCTTACACTCCACAGATTGGGAGTTTACAGCCCCAGTGGGTGGCAAGGGGCCAGGAAGCCATGGTTGTGCCCCAGGCACTGGGAGTGCTGGGGTGCCCCACCCGTGGGCCCCTGTTCCCCAGCCCAGCCCAGCCCAGCAGCACTGGGAGCTTCTCCCTGAGCCGCCCTGACACCATCCTGCCCTTAGCAACATTCTCCAAGCAGCACCACCCTCCCTTAGCAACTGTCTCCAGGCTTCACAAACTGTGGCCAGGCCAGCCCCAAGCTCCGGCTCCCCTCATGTTTTTGTTTAACAGCAAATAGTAACAAGGTCCTGGCTGGGCCAGCTGCACCCCTGCCTACGGCATACACCCCTGATTGTGTACTGGCTTCCTTCTCAGCCTGGGCTGAGTCTTGCTGGGTCCTCATGACCTGACAGAGACACTTTCCTCACTAAATACCTGCCCAACCAGCAGCCTGGCATGGCCTTCACCCAACTTGGCATGGGACTCCCAGTGAGGGGGGGCCTGCTCTGCCACCATCACTTCCACCCAAGCAGGCTTTGTGCCAGGGCCAGACAAAGCCATGGCCCCAGCCGCTGCCCTCACAGTCTTTCTGGACAGTACTACTCTGTTCCCAGCCTGGTGTGGGCATCATGATTTCATCTTCTGAACTCTCATCAGATGCCAGGGCTGGCATTGAGCAACAGGACCTTTCCTCTTGGGGTGTTGGGGCCCACGGAGACACTAGGTGCTGGCCCCTATTCCCAGGCAGGCCAGCTCCAGCTTTCAGGGTACTTGGCAGAAGTAGCCACAACTCACTTCCAGCTTTTGAAGGGTAGACCTTTACATTCTGTGCCTTGGGGAGGGGTGTGGCAGCTTGGTGGGGAGATGACCAAGGTGGGTCTCTACAGGGTGGCATGGCAGCGAGCACAGATGTGGCTGGGCTGGAAGAGAGCTTCCGCAAGTTTGCCATCCATGGAGATCCCAAGGCCAGTGGGCAAGAGATGAATGGCAAGAACTGGGCCAAGCTGTGCAAGGATTGCAAGGTGGCTGATGGAAAGGCCGTGACAGGGACCGACGTTGACATCGTCTTCTCCAAAGTCAAGTGAGCCCCAGAGAGTCCCTGCTTCTGATGTTCCCAGAAGGTTGGGAGTTGGGGGGCTGGAACTTTGGAGGGAAGGGGGGAAACTCACAGTGTCCACATACATGACAGGGCAAAGTCTGCTCGGGTCATCAACTATGAGGAGTTCAAGAAGGCCCTAGAAGAGCTGGCATCTAAGCGATTTAAGGGGAAGAGCAAGGAGGAGGCCTTCAATGCCATCTGCCAGTTGGTGGCAGGAAAGGAACCAGCCAACGTGGGCGTCACCGTAAGTGCCCTGCTGGTTTTGGGTGGGCACTGAGGGAGTTGTGGGGGACCTTGACTGGGAGTGGGAGGGCTGGGCTCCCTAATCAAGTGTCCCTGGGGGCACTCTGTCAAAACAGAAAGCAAAAACAGGGGGTGCTGTGGAACGGCTGACCGACACCAGCAAGTACACAGGCTCCCACAAGGAGCGCTTCGACGAGAGCGGTAAGGGCAAGGGCATTGCTGGACGGCAGGACATCCTGGACGACAGTGGCTATGTGAGTGCCTACAAGAATGCAGGCACTTATGACGCCAAGGTGAAGAAGTGAGGCCTCGGAAGGCCCCCCAGCACAGCTGCCCCCACCAGAGGCTCAGGCCTGGGCCCAAGGGGCATGTGGAGCAAGAGAGCCCGGTCTCCCTGCTGGACCTGCCACCCAGCGCTTACTGCCCAGCCAATGGGGCCAGCCCACCAGACCTCCGACCCAGACTGCTCTGTGTCTCCTTCCCTCTACTCGTTCCTCCCCAACTTCTGTCCATCTGGGGAGAGTCTGTGCCTATAGCCTCACCGCCCTAACCTAACCCTGGGCATGGCTGACCCCTACCTGCTTGCCTCATATTTAAGCTGCTGCTCTGGCCAAGTGCCTAAATCTTACCCAGACCTCAATAAAGACACCTTTTGTACCAATATGGACTGGTTGGGTATATGCTGATGAGGGTAATGTCATCCATATCTACTGAATTCTCATGTCGCATGTGTGTCACACCTGCTGATCCTGCCACTAGCAACCTTACCCAGAAAGACACAGTAGGTCCCTCCCATGTGCACAGAGCCAGACTACCTTTGAACGCGCCGTTGGGAAATCTAAAGCCTTTATACCTCAGACCTGATCGAGAGTTCCAACATCACAGCTTGCTTTTTCCAACAAGGACCTCAGTCTCAGTCTCTCCACTTTCATACTAGGAGGGGGATGAGACAGCAAAGTTGGCCTAGGCTTGGCCTAGGCCAAACACTGGCAGAGGCAGTGTCAGGCCTGGCTCTAGACACCCATCCCCAGGGGGCCACCAAGCCAAGTCATTCTGGGGTCCAGCTCAGAATATCTGAAAATGCAGGGCCAGGAAGAGTAAATAGTCCAACTCCTCCCCACTTTACAGCTGAGGAAACTGAGGTCTAGTGTGTGGAGGGGTCTCTGCAGAATTACGCTGGAACCTGGCCTCTCGCCTCCCAGGCCAGGCTTCCTCACTTAGCAAGCCCCAACTCTGGGGACCTAGATGTCCAGTGACAGCTCGGCCCCCAACACCAGCCTTTGCAGGTGAGCAGGGTACCCAACAGTGAAGGGAGTTCTTGCTGATTCCTTCTCATTTGTTCAACATCCCAGATTGGGAGGAAGGTGGAAGCCTTTTTGGTTTCAAGGAATCCTCAGCCTCTGGATCAAACTTTTCTCCTCTCTGAGGCTCTGGGTGTCAGGCAAGAGCTATTCCAAAGCCTAGGCCGGCCAACTCTCCTTCCCTTCCTGCAGTGACAAGTGGGCTGGTTGGGACTTAGGGCCTGCCTAGGCGAGGCGGCTCCTAAGGGTGTTAGAAAAGGCTTAAAAGCACATGCTCATAAATACCTCCTTTTCCTGAGCCAGATAACAAGCCAAGCTGAGCAACTGTTTATTTCCTCATCCCACAGGCTGTCCTGTGATGTTTCTGCCCCAGGTGAGCCCAACTTCACTTGGCAGCAGGGATGTGGAGGAATACCATGGCTCTAGACAGGGCCGCTAGGGATGTGAGGTGGGAATTAGAGGGCAGCAATCAGCACTGGCCATAGCAGACCCTTGCCTGAAACTGACAGTCCTGGGCTCCTCTTGAGTCTGTTCACACACTGCTCTGAAGAGAAGTGGTTCAGAGAACTCTCTCTCTCCTACTGGCAAATATTAGGAAGAATAATTCCTCTAGCCTTTGTTTGAATATGCAAGCTTACTTAAATGAGCATAATAGAAGTGAAACCCAAATCCAGCTCTCACTAAAGTATCCTCACAGTAAAGAGAATTTAGCTATTTCAAACAGAGCAAGGCTCCCAGCCATTAATCTGTAGGTGAGTGCAGCATCCAATGTCTAGGGGAGCAGGGATTTGCCCCTCGTGTGACTTAAGGAACTCACAAGGAGAACCCACAGCCTCTTCAAATTCTACCTTGAAGGACAACAGCCCCCTCTTAACAAGCGGTTATGGAGCTTGGAGGAAATGACTAGATTCTTGGGCTGCTATCAGATGCTCACAGGGGAAGGAGAGAAAGGTTGGAACTGAAGAATTACCTTCCCCCTGATGTTCTGCCCAGTAGGTTGGTGTGCATTGGGCTGGGATCTTGAAAATGACAACCTAGGCTTGGAAGGTTCTGACAAGCTGTCCTGACTCACTAAGGTGCAGCCTTGGAGGACAGGCACAGGAAAGCGGTGGGGTTGGGGGACCATCCTTACTAACATTTCCCTAGTGTGCAAGCTCAATTCAAAGAATTGCTTGACTCCTTGATACAGTCTCCTTTTGTGAATCCACATACAATCCAGAGGTTGGTGAATTTTATTTATAACTTAGAAATGTGTGATCTTGGTTGTGATCTTCCCGTCTCATTATTATGGCAATGCCTACTCTCCTCCCCTGCACAGCATCTGGGTCAGGGGAGCAAACGAGTATCTAATCTTTCCATCTGTTCTCCCTCTGACATGACGTTGAAGATGAAGAGAGGCAGAACACAGCCATCAGGGGACATCCTCTGCCTTCTATGCATCCTCTGGCAACAATAGCTACCTGAGCGACTACTGAAGCGGAACCATTCTTAGAAACATTTCCATTATCTTTTCCCATTGATTTTTAAAATGCCCAATTAGGATTAAAAGAAAGATTGTAACCTGTGTCTGAAATACAAGGTACTTGTGTGTAAAGTGCACGCTGAGCCCAAAGCTAATGTCAGAGGCCTCATCTAGGCTGGACGGCACCAGCTTTCTCCTTAAACCTAGCTCCCTCCCCCTCCCCCTGCAATCCACTCTTCTTACAGGGAAGCTCTCAAACACTAGTCTGCCACTCTGCCACTCCTCCCTTCTAAAATCCTCAAGAAGCTGTGCAACCTCACTCCTCCGTATCTCTTGCAGTCCCTCTGCTCCCTGGCTAGATCATGTTCCCTCCCATCTTGTGACCTTTGCATATACTGTTTCTCTCCTCTCCCACTGCCTGTGCCCTGGGCCCTATGCTTTGGCAGGTACCTTCCATTCATTCTTCTGGTCTCAGCTGAGAGATCATCTCTTTAAGGCACATTGTCCTCACATTATACCTCCCAGGCTAGGGCAGGCCCCTGTCCTCTCTAGGCCCCATGACCCACATCTCCCTTGGGGGTGTCCAGAACCCAGTTCTTGGTAGGAGGCTCTGCACCCCCTCTATCTGCCATTCTACTCAACATGTTCTCATTGACACTTTCTTCAATTGCCCAGAAGATGAACAACTCACATCTTTCTTTCCAGGGCATCTTTAGGCTTTTGTTTAAACCTGTCTGGTACCAATGCCAAGCTCAGAATTCCATCACAGGGGCTTTGGCTTTTCTCCCTGACTAAAGGACTGCTTCAAGGGCAGACACCAGACCATATCACCTTTTCATCATAGTATAAGGAAACTTAAAACATGTTTGATGAATCAGTAAACATGGATTCTCTAAAAATTTCTTCTAAAAGGAAACACATCTAAACAGGGATGTTATTTTTTAACCTGTGTAACCTATTACACAATTTCCAGTGACAGTGAAGAAAAGGTCTGTTTTTTTTTTTCCCTCTTCAACACTTTCAGCCAAATATTTTTTTTCAGCCAAATATTTCTATGTGACACAATGACTAGGACAAAGTGCCAACTATTTCTGTAGGCAGAAGGAAAGAATGATTCCATGGGAGGAGACAAAGAAATAAAAAGGGCCAATACAATGTAATCAGAATAAATTTGTTTTGCTTAAGCTTGTAGTAAAAACCACTATACTAGTGGCAATGGTCCTGGGAGCCCCCCGCAGCTAAGAGGGAAGCTGCAGAAAAGAAAAGGTGTTCCATAAACACCTAGTTCCATAAACTAGGCTCTGGGACAGAGTCTGAGACACTCTGTATGAGATACTGACCCGTGTCATGTGCCACTGGAGAGGAGGAAGACAGAGAGCTTTTCCCAAAGGGTGACGATCTCCCCAAATGATGGCTTGTCTCAGGTGGGAGGAGTGCTTTCCCGGAATAGCCTTTTTGCTCTTTATTCAGCTGCTGCAGCAGATACTCATTAGTTACCACCAGGGATCTGCAGCACAGGGGGAAAGGCAGTGTTGAAGCCATAAAAGCAAAGTAGGTGCCATTCAGAACTGAAATATTTACTAAAGACAAATGTAAAATGAAGTAATATCTTTAAATAGAAAGAACTGTCCAATTTATGAGTGGATTATTTTAGAAGCAGGCTGACCGTTTCTTCATTACAGTTCTGGTTCTGTTCCAGACTGACTACAGCAATAACATAGTTCACATTTTTTTTTAAGATTTATTTATTTATTTATACAGAACTGGGGTACAGGCCAGAGATGTGGAGGGTGAGAGGATTCACCAGAGACAGAGTGGGGAGCAGAACAGACAGATCAACACAGTACACTGCTGAGGGGAGCAGTGGGCGGGTCAGGAGAGGTGGATCAAACTCGCCATGTGGACCAAACTCACGCGTAAGTGGCTTTGGCTTCTTAGTGCAGTGCTTTAACCTGCTGTGCCACCAGGGAGGGCCCCATCGTTCACATTTTATATTGTAATTGTTCTGTTTTCCAAAGTACTTTCATGATGAGATAAGTAGAAGTACTGGGAGGATGAGCACCTGACCGGGCCTCCAATTTCTACCCTCAAATCTGAACTTGTATATCTTCAAATCTACCCTGCCTCTACATTTAAGTAATGATGACTGTATTCTTCTTCTTTTTTTTTTAAAGATTTGTTTATTTATGCACATAAGAACTGGGGTATAGTCCACAGGTGTGGGGGGGTGAGGATTCACCAGAGAGAGTGGGGAGTGGAACAGGTGGATTTACTGAGATACACTGCTGATGGGAGCAGCGGGCAGGACAGGAGAGGTCTGCTGTGCCATGTGGGTCAGCGACCTGGCTGGGGATTGAACTCATGCCACAGTGGCTGGCAATAGTTTGTTAGCACTGAGACTTTAACCTCTGTATCACCAGGGCCTCGAGGCCAATGACTGTATTTTTGAACTCTGTTACCATGTAATATTGTAAGTCAGCACAGATTGCTCCTCCCACAAATGATGTGTATACAATGCCATTCATTGCAGAACTATTGCAGAAAGACTATCAACTTGCGCCTTTGTGGTGGCCTAGGGGTTAAGTCTCAGTGATAATACCACTACCATCTGAGGTCATTGCACCCACATGGCACAGCAGACCTCTCCCATTTCATCTGCTGCTCCCCTCAGCAGTGTATTAGATCTGTCTGTTCTGTTCCCCACTTTGTTTCTGGTGAACCCTCTCACCCCCTGCACCTCTGGCCTATACTCCAGTTTTTGTATGCATAAATAAGTAAAAATAAATATTTTTTGTTTTTTTTTTTAAAAAGATACTATCAACTCAAATGTCTGTCAATAAAGCACTAAACAAACACAGTGGAGCCCTATACAAGTGGGTTATGAATGAGAACTAACTATATATAACACTGTAAACAGATTTCTAAGATAAAATGTTAAGCCAACATTATGCCCCTTTTTATATGATAGAGAAAAAATACCAATACATACCCACACCCACAATGGAAGTCTAGTGGGAGGAAAGGAAAGGAAAGAAGAGAGGGGTAAGGAAGTAGAATTTGTTTGAATTTATTATATTTTGTAGATTTGACTTTGGGATCATGTAAATGTTACATAAGACTAAGCAAAAAAATTTAAAAGTTCTCTACAAATGGAAAGTGAAACAAATTGATCTTACATTTTGAACTGATTACTAACACACAGAGGGCCCTCCCTGGTGGTGCAGCAGGTTAAAGCTCAGTACTGCTAACTTGGCCCCCACCCACTGCTTCTGTGAAAGTTCAATCCCCACCCTGGAGGGCACAGAAGGCGCAGCAGACCTCTCCTGACCCGTCCGCTGCTCCCCTCAGCTGTGTATTTCCTCGATCTGCTGTTCTGCTCCCCACTCTGACTCTGGTGAGTCCTCTCATTGCCCCTGCACCTCTGGCCTGGCCCGCAGTTATGTCTGCATAAATAAATTTAAAAATCTTAAAAACACACACATTGCAATTTGATACTAGATTATTAAAAGATATATTCTAATGTTCTTGAAGTGTGGCACCTAGACCAGCTGCAAGGGTCTAATACTGCCTCAAATAGAAATATAAGTTTGCAGTTCTCAGACCAAACCTTCTGCATCAGAAACTTGGGGGGTGAGGGTAGGCAAGATGCATTTCAAAGTTTTTCAGGAGATTCTGATGCATACCTCAGCCTGAGAATCATAACTTGACATTACTTATGTTTGAAATAATCATAATGAGAAAAATACATTTAAGAAGTCCAAACAAGTTCTGGGTCTAATCCTCTGAAAATGAACAAGCTATTTCAAGGAAAATCAGGAAGTGAAGTCTGGGGCTTTAAGTCTGGATTCTTACATTCAGATTTCACTGAAAATTCTAGTAAAGGTGTCTGACAAGTCAAGATGTCAAGGGCGTCTCTAAATGTACAACAGCAGGGAGGCTCCCTCTGACGTCTTGTCTACCGGCACACTGCGGGTAGTGCTTTGAAAAGGCTGATGCTAGTGAGCTCCTGTGATGAGAACATACACATTGGGCCCTCTCCCTGTCACCCTCTCAGCATATTCCTGACATTTCTTTTGTAATCATTAGCAGCCGGATGTTTTCCGAAGAGCCAGATGACTGACTTTAGGTATTCATGATGTCCAAGGGAAGCTGGCTGACCCAAACAGCTCTCTCCCTATATCAAGTGAGAAACTTGAGGTGTTGTAACTCACCATTGGCAGCAAAGACATTTAGCACCTAATGTATTTCGGAAGCAGTACTTTGATCCCTGAATTAATTGGCCTACATACAGGAGACTTACACATAGAGTGGAGTTAATTTTAAGAAGTATGTAGATATTGTCAAGCAAAATAAAGAGATAAAGGGGAGTAAATATTGTTTCCAGAGTCAGTTAACCCTGTCCTACCTCTGACTTTCATGGAGAAGGGCCACTGTCTCTTCCAGCTTTTTTAGCTGGGCAAGTTCCTGGTTCAGGCAAGCTACCTGCATGTTCAGCTGTTGGTTTTTGCGCAGAAGATCATCTACAAAAGGAACAGTAGCCAAGGATGAGCAGGATTCCACGCTGCAAGTCTTTGAGCAGAGCTTGTTCTCAGGTGGACATCCTGAAAAACTGGGGGCCCCTCTGTACCCACTCCCACATTTCATTCATGTTCTCTCCCTTGTAGAAAGCAGACATGGTGGCAAGAAAATGGGGTTTAGCAACAGATAGATCTGAATTAAAATTCAACTGCTTACTATTTTACGTGCTAGTTTATTTTTTCTGAGTTTCCCTGGAGATAATAGCCCTGCCCCAGAGCTCTGCTGTGAGGGTTAAGGAGACACTAACAGCATAGACAATCAGTAATCAGGCCACCCTGTAGTCTCCATTTTAGTTCATGAATGTATCTTTCACTCCCTGTAGAGTGTGTAAAAACATCTGGAACTGTCTCAGGCAATAAGTGCTCTCAAAAACTGGATTTGTGGCCAAGACATTCATACCTAACTCACCAAATGTTACCACTGCCTGTAAAAGTACAAGAACTATGGTTGTAAGGAAGTCAGTGTTCTGGAACAGTACTTCAGACTTTAATATGCTTACAAATCACCTGCAGATCTTGTTAAAATCAGATTCTGATTTCAGTCAGTCTGATGTAGGACCCAATATTCTACATGTCTAACAAGTTCCAAGGTGATGCTAATATTGCTCAGTTGCTACTCACGCTTCGTGCAGCAAGGTCTAGTGGAAAACAGGGTTGCAAAAATTTCATTTATCACCAACCAGTGAGCCCAAATACTGTACTGGGCCTCATGGTTGACTGAAAATAGGTATCTGGTGAACAAACACATACTTATTTTTAGAGTAGGTAAGTTGAGATGCCTTAATTATTCAGGTTTGTGAGAATCAGATAGTGATGAGATTAAATTCTGGAAATTTAATGCTGACTTCCGTATCATTTCTCATGTAAATCCAAACGCTTATGTTTACTTAGGAGTGCTGAACTAGAGGTTTAATGTCGAGTAGACTTTATTTTTCTAAAAGACTGGCCTAAATAAACCATGATAATAACAAAGTAGCACAAGAGTCAAGACTTCAGTGGGATATTATTTTTCACTTATACAAAGTATTAGCAGGGTGGAGTGAGCAGGCATTCAAATACATTCACAACTGAAACAATCTTTCTTGGGAGTAATCAGGCAATGTGTAACAAAAACCTCAAAAGTGTTCACATCTTTTGACCCACTAATTCTATCTAGGAATGTCTCCTAGGATTAAGTTTTAAATGTATATTAAGATTTACGTACACAGATGTTAAAGGCCACCTTATTTATTACAATACACATATTAGGACTCTCAGTTCCATCAGAAGGGAAAAAAGATTATCTCAGAGAAGCAATTTTGCTCTAAGGGCTTTCATTTCAGATCTTTTTGATTGTTTAAAAATTTCTTTAGAATTACTTTAGAACATAAATAATGGCAACTTAATAATAGCTAACATTAAAAACAACTATTCAGAGGACTAGATAAATATGGTATGTGGTATTATAGAAAATGCCCATACTATTGAGTTAGTAACAGTCGGGTGTAATTATCTAGAGTAATTGTAATTGTAAGGGAAACTGCATTAGGGTTTGAGAGAACATTCTGGGGTAAAGAAGTGTACTGTATTTTGGGATGGATTTAATGAGTGTGTGTGTGTGTATTATTTGTCAAAACTCATCAAATTTAAAATATGTGCATTTTGTTGTAAATAAATTATTTTTTAAAAATAAAGACATAATTGGCCCTTCCTGGTGGTGCAGCAGGTTAAAGCACAGCACTAAGAAGCTAAAGCCACTTCCGCATGAGTTCGATTCCTGCCTGTCCCGGAGGCAACCACATGGCGTAGCAGACCTCTCCTGACCCGCCTGCTGCTCCCCTCAACAGTGTACTTCGTCAATCTGCCTGTTCTGTTCCCCACTCTGTCTCTGGTGAAGCCTCTCGCTGCCCCTGAGCCTCTGGTCTGTACCCCAGTTCTGTATGCACAAATAAATAAATCTTTAAAAAAAAAGAAAGATGTAATTTTAAATTTTGAATTATGGTGGAAGAAAATATACCCCAAAACACTAAAGGTGGTTATTACTGGACAGTGAGGTTATACCTTCCCAACTTTTTCTATAAAGCTCATGTTCTGCTAGAATCAGAAAACACACACACACACATACAAACAGGTGCCATACTCAAAATTAATGGCAAAACCAATAACATTTGGACTTGGTTTACACTGACAAAGAACTTCATTTGGTAAATCCAGACACTTGCATTACAGTTCACCGGTGGTTTCCATTTAGGATACCATGTGAGATCTTGATGAAGGTTCTTAAATGGGTCATCAACAGACAAACAACTGTTTTGGGACACACCGCACTTTGCTTTCCTGAACTTACCGTAAGTATGAGGTTGGGGCCCACTCGCAACTGAGGTGGCAGTACTTTCTTCCAACTGCTGGACTTTCTCTGACAAAATCAGGTTTTCTTCCAGCACTCTAACCAGTTTTTGCTTCAAACTTTCCTTTAGATCAGAAAACAAAATCCAAAAAGATTCAATCTGAAATTCTGAGGAGTGAAGACTGAAAAAATGTTCCCTCTGTTTAGTGATAAACTGAAGGGGAGTAAGACTCTCTATGACTTTCCCATTTAATTCACTGGTAAACAGCTTAAGTGCAGCAATCTTTCCTATGAGTTATCTACTATTCTGTGGATACCAACTCTTGTACTGACATTATATTGACATTCTGAGTCACTTATTGGAAGTTTCTAAAAACTGAACTTGGTGTCTGAAAGTCCTATAATGCTGAGGGTAAAATATTTAAGTATATCATGAGTCACAAACCAGCAAGCCTGGTGCTCTAGGAATGGCCCCTAGTCTAGGACTCTGCTTCATCCAAGGGAGGGAGAAGAAAACCTCAGAGATAATCCAACTTCCCTCATCAGAATCAGGCCCAAACCTTCAAGAATATGATCCTGAACATTTTCATTCTAGGGTCTTTTGTTTTCCTTTTCCATTTCAAATCTTTGTCTAGAATTCGGAGACCAGGGCTAAGCTTAGGGAGTCATCCCCACAGGGATGTGCATGTTGTCCTTGTTATAACAAGTCTTGTGTTCCTGATTTGCCCAGTCTAACCTTTTCATATTTTGGTTCATGGTGATGATTATGGCACAGAGCTGTTTTAGTCTTGCTGCTCTGTTCTTTTCTAGTAAAGGAAGAGTAGGGAGGAAAATGAGAGCGGTATACCATATCATTAGGGACCAGATGCCCAGCCTCCTTCAGTTCCATTTCCCTCCTGCGGAATGTTTTTGGTGTGTCTTCAGGATGTGAGCGACACCACTGCTGACAAGGAGCAGGGACTACCAAAGTCAGAAGCAAATCTCGGGCAGGACCTGCCAAAAATTCAGGCTGGTCACACGGACCAATCTTAAAGCTAAAGCACAGAATTTCTAGTCAGTAACTACTAGCTCTATAGGACAAACAAGGTACTGTAATATCTCCTCTTTAGTAAGAATTTACTAAGTGGATATTAAGAAGTATTTAATGATGGATAAGAAATTATATCCCATATCCTATGGAGACACAACTGTAGACCCTCACGAGTGTAGGTTCTGTGTTATTTCTGAGTCACTGAGGAGTGGCTCCAGGAGACAATATCCTATAAAATGAGAGCAAAAGGTCAATGTGAGGAGGAAAGTAATCGTGCGGGGGTAGGGTGGGGTGGGGTGGATAAGTGTGGGGGGATCATGGGGAAAAGGGGTTGGGGAAAGGGTAGGTAAACTAGGATTTCTCCTGTATTCCCCTTGGAAATGAAAACAATACATCTAAGCCAAACAACTTAGAATTGAAATTTCCAGTTTTTAAACTTGTATATTCCCCAAATCTCCCTAAATTATTCTTCCACTAAACAACCAATAAACACATGGGGCTAACATTTGTAAACTTCTTTCTCCCCAAGTTCCAAAAAAGCATCCCTAAAAAAGAGTCCAGATCACTCACTCATTTAAATTTTTCAAATTTTAAAATTTTAGCAAGGATCTCAAACGCTGATGATCAAAATCTATTTCTGGTGTATTCTATACTGCCAATAAAAAAATCTCTTTGTAGGGCCCTCCCTGGTGGCGCAACAGGTTGAAGCACAGCACTATGAAGCTAGTCACAGCCACTTTAGCAAGCGCTCAATCTCACACAAGGCACAGCAGACCTCTCCTGTCCCTCCGCTGCTCCCCTCAGCAGTGTACTTCGTCAATCTGCCTGTTCTGCTCCCCGCTCTGTCTCTGGTAAATTCTCTCACTGCCCCTGCACCTCCTGCCTGTACCCCAGCTCTGTAAGCATAAATAAATCTTTTAAAAAAAACTAAAAAAATCTCTTTGTAAATATTAATATGACCATGTTCTATTTTATATGTCTCATCAATATAAATTATTCAAAGACTACAAAAAAATAAGTTACAAGAGGAACAAATAATCAGTAGGTAAAGAAAGTATGCTGATAACAAAACAAAAACAGGGAAGGAAGATATAAAAAAAATCCTGCAGACTTGCCTATTACTGTGTCACTGAGATGTTTTGGTAAGTGATCACAAAAACAATTTTCTCTGCAAGTTAAGTGGCTGAATGGCACTATGGGGACACAAAGCAGAAGAGCTGAGCCTGTCTTCAGGAACTGAGAATGCAACTTACCAAGAAACTTCTTGTTGAGGAGAAGGGAGCCAGAGCCATTCCAGTGCTTATCCACAAGCTCTAACAGCTGTCTTAGGACAGTGGCCACATGTGATGTTCTGGCAGAGATTGGGGGGCTGTGGTTTCCTGGCAAACCATACAAACTGCCCAGGTCACTAGAGAGAGGCTCAAGAAAAAAAACAACCCAACTATTTGTCATTCTTACACAATAAGGAAGTGAGAAGTTGGACATTTAAAGTGTTAACATTAAAAAAAGAAAAAGAAAAAAAACAAATAAAAATGGTTTCATCTTTCAGTTTGAACTTGAAAAGAGTATTATTTATGACCAAGGCAAGTGCAGTAACAAATTCAAGAACAATTTCAAAAGCAATGGAATCTGTAATTTTCTATTATAATTTTCTGTAGAAAACTATTCTGGAGAACAAAAATGTTTCCTTTGACATCTATGATTTAATATATAACAAAAGATTAAATAGCAGAACATTTTTTAAAAGCATGCATCACAAAATGGGAAGTAATTTGATAAACATTATATCTCACAACACCTTAAATTTAATATATTAATATATAATACACATAAATGTTCTATAACACTTAACATTTTTTTGGATCAGTACTAATTCAGTACTATATAATTCAACAAGAATTATATAGATAAATAGATATGTATAGATATGTGCAGTAAAATTTACAATTGTTTATTATTCATTCAGATATGATATATATCTACATTAATTTGTATCTGAGTGAATAACAAGTAATTATGAATTTTAATGTATAGCATATCTACCAAGCTTTTCTGTACAGTCTCATGGACTTCAGGAAAGCTGGTATATATTAAAAACAGCCAAATTAGGCCCTCCCTGGTGGCACAGTTGGTTAAAGCACAGTACTAAGAAGCTGAAACCACTTCCGCATGAGTTCGATTCCTGTCTGTCCTGGAGGTGACCACATGGCCCAGCAGACTTCTCCTGACCCGCCCGCTGCTCCCCTCAGCAGTGTACTTCGTCAATCTGCCTGTTCTGCTCCCCACTCTGTCTCTGGTGAAGCCTCTCGCCGCCCCTGAGCCTCTGGCCTGTACCCCAGTTCTGTACGTACAAATAAATAAATCTTTAAAAAAAAAAAGCCAGATTACTTCCCAATCTTATATTCTTTGATTTAAAAAAAAAAATTGATGCTTGATTAGCTAATACTCTCATATCTGACAGCTATGAAACAGAACCCCAAAGACAGGGATATTTATGACTTGAGTCACACATGTGGCCTATGATTAATAAGGAAAGGCATTACAAATAGGATAAATATTTATTCCACAGATCTGTACTGGTTACTGATCATATTCACAGGGAGCTTTTAACAGGCACGGTGAATCTATGAAGAGGTAAAAGATGAGGTCTTTTAAGAAGTTAACATGATCTGGGGAGAAATTCATAAGGCCTAGTTATACCACAAAGCCACTTTAAGTGGTACCTATCAAAAATGAATATTTGATGTCAATGGTTTTTCAAATATTGGTAATTTGTGTTCTATGGAACAAGTAGAAAACATATGGGCCTTTAAACATTTTCTCTCATTTATCACAATGGTGAGGATCGGGGATAATTTTTAAGAACTTTGAAATAATTTTATTTTTTTCAGTTGTAGTATTCAGCAAATTATGCCTCATGACTTTTTGATAATATTTTAATTATTTTACATAACTTGCCTATGATTCTAGTCAACTGGTCAAAAATAAATTTTCTAATCACAAGTTCACATACAGTTTGTGTTTCATGGGATATTTTAAAATAACTTTTAAAATGTTCTTTTCTTTTTAGCATTTTTTGATATTTTTATAGAAACTGAACAGTATGTTTCTTTTGCATTTATATTCAAGCAGCTCTTTAATACAGCTTTTAATATAAAGAAAAATAGTATCTATAAGGAAAATAGAAATGGGAGTTAGGATAGAAAAGTACACTGAGATTATAATTGCTATTTAACAATAGAAAATGAAAGAGGTGGAACAATTCTTAGAACATGTCTTAATTATATTAGCATCCCCAATACCCTAAGTGTTGCTATGTATTCTGGCAAAAAAGTGGGGGGGGGCAAGTAAGAAAAATTAAGAAAATACTGTTCCTTTTGTTGTAAAAAAAAATTAGTCACCACCAAAGTTTTGAAAACTTAATAGGAAGTATTTAAAGAGTAAGAAAAATGACTCCCCCCAAAGCCCTGTAAACCCCAGCCAGTGCACAAAAATATTTCCAATAATTCAAAAATAAGTGACTAGAAATAGTTGTTTTTGACAAACCACCTGCTTCCTTTAGGGTAGTATATGAGTAAATGACACATGATTAAATTCATAGGACAAACATCATGGGCTCAAGGGAAAAGGGGACCCCTAAGAGCACTGGTTCCTGTAGACTTGATGATGAAAGTAGGGTCTGAGGAAAAATTAATATTCAACAGGCAGAGGAATGCATGCAAAGGCAGGAACCAAACTCAGTAAGAATGAAACTCTACCATACAACACTAACTAGCATACTACAATGTTATTAATGATATTGTGTATGTGACACTGGTTCTTGATTTGTTGGTCATTCTCTGAATCATTCTCAGGCTAAACTCCCTAGCATACTCTAATTCATCATCTGCTTGCTGCCATTGTGGAAAAGATTTAGAATAATTTAAATTTCTAGACAGTAAAGCAACGCTTTTAGAAGAATGTTGTCAAATAGTCATTTGTGGCCCAAGAAAATACGTAAACGTGATATGATTATGAATGTCAATGCAACAGAGATCACTTCTGACCAAACTAGAGTTCTCCCCTCACATCCCAACACATCCTAACATCCCTAGCAACTTTTGCATTCCTTTCCACTGGCAAGCTCTGTTGGCCATTTCTTCTTATCAAAGTACTCCCCTGTCATGTTTATGCTCTGGAAGCAGATTAGGGACTCTTCCCTGTGAAGGAAATGAGAAAATGCAGAAGAGGGGAAATGACTTTCCCAAGGGCAGAAGAATCACAGGCACTACTAGACTGGCAGTATTAAACACTAGCTTCTGAAATTCCTTTGTACTTTCAGCGCTATTGGTCAAAACAACTGCATCCCACAACAGAATCCCATTCTGGTAGTGGACCTGATATATTTCTTGTACAAGCACAAACAAGCCAACACTTGCCTCAGTGACAGTAGCATCTCTGAAGCCATGCTTTGGATTCAGGGTGGCAAGGATGTTGTCTTTCCTTTTGAATCCTCTTCTTGATGGGCTTAATGACCTTTTGGTTGAATTCTCTTTGTTTTCTGAAGTCCCAGAAGGCAACAGCAGCGTCCGTAAAGAGTCTTCTAGGACAGAGTTGTTTGGGAAAGAGCCACGTGCTGATGTTAAGTCACTGAGGCTGGTGGATAACTGTTCTACATTGACCAGCAAAGCAGGGTCACTGTTGAAATGGGTTGTGGCATACAGATCTGAGGAAGAAACAGGCTGGGAGATGAATCTGCCATCCTACTCCCTCAGGTCCTACTTCCATCCTTACTCTGGAGTCTAAGGATCACTCTCTCTCTCTCTCTCTGACATACACCATAAACTCTAAATTCGCTTTCTCCAACTGATAAGATCCTAACTCTGGTTAAATCCAGTGATCCCCATACTCCAAGTCTACACCAGAGCAGTATGAAGTGGCTGGAAGGCAACATGCGTCTCTTCTGACCATCTTTACGAGAAAATCACAAGTAACATCTTATTTGGGCCATGTAGCACTCAGTTATCCTACTTTATTACTCTAGTCCATTTACTCTTCTATACTTTGATGACTATTTTACATCTCTTTTCTCAAACTTCCAATATCTGATCCTACCTCTTTGCTTTTAGGTGATCTCCTTTATTACCTGAGGAAAAAACAGTGGTTATCAAAGTAAATGTGTAAATGACCTCATACCAAAATCTACTAGCTCATCTGTCTTTGCATCCATAAATTTCCTTCTTCCTCATTTTTATTTTTGAGGTATAACTGACACATAATATATTACTTTCAGGTTCTGCTTTCCTACAGAAATGAACTGTCTGTGCTTCTAAGATCAAACTCTCCACTGGTGGTCTGGATTCTATTTCCTCTTGACTGTCCAAGGATTTTTTTTCCCTTTGAAACGGTCCCTTTTCTCTCCTGCATCCTCTCAACTTTCCCTCTGTTGAGTCGTTCCATCAGGATTTCCTTGATTCCACCCTCCCTCTAGCTACAGTTCCACTTCTCTACTCCCCTTCATTGCAGAACTCCTTGAAGGGGCTCTATTTATTAAGTAGCTCTATTGCCTCTCCATTTTTTTTTTAAACTCAACTCAATAAGGCTTTTATTAACCTCAAGTCTCCTAAAACTGCTCACTAATGCATTGCCAAACACCATAAACACTTCTCAGTCCAGGCTCACTCCCTCTATACCAAAGACAGCTGATATAATATCGATCACTTCCTCCTTGAAACACATTCTTCAGCTGGTATCACTCCCTCTGAGCTTTTCTCCACCCTACTGGCTACTTTTTCTTTTTTTCTCCCTATGCTGGCTTCTCATTTGATTTCTGATTGTTGGGAGGCTCAAGATCAGTCCTCAGAGGACCTTTCTATCCATATTCACTCCCAAGGTGAGATCTCATCCAGTTACAGTTTTAAAGCCATCTATCCAACTATAATTTCCAGTCACACCTTATCCCCTAAACTCCAGACCAATATGTTCAATTATGAATTATCATATATGAGAAATGTTATTAGGCATCTCAACAGTTTAAAGCCAAACTCTTGATATCTACCCTAAAACCTGTCCTGCCTACACCTTTCCATCTTGGTAAATAACTATATTCTTCCAATCATTCCTACTAGAACCTTGAGTGTCAATCTGATCCTCTTTCTTTCTTACTTCATCTCTGATCCATCAACAAATCATGAGGTTCACAGAATACATTCACAGACTCTTCTACTTACTACTTCCACTGCTATCTTTCTAACCCATGCTACCATCATTTTTTATTTGGAGTCTAACCTCTTAAGTGTTTTAAAATTTTTATTCTTGTTTCCCATTGTTTATTTAAGTCAGATCATATCAATCTACTACAAACTCAACAACTTCTCTCATCGAGCATAAGAGTCTGCCACCTGAGTTCATCTACACATTTCACCTTTACTCTGTTGCAGCTGCACTGACCTCCTCTCTGTTCCTTGAATATGCTAGGCATGATCCAGCCTCAGGAACACTGTGCTTACTAGAAAGCTCTTCTCTCAGTTATCCACATGGCTAACTTTCTCACTTCGCTTAATTCTCCACCTTTATGAGACATTTTCCTTGACTGTTTTATCAAAAAGATCACCTCATTACTCTAAACACCCTTATATTATTTTTCATCACAGTGCCTACCACAACCTGAAAAATAGTTTCTTAATTTATCATCTGTCTTACCCTATTAAGAATTCAAGCTTTGTGATATAGGGACTTAATATTTTTTATTATGATAAAATGCATTAAACTTTATTTTTGTCTGCTACTTTATCTGCAGAGCTAGAAGTATCTAGCACATAGTAGGTAATCAATAAATTCTGTTGAATAAATAACTGAAGAGTGATTTTCATCACACTCTAAAACTAGCTCTTTGCAAGTAACTCAGAATAGAAATGACTGAGACCAGCAGAGAATAGCTGCTACTAGAAATATGTTCCAATGATTTTTAACTAAAATAAAGAGTTCATATTTCTATAAATTTTCTCTAATATGTTAAACTTGTCTCTTGCAAGTTTCTGGGGGTCCCTTAGACCACCAGTTATCCTAAAATACAATTTAAGTGCTAATGCAATTTAAGAAATGTTAATTCCAAAATTTCTAGATATACCCTCTATTTTAATGTCTATGAAAAAGACCTATAAATTAATAGGAAGCTATTACCTGAACTAAGCTTCAAAAGCCTTCCAGTGCTGGAGTCAAAGTTTGACAGAGAAGTTTGTAAGTCTCCACAGGAATGGGATGAGGTGGCCTTCAAATCCTTTGAAGGCTTTATGCTATATTCTCGGTAGTTCTTGCTTCTCTGAGGCCTTTTACCAAGACTTCCTTGCAAGGACAGAGTTTGAGGACAATGACTATCGTAATTTTCCAGATGAACTTCTGAAGGTAACTGATAAGGATGAATCTGGCTAGAATCACCTACATCTAGGCGTTTACCCAGTGAAGCATCATGAATAAGGTGATAGGTATCAGGTTTTGACATCATGTCCTTTTCTGGAGAAGAACCTGAAGACTTATTGTCCAAAAAAGATATTCGGTATCCTTCTCTATTCATCTTTTCTGGGGATCGAACTGTGGATTGGTGAGGTGAGTAGCGTCTGAATTCTAACCACCACAAAGGAAAAACAAACAATGAGAATTTTTCTTGGCCCAGTGATGGTATCTCTGCTCACTGGACATATCCTATATATAATAACAAAGTTCTCAGGGAGAGGTGGGTTATAATTTTGATAAATGGTAGCATAAAAGGAATTCCACATTGAATAACAACAAAACATGTTGAACACTATAAGCAATAAAGGACTGACAACATTCTGTAGATACATTTCATATTAACCTAATTCTCTAGGACTCTCCTAATAAAACTGTAGTATCAAAGTTTTCTGGACACCATTTTCATATCAAAAACTTTGGTGCTTCCCTCCATGACAATAAATGTAATTTTACGTATTCAGCCTATGGAAAATAGTAGATCTATGATTTTGCAGATTCTTCACAACAAAGCTAGGTCTATTCTCAAATTCCACCCAGCGTTTCTAAGTTCACCATTTAAAAAATATTTATTTATGCATACAAGAACTGGGGTATAGACCAAAGGTGTGAGGTGTGAGGATCCACCAGACATAGCATGGGGAACAGAACAGGTGAATTTACTGAAATACACTAAGGGGAGTAGCGAGTGAGACAGGAGAGGTCTCCTGCACCATGTGAGTCAGCTTCCTGGCCAGGGTTCTACTTCCTGTTGCAGTGGCTGGCTATAGCTTGATGGTGCTGAGATTTTAACCCCTGTGTCAACAGGGAGTCCCCTAAGTCCACCCATTTCAAAAACCATTATTATCCTTTGCCAAATTAAAAGGCAGGGAAAACAAAACCGATGAAAATCTCTGTGCTAGGTGCTAATCCAACTACTAATCATCAGTCTCAGATAGCTGTGGCTATCACTTCCAAAAGGTCTCAGAATTAGGCAAATAGAGCACAGACAAAAAGAGAAGTGTCTGTACATTTGGGGGCTTTCAGAGCTTTATATGCAGGAAAAGCTTCCTTAGAAACAGCAACAACAACAAAACCTTATTTGACTTGGTCATACTAACTTAACTTAAATGGTGAAAACAAGTACCTTATAAATCTATAGGACCTGAAAGAATATCAGCATTTTACCCAGAATACAGTGGGAGAAATGTTACATTGTTGAACAATATCTTTACACAACAAAAAGAATCTAAGAAGAAGAGGCTTCAGTTTCAAGTAGTCACAAGTTATATAGTTCATGCTGTCCATTACTGTTGAAGACATTTAAAAAGAGGGATGATACTTATTCTTAAAAGTATAAATGAGTTAACAAGTTGAGATTTCTAGTTCAAAAACCTGTAAAACAGCAAGCATTCATAAGGATAAGTCTAGCATAGCACTTCAAGTCAGTTTTATCATAAGGAGTTTTATTATCACAGGAACAGAAGTCCAAGTCCAGGTTCTATTCAAAGTTAAAAGTATGGCCTCCCCTTAGCCCACCCTCACATGCTCACATTCACTCACACATACACATTAAGATGGAACTCCAAGCAGGAGTAAAGGTAAACTGTAATGAACAGTCCCTGTACTGACTGGTAATTCATGTTTGCATCATCTGGGTGGTCCAGGAACCTTAAGCATGATTCCTGCTCATAATATTCCAGATAGCTACAAATAAAAATCTAATCTGAAAAATATATCTTCATGCAAGACTGCAATCATTTCTGAAAGTTATTTTTTAAATTATGGTAGCTAGAATAGCCAAAGCAAACAGAAAAAAAAAGATACAAGTGAGAATAGAAAAAAATAACTAATAAACCCAAATCCACAGAAACTTCACATACTGGAATTAATAGACAGTCTAGATAATAGTAATGTTTGTTGTGTTTAAATAAAAATATAAAAAAGGTAGAAATTTTCTGCTTACAAAAGATATGACCCAACACATCTGAAAAAGGACTAAGCAAAACTTACAGAGCTTAAAATGAAACAATCAAAATTTTAGAATTCAGGAAACAAACTGATTAGAAGTAGATAGCTAACACATTTAGTGAACTTAATGATGGATCAGAAGGGAATATCCAGGATACAAGTTAGAAAAAAAAAAGATGAAACAGATAAAAAAACAAGAGATGAAGAGGACAAAGTGAAAATATCTGACAAGAGCTCCAGCAGAGCAAGAGGAAAAGCATGGAACACAAACCAAATATATTTTTTTCACACTAGCAGGGTTCACTGGCTGGGTTCTGAATTTTCCAGAACTAATGAGACACAATTCTGACTGAAAAATTGTAACAAATCTCAAAATAAATTGCAGAAAACACAAGAAAATTAGAAAATCTTAAAAGGAGTCAGAGAGAAAAACAGATTATCCTTGCAGGAGTGAGAGAATTCAGCTGACTTCTCAAAAGTAGCCATTAAAAAAGAGAGAGAGAATACCTTTGGTGTTCTAAAATAACTGCCAACTTAGAAATCTCTATTCAACAAAGATACCCTTTAAAATGATGGTGAGGGCCTTCCCTGGTGGCGCAGTGGGTTAAAGCCACTTCTGCACGAGTTCGATCCCCGCCTGCCCCAGAGGAGATCCACATGGCAAGGCAGACCTCTCCTGACCCGCCCGCTGCTCCCCTCAGCAGTGTACTTCGTCGATCCACCTGTTCTGCTCCCCGCTCTGTCTCTGGTGAATCCTCTCACCCTCCGCCATCACTGGCCTGTACCCATGTTCTCTATGAATAAATAAATAAATCTTAAAAAAATAAATAAAAAAAAATTTAAAAGTCTAAAGAAAATGATGGTGAAATACAAACATTTTCAGACAAATAAAAACTGAAAAACTTCATCACCAATCTAAAGGAAATTTTAAAACATATACTGGAGAGCAATTATTTCAAAAGGGAAGTCTGAGATTAAAAAAAAGAAAAAAGAACCAACAAAGTGGTAAATATATGGATAAAATTTAACTTAACTTGGTCCAAAAATAGTATCTGTGTGAGGATTTTAGAAATTCAGAGAGTTAAAATCTATAATAATAATAATACATAAGAGAAATTAAATGGAGTGAAATAAGGTTTTGAACTATCCATAAGAAGAATTAAGTTACTAATTTTAAAATCGTATATGGTAAGGGTATACACAGTTTGGGGAACAATAATAAAAGTATAGAAACAATGTATACCTTATAAGCTAGTGGGGGGGGGGAGAAATGAGGGATGATAGCATAATAAATCCGAAAGACGGCAAAAAAGTTAAGAAAAGGAACAGAAAATAGACAGCCAAGATAAAAAGTGAAGAAGAGAGGAAGCCAGGTTATGCATTCTTCAACCAGAAGGGCATCACGTAGGTAGCATCCAAGGCAGTCCTCCACGAAGACAGGTAATAGTCAGTCCATCATATACAGAGGTCCAGGCTGAGACATCTCCATCTTCTCTTCACATCTAAATTTCATTAATTAGTGGGGAGAAAAATACTCAGGGAGCAAAATATTTACCATCTTCCTGGTGATTCTCATTTGGTATCTCTCTTCTTGTTACTTCTTCCATCTAAAAGAAATTTTTAAAGTTTAGGGAAAGGGAATCAATGGGTGTTCAGATGTGAACTTACTAGACCAGAGGTTCAGAATGTTTTTCTAATAGTTTTCATCCCTGCAAACTAGGGAAAGAGACCTTCTAGCAAAGGTCAAAGTTTAAGTCTATTTTAAGACAGCCACAGTACAAAGACATTTTAGTGCTACTTTCAAGGACTTGTAAGAAGGTTCCTTGAAAATACATAATAGCTGCAGCTGGTAAAGGACAAATGAAGCAGTGAAATACTGTATTTTCTCTACTTTGACAAGCTCAACAAAGAAATTAGATAGTGCCACTTTCCTCTTTCCGTTGAATTAACCTGGGCTTAAACTACTGTGTAACTCAGAGGTCTAGGTTCACATTCAACACACCCACCACATCAAGGCACCCAGTGTCTCCTTTATATTCCTCTGGGCTCTTTCTACACTCTACCCCCCAACTCTCCTACTGGAAGTCTCAATTTTAGTTAGGTTTCTATGGTTGGTTTTGGGTTTAGCTTTGTCTGGCCCTTGTTTATTTTTTTTTTAAAAGATGTATTTATTTATGCATATGAGAACTGGGGTGTAGACCAGAGGTGTAGGGGGTGAGAGGATTCACCAGAGACAGAGTAGGGAGAAGAACAGGTGGATTTACACTAATATACACTGCTGAGGAGAGCAGCGGGTGAGACAGGAGAGGTCTGCTGGGCCATGTGGGTCAATTCCCTGGCTGGGGATGGAACTCATGCTGCAGTGGCTGGCCAGAGTTTGACAGCTTGAGACTTAACCCCTGTGCCAACAGGGAGGCCCTGTTTAGTTTCTGCACATTACACATATAATGAAACTATCCAAAATTTGCCTTTCATCTTTTGGCTTATTCATTTAATGTAATATTTTTTCCAGCTATTTTTTTTCCTGTTTAAAGAACTCCCATAATTAATTTAACTTTGGCAAAGCTCAGCATAGGAGCAACTAGTTTTAATAGACTGAAAATTAATCTGAGACATAATCAAGCAAGGGTTGACACCAAATAGAAAGCCATCTAGGACTTTAAAAAAAAAAAACTTCAAGCATTCAGTATTTTTTCAGTAGTTATTTAGAGAAAGTTATCCCACTTCCTTATTTCTTAAACTAAGAGGATACACAGCATGCTATTCAATTTCCTTTTTCTCTCACTTCAAGAAATCACTTGGAGGTAGGGCTTTTTTCATTAATCTAAAAAGTCCTATTTAATTAATTATAGATTAAAGCACCCTTTGTCTCCATTTCCTTTAAAACAAGATTTTAAAAAATGGTAACTGAGGTAGTTTCTAAGTCACCCAAGTAGAAACGCCCAAAACAAAGAAATCAACTAAGTGATAAGTTGTCTTTTTATAAAAGGAAGTGTTGCATACTCAAACTGAAAAAGTCTTACTAACTTTTTACTAGGACAGTATTAATTATCCAAACTGGAAAATCAGAACCTTGGCATCTTTTCTTTCTCACTCTGCTTATTTTCAGCAAATGTATTGCTCATAATTTACCAAAGAAAATGCCAACAAAAGGAGAAGTTAAATATAAAGTAGTCAACTCTTCTTTCTGCATTATATTCACACATATACGTCTTGTGTGGTAAGTAGTAGCTCCCACCTATCTTTTCTCACTAAAAACTTATTTTTAATCTTCCCATATTGCATGTTCTCTACTTTCCCATTGCTCACAACTTCTTTGCTGTCTTTCTACCTTAACTTTTTTAGTGTTGTAATGAAGAGACAGCATTGGAAAAGCCATCCCTGAGATTAAGATTCAGCAATTAACAGGTAGAGAGAAAATGTAAGAAGCAAGGTAATAGGAGATGGAGGTCTTGGATAAAGAGGAGAAATTTTAAATCCAGCCCAGAACTATGAAGTTTGTAGCCCCGCTTTAAGGTCAACATATAAAATTGCATAAAACATGCTAAGATAATATGTATAAATATTCTACAGTTGATAAAAAGTTAGTAAAGGAGAAGAAAAGGGGAGATTGAAATTAATATCCTGCCCTGCTCTTTCCCTTTAAAGCATCCAAAATACCTTCAACAAACAAGTTTTCCTAGACCTTCACAAATAATTGAGTTCTACTGAATAATTAGCATTATTCATTGACTAGTCAACAAATCAATAGGAAAATGAATATATTACCTGTGTACCCAGTGAAAAAGTGTCTAATTTCTGCTCTGGCATACCGTTGCCCTGCGTTGCAGAAATACTGGTTAAGGAATCCTTTATTTCCCGGCCGGGAAGGGGAATAAAAAGTCCTTTGTTTGAGTCTGTGTTAAAAGAAAAGGCACACAATGAAGCACTGACCAGACTTCAAAGGCAATATATCTTATGGAAATACACTGCAAGAGGAATCACAGGACTGAGAGCTAGTTCTAGTGCTACCACTTGGATCCATGTGAACTTGAACAAATTGCTTAACCTCTTTGAATCTCTCACTTCATTTGTAAACAGTGATAATAAAACCTAACCCTGCCTACTTCTTAGGACTGAGGTGAGGTTAAAACGAGGTAATGGATATAAAATGACTTCATAAATTATGAAGTACTCAATAGAAATTAAGAGGAAGGCAAATATTTTGCACATTTCCTAAATGAATAAATAATGACCTTTGACACCAATTCAATAATCTTCAGCTACCGCGGGAAGATGGCTTGGAATAGACTCCTGACATCATATGTCTCCAAGGCTCTAAACAGTAGTCAACAATGACTCATCATTTCAAACCAGCCTCCTCTGCCTTGATTTCTTCATTTGTAAGAGAAAGACAATTGAGGACCTACTTCATAGAAAAGAACCCTGAATTCTCAGTGGGTTTCTGCTTGTTTTTTGTCTATAATTAGAAAAACTTTAAAAAGGAAAAACGAAAGTGATTTCTAGTCTAACCCACCCTGGAAACTGTTATCACAAAGAGCAAGTTGTGATTTATATTAGTAACAACTATACAAAAGTTTTTGCATATTCTTGATCAATACTTACTAATTGTAGTTATTACAATTAGTAATCTGGGATTTGGGGTCTCCTGGGGGAACTTGGATGAAAACGAGATCGTTTTGTTGAGGGAGGTTTTTTTCCCCCAAAAGGATTGTGTATAAATTAAGAGAATTTCAAAACCATTGGCCTGGCCTTCTGCCAGGTCTCATCTTTGGGCTCTGGCAACAAAAAGCTACCATAAGCGGGTGCAACTGAAAATATGGAGTATGTAAAACCAATGTTTTGAAAACCTAGTTCATCAGTCCACTTGGGGGTTCTAAAATGCTTCCTTTTTCTGACTTGCCCTTTGGGACTGAACTATCCTACTTCTTCAATATAAGATGCTCTTCTACCTGAAAGAACCACTTCTCAGTGACATAAGCTCTCAAGGTTTATGTTCTGTTTTCCACCATGATAGTAAGATAGAAAAAAACCAAAATGAAGCAGAAATTTTTGGCTTAAATCTCATTCTTAGTGGAAAGTGAGAATGGTTAGTGGAATTCTCAGCTTAGTGGAAGCTGTGAATCTTACCTTTCTCTTTCAGAACACACTTTACAGTTGTCCAAGATCCTGTTCCATCCTGATTTCTTCTTGGAACTCCCAATGCACTTAAGTTCTTTTCAGATCCCTAAGTTCTTTTTTTTTCAACCCTACATCTTGGTTCAAGCACACATCCAAGATTTAGATTCTGCTGAATATCAAATTTCTCTTTGGCTTCAGCTTTCACCTAAATCTGGACCATCCCAAAGCTAAATCTCTTAACTCTGATCTCTCTCTTGATGTTCAGATATCTAAGTTTCTTGAACTGTCCCCTAAAAGGTATCCACATATATTCAAAGTGTCAGTATTTCCTAAAGTGAACACATTATCTTCACTTCTGGGTCTACATCTGCTGTGCCCCCATGTCCAGCCATAACCAGCATCTTCATATTGGCATTACTATACACACAATCCCTCAAGAGATAAACTTGGTTTATAACTCTTATTTACCTCAAATCTCATCAGTTTTACCAAGTTCTATAGAATCACTTTTTTAGAGGAGATGGATCCTTAATTTAGATGTAACTCACATACAATTCACCCTTCTAGAGTGTACAGTTTAATATCCTTTAGTATATTCACAAAGTTCGTACCACCGCCTATTTTCATTACCCCAAATTAGTTGTCACTTGAATTCTCTCTTCCCCTCTAGCCTCTGGCAACTGTCAAAATGCTTTTTGTCTCTTTGGGCTTGCCTATTCTGCACATATAAAAATGGAATAGTAAGACATTTGGCCTTTTGTGTCTGGGTGTTTTCAAGTGGCATAGTTTTTAAGATATACATTGTAGCATCTATCAGTACTTCACTCCTTTTTATGGATGAATAATACATCTTATGTGGATATAACATATTTTGTTGCTGCATTTATCAGTTGACTGGTTTTGGGCTATTAAAGATAATGCTACTTTCACACCCATACAAATGTGTGCATGGCCAGAGGTTTTCATTCCTACTTGTATATACCTACTTGATTATATACCTACTTGTCAAATTGCCAGGTCAAATGGTAACTCCATGTCTAACTTTTTGAGAAACCATCAAACTGTTTCCCAAGAAGCTGTATCATTTTATTTTTCCCACCTGCATTGATGACTGTTCCAATGCATGGCTTTTTATCTGTCTTTTTTATTCTAGTCATCCTAATGGGGATGAAGCAGTTCTGATTTACAGTTCCATCATGAATAGTGATGCTCATGATAGCATCTTTCATGGACTTATTGGTTAGCTGAGTGTCTTTTGGAGAAATGTCTATTCAAAATCTTTGTCAATTTTTCGTCTTATTACTGAGAATAAGTATTCTTTGTATAGACTGGATACTAGATCACTGTCAGATATATGACTTGTAAATATTTCTCCCATTTTTTACTTTCTTTGTTCTTTGAATAGAGGAAATCAAATTCATCTATTTTCCCTTTGGTGGTTATCCCTTTGGTATCATATCCAAGATATAGGCTCACTGCTTAAAAAAGAAAATCTGGGGCCTGCACCTGGTGGGTGCAGGGATTAAAGACACAGCGCTATCAAGCTATTGTCAGCCACTGCAACATGAATTCAATCCCCAACTCAGCAGACCTCTCATGTTTCTCCCACTGCTCTCCTCAACAGTGTGTTTCAGTAGATCCACCTGTTCTGCTCCCCACTCTGTATCTGGTGAATCCTCTCACTCTCCATACCACTGGCCTCCACCCTGCATAAATAAATAAATCTTTGTACCACTAGGGAGGGCCTAGTGGTACAACCAGTTAAAGTGCAGCATTGCCAAGCTAGCTGCAGCCGCTTTAGTGCTAGTTGGATCCTCTGCCTAGGAGCTGACACACTTGGCACACACCTCTCATGACCCACCCGCTGTTTCCCTTAGCAGTATATTTCAGTCAGTCTGCCTGTTCTGCTCCCCACACTGACTCTAGTGAATCCTCTCACCACCCTTGTACCCCATTTCTGTATGCATAATTAAATAAATATTTAAAAAAAAGAACAACTGATATTTGGTTCTGCTGCCATTATGACTAAACATATTTTACAGTCAGGAAATATCAGCAATTTGCATTCTGAGAAAGAATTTTTCTTTCTTATACCTCAAACATAAATTAGACCCAATAAACTATGACACTGCTGTTTAGTTCTGGGTTTTACACCTATATAACCAATGTGATAGGACAATTTAATGTCTCCTTACCACTGAAAATTGTTTGATATTTGAAATGACAGATTTGAAGTGGCCTTATAATGCTGATGCAGAAGCAAAAAACTTGTAATTGGCTACTTCAATTACTAGTAAACATAACTGGATGAGGTCTTGTTTCACATATCTAGTCAAAAACCTTGTAATCCACTTAGGCTTGAATCAGAGTTGCACTGCCAGACCCCTTTCAAGGAAGGATTTGTCACTGGGCTTTGGGAAGGCACTCGCCCCCCGCCACACACCCCCCAGTTTTTAGCTGTTTTACTCTTCATAGTCTACCACAGCTATAGAGAATTATGTCCTGATGCCATGCCCTTTCAGCAACAGTGCACAATTAGTACCTGGGGAAGGCCAGGCATTTTAGCCTAGGATGGATGAGCCAGGCAATCCTCATTCTCAAGCTCTCCCTCTGCTCAACCCTCCTGCCTGCCTGCCCCGCCCCTTATACCTGAGATTCCATTGAGATAATTTTTAAGAGTAGAAATAACTATTTAGCACTACTCTCCAAAATATGAAGCATTGCCTTTAATTACTAACCCCCAGTGAAATAACTTAATCCCTGAGTTTTGAAATATTAATATGTGACAGTCTGTGCAGATAGGACAATCATGAAAGAAAATCGGTAGGGTTTCCCCCATCAAGAAGGGGCTGTCTATAACCTTAGTAATTTTGTATTTTCCTCCTTAAATATCTGATGTCTTTTATTCAGAAATTTAACTCTTCTGAAATTTGTATCCCTAGCAAAACACTGCAATAAGACACTAAATATGTTATCTCTAAGTATTCTTCTCATACTCTCAAGAATTCAGCTGTACTTCTTCACTTGCACTCACACTGCTACTGTCGCTCTACTTGAAGACAGGTTTTCATAATTTCCCACTTGGAAAGTAATTTTTGCAAGTATCTTATAATTTAGATCTAACTAAATCTAGTTTAAACCTTTTAGTTTAAACTCTTTCTAAATCACACATTCAATCACACTTCCCATCAAAAACATCTTTGTTACCCATTTTCAAAAGAATAAATAAAAATGATTAGTAAACAGCCTCTTTGCAACTTGTCTTTAATTACCATAGCTCTATAGCCATAAATTAAATCAATTTCCTAATCTGTTACATCTATATTTGCTGTTTCTATTCTCTATACATCAAATTCCTTACTTCAACTATGCCCACGAAATTCTATTTGAATGCCCAGCTTAAATGTCTCCTTCATGGAATCTTTTCCCAGATCCCTGGTCTTAGCCTCTCCGCCATAGTTCTGCCACAGTGGAACTTTCCTCTTAACCCGGCCTGTGACCTAATTAGCTGTGACAAATCTCTCTGAGTTAGGAGTATCTGAAAATTTGACACCATTGTATAATCTCCTTGTATGTCTAGCTTCCTTGTATGCCTAACACAGGGTCTATCCAGTGGATTTATCTATGTTTGCTGAATTGTTCTCATTTTCCTGAGGTAGAGACAACTAGTTGCCCCCACCCCCAACTTCCCTAACAACAGCCGTAGACTGCCCACTTAGATTTCTTATGAGAGAATTTAATTTCTATTTTGTTTAAGTAACTATTCTGGGAGGTCTCTGCTATTCCAAGTGTGATTTTATCCAACCAAAACATCATCACAGCTAACCCAGGAGAATACTAGGATCAACAGGCTAAATGGGATGGATTTCAATGAGTTATAAAGAAGATATTGACACAACTGCTAAACACAGGAATTAGCCAGTGAGGATGGAGAATTTTCCGTTGTTATTTTAAAGTAAGGCACTCAATAGGCAAGTATATTTTAGGCGTGAGTCTATTTAAAGTCAAAAGGAGTTGTTTAAAAGAATGAACAGATTATCACATAATCTAGCAATTCCACTTCTGGGTATATGCCCCAAAGAAATTAAGGCAGAATTTCAAAGAGATACTTGCATACCCACGTTCATAACAGTATTATTCCTGACAGTTAAATCACAGAGGCAGCCACAGTGTTCACCAACAGATGAATGGATAAGCAAAATGTGGTGTATAAATATATGCAATCGGATATTATTAAAAAGGAAGGAAATCCTGACAGAAGCTACAACATAGATAAACCTTAAGGACATCATCTTAAGCGATATACGCCAGTCATAAATGACAAATACTGTATGTGGTACTTAGTGAAAACAGACAAAAAAATTACATGGTGGATGCCAGGTGTTGGAAGAGGGGGAAAAGGTGTGTAATCAGTTCAGCTTTGCAGGTCAAAGTGTTCAAGAGGTGGATAGTGCTGATGATTGCACATTATAAATGTATTTAATACCAATGAGCTGTGTACTTAAAAATTACTAAATGGTATGTGAATTTGAGTAAATGAGTAAACTTATTTAGGCTGTGGTTTCTTTTTTAAAAATTACGGTAAATTTTATGCTATGTGCATTTACCACAATTTAAATTAAAAAAAAAATAACACCTCAAAATGTTGGCGACGAGGGTGGAGTGCGGAATGGGGTTAAAAACAGTGGGGGGAGGGAAATGCACTGGACTATGGTGATGGCACAGGGTGATTTGGTGATAGGAAGCCCATGGGGATTACTACTGAGGTGGAAAAATGCACAAAATCATGCAAAAATAAACTATTATATGACATTGAAAAGATCAGTTAGCAAGGATTAGAAGGGACAAAATGATCATGAGGTATGCACAGTTTAGGGCAATAAGACTATTCTGTATGATGGTTAAATGCTTAGACACACATCATTACACATCTGTAAAACCACAGAACACACAACCCTGGAATAAACCCTAGTGCAAACTATGAACTTTGGTTAACAATGATGTGTCAGTGTAACTACTCCTTCAACTGTAGCAAAAATAGTACCTTGGTGCACAGTATTGGTAATGGGGTAAGACTGCGCCTACGTGGGGAGTTCAAGAGAACAATTTCCTGTTCAATTTTGTTGTGAATCTAAAACTGCTCTACATAGCTCTAAAAAATAAAGTCGGTTTTTAAACAGTAAACTAGTATTGAAAAATAACTTTTTTGGGCCTTTACATCTTTTAAATGTTTTTACTAACTGCTTTCAAACAAAACCACAAACTTAAAGGATCCTGTACTGCTCATGGACTTAGAAGCTGTACCTCTGGATTAGGGTACACAACCCTGACTTTAGCTTTCCTTTTGTAAACAGGAGCTGAAGCCAAGGCTGTTACAGGTGGCGCCCCCTGGAGGGTGGCGCAGGTGACAAGGAATAGCCCCAGGCAAAATACCAACAAAATATCAGTGGGGATGGACTAAGATAGGAAGTAGACGGGCCTGCAGAAGCAACCCCTGGATTCAGTCTTCAGGGAGTACTCGGGATTTTCTAGGAAGCAGCGATTGCAGAGCTGGCTAGTCCTGTCCCTCCCACACCCATCTAGACTCTGGCAGCCAACCTCAGAAGAAAAAAGTTTAGTGGATTTACAGTTAGCTGAGGACTGAAACTTCCCAGTTTTGCTGCTGTTTCAACATGGAAGGGAAGGTGAAGACATGAAGCTGGGCGCCTCACTGAGCTATGTGAGTGTGGCCACTTGTTGGGTTATGTGGCTGCTGTACTTGGTACTTCCGAGGTCACTTGTCTGGTACTGTGCTGCCGTATCCTGGCAGCTCCTGTGAGCATCTCCTGTTGTGTCTTCTACTGTCTTTGTGAGTTGGATCCTGTCTGGCTGCCATATGCTCCTGGCCCTTAGTGGCAGAGAGATGCCATTGTAGATGCCTTTTATTTAGAACTTTAAAATACTGGACTCTGCTTTGGGTGAGGTAAACAGCTATTTGTGGCCTCAGTGACTCTGTTTTCTTTGTTAAATAAACCCCATTATTGCTATTCTCTGCACCTGAATGGTCTTGCAGTTGTACACTTAAGTGAAGAACTCAGAGAAGTACAGGTAAACTATTTAGGCACTGCCCTTGGCCAGTTTTCATTGCGCTATCTCCCAGTATCAATTTGGCATTTTCACATGCATTGCTTAGAACTGTGGTACTTAACTCTTTTATGTTTGTCTTATTTCCCTAAGAGTGCTGCAAGTGATTCAGGTTGTATTTTTTTTTTCCAGAGTGCACACACTACAAAATAAGTGAAAAAAATTTTTCACTAAAAAAGGTGAAAAAATTTTTTTGGTTTGGGAGCCAAAAAAAGCACTGCTAAAAAAGCATGGACTTTGAGTTGAGTCATAAAAAATGGATAGGATCATTAGTTTAGGGACAGAGGAAGGAGGAAGGACTACGTGGGGAGGTGGCTTGGTTTGACTGAAACAATGGATGTTGTAGTTGAAGAACAGAAGGAAAGGTTTCAGGTTAGACTGAAAGAACTTGTGGTCAGGGTTACAGAAGTCTTGTATGGCAGATTAAGGAGCTGTAATTTAAGAGATAAGTGGGAATCATGAAAATTTTTAAGGGAGCAAGTATAATTATCACCACAGAGTTTGAAGAGAATTAAACTGACAAGAAAGTCAAAAAAATGGAAAGAGGCAGAGATTGGGAGGCAGCATGGTATAATATTTAAGAAGACTTTGATGACAAATGAACCAGGATTTGTATTCCAGCTGTGCCACTTACTATATAACTAGAGTAAATTATTTCACCTCTTTGGGTCTGTTTCCTCACTTGTAAAACAAGGGCAATTACAACCACCTTCAAACTTATAGTGAGGATTAAATGAGATGATGCCCAGGGCCTGGCTGAGCTATTTAATATGTCTGTTAAGATACAACTACGGGGGCCCTCCCTGGTGGTGCAATGAACAGCAAGCTGGCCGCAGCTGCTTCAGTCAGTTTGATCCCTGACCCCAGAGATGACCCACATAGCGTGGCAGACCTCTCCTGTCACACCTGTTGCTCCCCTCAGCAGTGTACTTCTTTGATCCGCCTGTTCTGCTCCCCACTCTGACTATGGTGAATCCTCTCACCGCCCCTGCATCTCTGACCTATACCCCAGTTCTGTATGCATAAATAAATCTTTTTAAAAAGATACAACTATGAAAAGGAATGGAAGATTCATCAATTGTGGATCATAATACATAGTATGAGCGTTTGTCTGGGCTTCCTGGTAGTAGCAGCATCAAAGCCTATATGAGTAATGGGAAGTGATGGTAATACAGATGAAACTCTAGGAGTTGTTTAGGACTAGATGAAAGGATTTCATTTGTTTTTTTGACACATTTAGCTTGAAAAGCTAGAAAGTTATGCAGTGGTGATTCCAATTGGTCAACAGAAATGGGGGACTGGTGCAGAGACAAATTGGTACAGGTTGTTAAAGCTAAACCAATATATTTAAGAATCATTTATGAGGAAGTTAAAGCTGTAGAAATAGATAAAATATGGAGTACAGAAGAGTCTGAAGTCATTTGATGGATACAAGGAAAGAAAAGGGGACACTTTTGGGACCCAAGATAGTGGAGACTCCTTGCCCACTGTAAATGATTAGTGGGAAAGCACTACTTCAAACACTGAGATAGTGAGCTCTGTTCTCTAGAGTTTTCTCCTAGCCTCAGGCATGCCCATTAAAATGGCCTAATCATTTTAGTCATATCAGATTACTGACAGTGCTTACAGGCAATACTCCTCAGGGACCCAGAACAAATACAATTTTTAGAGGAAAGCAAAGCTCTCTAATGTTTAAAAGCAGCAAAGTAAATTTTATATTAAAGAAAAACAGGCAACAGCTGCTGCTTCCAAGGACTTTAGAAATGGGCCTGCAGTTTAGCAGAGCAGTTTGAAGTATACAGTACAGACTGTATACTTCAAAACATTTTTCATGGAATGGAACTTTGTGTGTAGAAATTATGTAATATGACTTAAATGAAATTTAAGTCAGCACATACAAATAAAGGCAGTCAAATTATTCTTCAATGTATCTGGCAATAAATATATAAATGTTTGTACCTAAAAAAACAAACTGAAAGCTGTATTTCAAAATATTAAATTGGATTCTCTTTAAAGGAGAGGCTTACACATGATTAAAATGTTGTTTTTCAATATTTTCCTAAATTATATATTATAGTACAATGTCACTAAATCTGAAAAATAAAAAATGCATTTAAAATTAAATAAAGCAGTCCATGTTCTTCTCATGACTTACATGCACCGAGACTTTGAATGAAAGAAAATAAAATCATACTTCACTGTGGCTTATTTTACCATAAAATATTTTGAAAATGACTTATCAATAATTGCCCACATGCATAAAAGTCAGGAAAATAAATAAAATACTAACTTTTATAAACTGAAAACCCTTAATGTCTAACTTACACAGTCAATCTTCAGGGACTGATTTTTAAAGTTTGCATGTAATTCAACAGATTTTTCAAAAAAGACAGGTTTTGAGACAGAAGAAAGTCTTCTCAAGTATAAGGTCATCTGACCTCTCTGATGTGGGAACACAGGGCATCCCACAGGGTACACGACATGGAACTTCTCTGCTTCTCCTAGCTTGTAGCACAGCCATTAGAGCGTCGGTGTCCACTTTAGTTGCACTGTATTGCCAACAATGCTTACAGGAGACACTCTCCAGGAAAACTGCACAAACACAAAAGCTTCTAAGGCTGCAATGATTCTGGTGGAGAAACCCCAAAGGTCCAGGGTAGGAGCTGCATTGCTGTCGCTGAGTCATGAATCGCTGGCTAGAGAATCAATTACCTTAGCAATGCTCAGAGGCCCATGGGGATGGGCAATGTAATTTTCAGAATGTACTAATGATAGAAATGAGATTTGTGCTTTGATGGATCCTGGCTTAGGGCTTGTCTTGCAGTAAGAGAAAATATAGTCATTGAATTTTGTGCTTGCTTTCTTCACATCTATGAACTTCTTCACATCTATGTATTTCTCGATTATTTTGTGTTCATCGTGTTCAAGATTGGCCACGAAAACTGAAACTAATGCTTAAATTATTTTGTGTCCACAAAGAAAAAACTTACCAGTTTCAATCCTGTTCTCAACATCTGAGTTGACTTTTGATGAAGAGGTCTCATCTGTCACACAGTTTTTCACAGTCTTTTCCCTAGAGCTGCTACACAGAGTAATTTACTTAAACTCAAAAGAAAACTTCAGAGACCACTAATAAATACTATTTTGAAAATATGATCAGATTTTTTCCCCAAATGCTCTAGAACAGATTAATTTCACAAATATTTTAGTTAAAGCCATTTTAAGTCACTACTTTTTTTACTGAGAATAATGAGGACAGTATAATTCAGGTAAGTACAAAAGCCAGAAAAATACAGAATTTAGATAATATTTTCTTGACAAACACTTAGGTCTGAATGATTGAGGAAGTAAGTTACTTTCCTTTGTATTAAAAACTCATAGGACACCAAAGAGAAAATTCTGCTAGCAAGAATTAAAGCAGAGACAACTGTAATCATTAGCTAGAAAAACAGACCCCAAAATTATGAGTTATTTTATTCCTTATGGTTTTTCCCCTATACTTCAAGTATTTGCACTTGATTGACATAGGTATCTTGGGAAGTACAGTAAGCACAGATACCCTAGGCCACTTTATACCCACTGGATTTTTAATTATCATCTCTATTATATGGGTTGTGGGAAATACTACTCAGAAAAAGGCTTAAAAAAAAAATAAAAACAAACTTCACCCAAGGTTGGAGAGCTCATGAAATGTTAGTGTAAGATTGGCACTGTAACATTTTACCTCTGGATCTGCAAACACTATACAATAACAAACAAATGAGGGAGCTAATTAATTTCTTTACTGGAAATATTACTCAGTTATACATTAATTCATCTCTGTAGTTCTGTGGAAAATGGGGTACCAAAAAGCTTTTAAAACAGGAGTATTTTTCTAAATATATGCAAGTAATTTTTTTTTTTTTTGGTCAGGGGAGAGCATGAACACAGCCCCCCACTATCACAAATTATGCAGTCGAGTTTCCCACATTTGGGGAAATCGCAGGGGTCAGCACATCCAGGTGCAATGGATAGGCCTCGCCTTGGGAAAACACCTTCGTGATCATGGCATCTCCCCTGCCAGGTAAGTATGCAAGTAATTTTTTTAAGAAACAGTTTATTTCTTTTTCAGCAGGTGAGTTTTATACTATGTAAATTAACCTCAGTAAACCTTGCTTTTAAAAATAGGTAACTAAAAAAATAGGACACTAAAGATACTCTTTGAAGGTAACATTATAAAGCATATAAAGAATCAGAGTACACAGAGCAAAGTCACTAGTAAGGAGGAAGAGTCCAGGCCAACAGATATTGACTCCATTCATTCATCATTCAACAAATCATTTCTTAAACCCTTAAAAGGAGCCAGACATTGTTCTAGGTGTACTTCAATAAACAAGAGCCAAGGTCCTTGTTTTCATGGAGGTTATGTTCCAGTGGAAGGGAAGGACAATAAACAAAAATCTCATTCTGGTGAGGAATAATGTCATTAGGATATATATTCATGATATCAAATAAAAAATGTGTGTATAGGAAATAAATTACTATAAAATATCATATTTTTATTTTTAAATTATTGTATATGTATTCTTTTACATATAAACATATACAATCCTAAGTCTAAAAGGATATTAACTATAATATAATAGTGTTTATTGCTGGGTAGCAGAATTATGAGTTATTTTATTCCTTATGGTTTTTCCCCTATACTTCCCAAATTTTCAATAATGTTTATATCATCAGAAAAAATATACATTATAATAATAGATCTAAGTGTGTCTAAAGGTACACTGATGTCTGGAAAGATGTACACCAAACTTTACTAATAGTTAATTCTTAGCATGAAGATATGGGAGATTTTGAAATTTTCATTATATTTTTCTATAGTTTTGGTTTTTGAGAGAAATGCATTCCTCTTCCTCTTTTTTTTTTTGTTGCCAAATGGATTTCTATTTACCCTGCCATAGTAATACAATTCTCCTAATTCAATAAGAAAAGGCCATATACTGATTTATAACTCAACAAAGGAATTTTGAACACTTACAGGAATGATAAATTATTTCTCTATCCCTATGTATAAATGCTGAATAACAAATTTAGAGGATTTGCAAGTAGAATGTGCAACATCTACAGCAAACCAAACAGTTCAAAAAAAGCAGAAATGTTCCCACTGAGGGACAGATTCTCATCCCAGATAAATCTCACGTTGAATAAACACTTTTATATGAGGATTCTGAGGATATTTCTGCTAGAAAATGAAGCAAGTTAACCAAGAATTTACTACCCTCTAAGTACACTAACCATACAAGAATGTCTATTTGGAAACAATATTCTTACCTTTTTTCTACTTCTAAAAGAAAATTTTCACTGTTGCCCAAGAGACTAAAATGCATCTTAGCAGCTTTTCTCTCACTTTCACGTACAGTTCGATCATCTGGAGGCAAAAACCGTGGTTTGAGCATGTTTCTTTTTTGGACTAAACAATAGAGGGTCAGAAAACCAAATATACAGAGCAAAATCTAAAGACCATTCTCAGTTCTCTTGTGAGAGGCAGATCACAAAATAATGCTATTATGTTGTCACTGGAGCAAGTAGTAACTCAGGGAGATTACAGGGGTACCATAGCAACAACTGCCACATTGGTAGGTGTAACTACCCCTGCAGGAAAGTAGAGCTTGGGTAACAAACAACGCAAACTAACACTGAAATTTAAGACTAACAGACTGTTTTCTGAAAGACTTTACTTAGGGTCTCTGCAGTAACTTTCCCAAGGAATCCAGTGTTGAATCAGTAAGAAATGCATATCCAACAATATAATTATAAAGAAGTGTGGAGCAGCTCACTTGAAGGAATGTTTTTTGTGACTTGCAATCAAGCCCCCAAAAGTTGTGTTAGTTTTCTATTGCTAATACAGTTGCAAAGCTGGGGCACCTGGAAAAACAAATCTCAACCTGGAAACTTTCTGTTGGGGAGGAAGTGGTGGTGAAACCATCAACTGAAGAAAACTAAAGCTGGAAGTAACTGATAAAATCATAGATAGTCACTCAATAAACAATAAAAGGAGTCGTCATACATCCTGCCAACACAAAAGAGTTACATAAATATTGACTAATAAACAAACGTATCCTGCCAGTGCACACTCTGGGCCAACATCCAAAGGTTAGGAGGCAACTGGCTTAAAGTAGGATTCTGGGGCAAGGAACAGAGGAGGGGGCTCTCACCCAGTTTCTCCAGAGTTTGCAGCGTGTACACAGCAAAGAGCCTATAGTCTGTATCTTTCCTGACAACAGGATTGAGTCTCAAATCTAGTTCTTTCAGGAAGGCTAAAGGCTGCAGGCGGGATACCTCCACTAATGAAGGAATGTTGTTATAATATAAATTCAGGTCTTGAAGTGAACATAAATACTGGATTCCCTGCAAGAAAAAGACATTATAAAGCTGTACATTAGTAAGCACTAGGAATCTCACCCATTAAGGTACATCTGTTACTTTTCATCCTTCAACATGTTTGTTACCAGTCATCCATGGGAAGGGTACTGAACACCCATTTTAACTGTCTGAGAATATTGGCAATTAAACACTGTAGTCCATGGGCAATAGATGTTCATTTACTAAATCACACATTTTCATACATTTCCTGCTTTACCAACAATGACATCCAAAGTCTCTACTTCTATTGCTCCCTAAACACTCCCAAATCAATGCTTCCTAGTGGTAGCCACTCTCACACTTCTCTTACCCTTGCTACAACCACTCTCCTTACCCCAATTTACAATAGGATGGGATGCAGACTAAGAGATGTTTCTAGGAAAGAAGGACATTAGGAGAAAATAATGAAGTGTAGGTGTGTGTTTATATCATGGCATTTCAAGGCCTCAATGAGATAGAATGGGAAAACAAAACAATGCTATCTCAGCATCTTCCCTCCTGGACCAAGTCTGAAACCCCTTTGGTCCTTGTTTCTCTTTTCAGTTACTACAACTCTATAAGCTCCCCATGCGCAGTCAGTTCTCTTGGGTACAAATATTCTTCTTTCTTTAGTTCTCTTTCTGGATTTAGCAAACCTCACTCTTCCACTTAACTGGCAACAGTGCAATCAGGAACAGGAGACTCAAGAGGAAAAGCTGCATTTTTTGTACTTTGCTGAAACCCAGTATTGGAAATTATCATTTCATTTTCAAGTATTTTGGCTGGCTAGCTGCTTTTGCCCAGACTAATTTTAGGACAATATGTGTGTGTGTGTGTGTGTGTGTGTGTGTGTGTACAATCATATACTTTTAGTAGTTAAAAAAATTCTTACCATAAAAGAAACCGTTACTGAGAATTATTTCAGAGATAAAATTATTTTCCATCATATATTTATAAAATAATGCTATTATTCCTCTCTCATTTAAAATTACTATTTTTCTCTTTGCAGTAAATTTAGAAAAATCAAAGATATAGACAAAATATTTTAAAATAGAACACTTTTTACACTTTGATGCTTTCTGTTTTTTTAGAATTCCATTAACTTCTACATTGTGAAAGGGTCAGTGGTTAGGAATAATTACCAGTGCCTCTGGCTCCACTCTGGGGCAATTCACTATTAGGATGGTCTTTTATTTTTTTTTTCTGTTTAAAATGTTTTAGTTATTTTTTACATCATTTTTCATTGTGTATATTTTTTCATCTCAGTTGTAATCCCCATGGACTTCCCATGTGCCATCACCACAGTCCCACATGCTCTTCTGCCCCAGTTTTGATCCTATTTCCCTCTTCACTCCCATAGAATGTCTCTGGTTTATAGTTGTTCCTTGATTTTTTTTTAAAAAAAAAAAAGAAAATTTTAAAAAAATTTGGGCAATTTCCCAACCCAATTGCAAACCCCTTGGGCTTCCCATCACCAAATCACCCATGTGCTATCACCATAGTCCAGTGCATTTCCCTCTCCCCAGTTTTTTATTCCATTCCCCACTCCCTCCCCACAAAATGTCTCTGGTATGTAGCTGTTCATCATTATTATTATTTTCTTGCCTGTTCCATTATATTCCTGCTGTGAAAGAAACCATGTGGTATTTTTCCTTTTCTTTCTGGCTTATTTCACTAAGCATGATCTTTTCCAGTTCCTCAATGTTGCTGCAAAAGTCATGTGGTTTTTTTTTTGGCTGCTGAGTAATATTCCATTGTGTATATGTACCACATCTTTTTAATTCAGTCATCCATTTTGAGGCATTTGGGCTGTTTCCATGTCTTTCCAATTGTGAATAAAGTAGCAATAAACATGGGGATGCAGGTATCTTTTTGAATCAGTGTTAGATACCTAAGAGTGGGGTTGCTGGGTCATAGGGAAGCTCCATGTTTAGCAGTTTGAGGAACCTCCAAACAGTTTTCCATAGTGGTTGTACTAGTTTGCATTCCCACCAGCA
>NW_004567129.1:17568076-17572317 GCF_000260355.1 Condylura cristata
TGATTTTATATCCTGCTACCTTGCTAAACTGATTGTGGGTTTTGATTAGTTTCTCTGTGGAGGTTTTAGGGTTTTCCATGTAGATTAACATATCACCTGCAAGTAAGGACAGTTTTACTACTTCTTTCGCTATTTGGAATCCTTGTATGTCTTTTTAGGATGGTCTTTAAATGTAGCTAAAGTCCCAGCTCAAGTAACAATTTCATGTCTCCCACTGTAAAAGTCAAGGAAATTATTTTTATTCTTCTCCCACTTTTCCCAGTTGGCATGAATTCATATATTCCCCAAAGCTACACTAGAAATAATCAGAAAACATTTTCCCCCTGGGAAAGATTAAGTAAAAAGATTCAGAGCTGTCAGAGGTGAATATATGCAGATAAATTATAGCTGTAAAAAAAAAGTAGAAAATTAACATTTTACTAAGTATTTTTTATATGCCAAGCAATGTGCCAGAAGTCTTGTATATGTTATATTTGATGACACATACTAATTTGATTAATCTTTGCAATATTCTTTTTTCCCCCAACTTACACAAGGGAAAAGAAAGTAAATACAAAAACACATTATAGCACTGTTCATTCAACTTTTAGCCCAAGAAGAACAAGTAAAAACACACATAAAAAGAGGATACTTACTAAGCAACTCTATATTAACACTTTTCAAAACTAACAGGCCAAATACAAGTGGCTGCTACCAGATAGTCTAATGACTTTACCAACTTAGACATTCTGCTTTTAGAGCCTTTGTTGGAAATCTGATCTTGCTTGTGCTTCCTCTTGTACAGCCCTTAAGAGTTTTAGACATTGAGAATGGGTCTGGCTTATGTTGTTGAGTCAGAATTCCTGAAGAAGTGCAAAATTGGAGGAATAAACCAACCTCGATGGCACCTGTGAGTCTGCTTTATGCTGAGTCTCACATATTCTAAGCCTGCTGTCATCTGGTGACCCGCCTTGCCCTCTGCTCTACCATCTCTTACCCTGGAAATACTTCTTTGCTTTCAAGACTATCATTTCCTCTCCCTCCTAGAAAAAACCAACAGTATCAATGCAGGGCAGTGTTCTTCCATGTGTGTCCCATGTACCTACATCAGAACCCTTTGGATAGATCCCGAGTTCACTGGAAACCTACTAACTCAGAATCTCTCAGAGCAGGGTCTATTTTTATAAGAGATCTTCATAATTTTTATACACATTCAAAATTATACTACTGTCCTTGGCAGGAATAGCTTAATATAGTTTTCTTGGAGTATAAAAGGGTTTTAACCAATATTTAAAAATAAAAAAATTTTAAAGTTAAAGAAATTATACAGTGAATAGTATAATTCAGTTTGGAAACATTCAAAAGAAAGATACTATGTTCTCCATGGTGACATTATCTATTTCTTATTTCTTCCCATCATAATAATAATAATAATGAACTGGCAAATCACAGAATATAGAACTTACCTTCAGGCTAGTGATCAAATTTCTTGATAAATCTAAGGATCGGAGGTTTTTGAAATTTCGGAAGGCATCACCAATGGAATGAATTTTTCCAGCATAAGACCCCTGCAATGAAAGAGACTCCACCAGTTCTGAAAAGAGATCATCAGTAGATATATTATGATCTCTGCTTGGATAAACAGCAGAGTCAGTGAAATAGGTCTTCTGTCCTCCCATATCCCATCTGTGAAAGGTCCTACATCCAAAGCTCATTAGATCAGATCTTCCTTTTCAAAACAGCAACATGGTCTAAAACACTGATACCAGACCCTACAGAACGCTTTCCTTCTCTAATTATATTAAAAGATGTAGAGAAAGTCTTTAAATGTTCTCAAAGCAATAGTAATCCTCCAAAAATTATCAGAACAAAGTTAGCAATCCCATTGCTAGGATTTTAGTGTTGTAGACAGAGCCACGTGTCACTTAATGACACGATGCATGTTGAAAGGCATTAACTGATTTTTCATTATGAGAATATACCAGTATAATTACACAAACCTAGATGGCAGACCTTTCTACACACTTAGGCTATGTCATTAGCCTCTCAGGACCACTGTCAAGCATGTGATTTAACACTGACCTAAACGTTGGTAAGTAACACAAAATTGTAATATAAAATTTTGCCAGGATATGTAATACACAAGGGTGTCATAGGCAGAAAGATTTTAGGATAGCAAAATAGATAGTAAAATTGAAGAGCCTATCAGTAGTAGTATGAAACTAGATGGCTTACTGTTCATTGATACAGTAGACAATGTACTATATCTGTGACCTTGTACAAATCACTTTACCCCTCCAGTACCAGTTTCCTCTTCTATAAAATGGGGACAATAACACTAACTCATAAGTATATATACAAAACTTACAACAGTGTCTGACCTTTAGTAAATGCCACACATGCATTAACTATTGTTACGCATCTATCGAAAAGCATGAGGTAGATCTGTACATGTCCACATTGAGAAATTGACATGGAGATATTAAATGACTGCATAAAAAATGGGAAGGAAAAAATATCAAAGGAAATGAATGGGTGTATATAAAGATGTGTATATATGTAAATATGCATGTATGTATATACTGATCTCTCTCAAAGTCAATTTGTCTATTCTTATTCAGTCTTCTAACATGACAGAAAAGAGCAAAATCTCAAAATACTTGCCAATAGGAACTCACTGACAAGTTGTTGGAGAAACTGAGAATAGCAACAAAAACTTGAAAGAGATTCTTCAGGATCCAATTTGCTGGTGAGTGCCAGTGAACAGCACTGAAATAAGGTCTTATTGTGCTGAAGCAGAATGGACCCGAGAGACTCTAAAATGTAGTAACATTTAAGATCCTTTTCAAGACAATACTCTTACCAGGGATAAATTGGTGGGAGTAGATTCACAATGACTGTAACAGGGAGAACAAGTTCAAAGCAAAGATAAGGTCCAGATACAAGAGAAAGGAAGCAGAGAAGGCAGACCTCAGGAAGCATAAACCCAAGTTTCAGTACTTTGTGAACCTAACAGAAGAGGGAGCTCCAAAACCTTGAAACTGGAAAAGCTATTCAGGTTCTCCCTTTCATCTAGAAGTAGAGGAAAATTTAATCCACTTCAACAAAGAGACACAAAAAAGTGTTAAACTTTATGCGAGGTTATTAAAAAGAAAACAAGTGAAATTATACTGTAACACTTCAAAACAAGCTGAAAGGTAACATAACAAAAAGTAGCAATTCACCCAGGCCCTGAAGGTTTTTGAGACATGTATAAGGGCCCATAAAATCAAAACAAATTTTTGGAATTATTTTAATAACATTAAAACACTTTAGATTTTCCACTGTGATTTTCCATTTGTACCCTTATGGCACAAAGGGGCCTTCAGGTGAAATCAAGACAGTGGTACCAAATTGCACCGGTAGTTATTGTATTCTTCATAATGTACACTTCCAGTTTTCAAAAAGCCAGTTTCAATTACAAATGCCCTGGAATAAACAGTTAAAATATAACAATGGTTAATTTCATTAACCCTTCATTTTACTGACCCTTCAGTACATGACATTTTTTTATATTGTGTGACTGAAGTACTCTGCTGCAAACTTAGGTGCCCTGAGGAAAAACCTGTGATTTTAGAGATGTGGATTGAACCAGACACTTTTCTGTGTAATACCATTTTTACTTGAAAACAAACACCTAACATCCTATAGTTATTTGGACTTAAAAATCTGGTAGACATTTTCTTAAAAATAAATAAAGCTAGCTGGTCACTTCAGGAAAATGGCTATTAGTAACTGTTGTTGATTTAAGCTTCCAAGAAAAACTAGAGATTTTAGAAATCAAATCATGATTGTATAAAGGATCCACTTAAGTGCAAAATATACCAATAGATTTTAATGTTACAGAGGACCAAAAGTTCATTGATATAGTTTCAGATTCCACATACAACTGCACTCTAAGAAACTATCATTTGCCCAGTTGTTATGTCATATCTAAGAACAATATCCACAATTCTCAAAAAGGTTATTAAAATATCCCTTTTCAACTAAATGTCTGTATGAGACCAGAATTTTTTTTAAATGTGCAAGTTTTTTTTTTTAAGATTTATTTATTTATTCATGCAGAACTGGGGTACAGGCCAGAGATGCAGGGGTGGTGAGAGGATTCACCAGAGACAGAGTGGGGAGCAGAACAGGCCGACCAACTAAGCACACTGCTCACGGGAGCAGCAGGCAGGTCAGGAGAGGTCTGCCAGGTGGTCACCTCCAGGGCAGGGATGGAG
>NW_004567129.1:17573037-17574444 GCF_000260355.1 Condylura cristata
GGGGGGGGTTTAAACTCATGCTGAAATGGCTTTAGCTTCTTAGTGCCTTACTTTAACCCAATGCACCACCAGGGAGGGCCCCTGATAGTTATCTTTTAATGAACAAATATTTTAAGATTTAACATTTCAACTTTTAATTGGCAAATATTAGGAGATATAGTTCATTAACAAGAGCTCTTTGATGACTCAATAATTTTTTAAAAATAAATGATATGTTTACTTTTACATCATTTTGTGCATTTTTCCATCTCAGTTATAATCCCCATGGGTTTCCCATCACTAAATCACCCATGTGACATTGCCATAGTCCAGTGCATTTCCCTCCCCCCACTGTTTTTGATCCCATTCCCCACTCCATCCCCATAAAATGTCCCTGGTATATAGCTGTTCATTATTGTTATTTTCTTGCCTGGGGTGACTCAAAAGATTTTAAGAGTGTAAAGAGATCCGGAAACCAAAAGGGTTGATAATTGCTGAAAGAAAAGGAAGCTTTGAAAGTAGAAAAGACAGAGCTCTTTAAATAATAATAAAAAAAAAATTATACGGTAATTTCAGAAAATGAAGATCACAGCAAAACTAAACACACACACAAAAACCCAATAAGACAATTCCACTTTTAGGTATTTGTGCAAAAGAATTAAAGGCAGGGCCAACAGATATTTGTAGACCATGTTCATTGCAGATTACTCACAACAACCAAAATGTAGATACAACTCAAATGTCCATCTACCAAAGCATGGATGAATGAAAAACAAATGGCATATATACCCATAAAATATTACTCAGCCATAAAAAGGAATGCACCAGCAACTTATTTTGTAGAAATCAACAAACTGAATTTAAAGTTTATATGGGAAGGCAAAAATTCTAGAATAGCCAACACAATGTTAAAGAAGAAAAACAACAAAGAGAACTGATACTACCTAACTTTGAACATGATTCACAAAATTACAGTAATCATGACAATGTGGTATTGAAAAAAGGATACAGATCAAAAACAGAATACAAAAATAGACTCACTCAAATATAATTCAAATATAAATCTTTGACAAAGGCAATTCAATAGAAAAGGATACTCTTTCAACAAATGGTACTAGAACCACTGGACAATTATTTGTAAAACACACACAAAGAAAGAAAAGAACAATAATCTAGACACAGACCATACAATTTTCATAAAAGTACAAATGGTTCTCAGTATAAAACACAAAACTATACAGCTTCTAAAAGATAATGGAGAAAATTTAGGTGATCTTGGGTTTAGCAATAAGCTTTTAATGTAATACCAGAAGCATGAACCATAAAAGAAAAACTTGAAAAGTGGGATGCTACTAAAATTTAAACTTCTGCTCTGTAAAAGATGCTGTAAAGAGAAGGAAAAGTTAAGACATAGAGTAGGAGAAAATA
>NW_004567129.1:17574835-17616480 GCF_000260355.1 Condylura cristata
AGACAACACAAACCTAACCAAAAAGATGCATAAATGGCAAAGATAAGAAAAGGTGTTCATCATAAGTCATTAGGAAATTACAAATTAAAACAATGAGCTCCTACTACACACTTACTAGTATAGCCCCAATCCAAAACACTGGCAACCACTAAATGTTTATGGGAATGTGGGGTGTCTTCGTCTGTGACTGCTCTGACAATATACTAAAGAATGGGTGGCCCATAATCTACAAGTATTTATTTCTAAGAGTTCTGGAGGCTGGAAACCAAGAATAGGTGCCTACACGATAGGGTTCTCTTGAAAGCTCTCTCTAGGCTCCCAATCTCTCTTAATACCATCACATTGGACATTAGAATCTCAATGTATGAACTGAAATGAATGAAACATTTAGACATATCCAGAACAGGTAAAGTTAGAGAGACAGAAAACAGATTAATGGTTTCCAGGAGCTAGGGGAGTTAGAATGAGGAATGACCACATAATGGTACAGGCTTTCATTTTGGATTGATGAAAATGTTCTAGAACTAGACAGTGGCAATATTTGCACAGTGCACTAGGTGACAATGAATTATATACTTTAAATTTTATAGCATATAAGTTACATATGAAGTGCTTAGTGAAATAAGCCAGAAAGAAAAAGAAAAATACTGGATGGTTTCACTCATAGCAGGAGCATAAAGGACCAGGGGGAATAAATAATAATAATGAACAACTATATACCAGAGATGTTTTACAGGGGTGGAGTCGGGGGTGGGATTAAAAATGGAGGTGGGTGTGCACTGGACTATGGTGATGGCACATGGGTGAATTGGTGATGGGAAGCCCACGGGGATTACAACTGAGATGGAAAAAGGCACAAAATGATGTAAAAAGGCACAAAATGATGTAAAAATGAGCTTTTATAATAAAAAAAATTACATGTGAGGAAAACTAAACAAAACCAGAAATTTTTTCCTGGCTTCTTGGGGTAGCTTCTTGGCAGTTTTATGGGGGGAAGGGACAGTGAAGCTGAGTCAATTATGATTTCATCAGTGCCATGCAGCACTTCTTATGCCTCTCACTGTGTTCTATTCTGAAAAGCAGATATTTTAAGATGTTAAAGGGAACCCAAATTATCACTCAAATGATAAATTGCCACAGGGGCATTCTTTTATGATTCACTGTATTTATGAAGTACAGGTCTTAAGAGATTATGTACTTTCTTCCAATGTTTATATAGAATAAAAACAAAGAAAAGAGAGAACAAATCAAACATTGCACACCATAGATGTCAAGAAAAACAGAACATCTTCCAAGTTTAATACATGTGCTGCAAAATCCCAATAGGCAATACATTGTTTATTCATGAAAATAACAAGTCATCTATAAGAAGAAACCATTTATAGTTCACTTGAGAGTTGAATCTGTAATTTTTAATAAAGCTTGTTTATAATGATAATGAAAAAGTTTCAAGTAAATGAAACTTAAAAAAGACCCCAGGGGGCCCTCCCTGGTAGTGCAACAGGTTAAAGCATAGTACTAAGAAGCTAAAGCCACTTCAGCCTGAGTTCAATCCCCACCCTGGAGGTGACCCCCATGGCCGGGCAGATGTCTCCTGACCCACCCACTGCTCCACTCAGCAGTGTGCTTCGTCAGTTGGCCTGTTCTGCTCCCCACTCTGTCTCTGGTGAATCCACTCACTACCCCTGTACCTCTGGCCTGTACTCCAGTTCTGTATGCACAAATAAATAAATCTTAAAAAAAAAAATCCCAGGAATCAATTTGAAAGATCTCCCACTAGTTGAAGTTGGAACAAGTTCAATATTAATTATGATAACTGCCAATGAGTTATACACACCAAACATCTAAATCCATGAGTTTATAATGATACAAAGAAAACAACCTTCATTGTTCACCTTTGGAGGATGCTAAGAAAGCAACTCATTCTTTCAAAAAATGGTAAACAAGGAGAAAGAAATTGAGTACATATCCTGCCTTTCCAATATAAATTGTAAGTCAGGATAACAAAATACTTAATGTCAGGAAACTTCTCTTTATAGAAGTATTATAGTTAATAAAAATTGAAGATAAGAATTAGAAAGTTACTATTTTGTAATCCCTAATGAATTAATAGATTTTAGGCAGTCCTATGTAATGCCTGATGATATTACAAAAAGAATACCAGATAGTATATACTTCCTGATAGACATAAATACAAAAATAATAATAATAAAGTCTAATCAAGCCTTTTTTAACTACCAAGTCATAGGAAATAAAAGGAACTGGGAAAAATGTTAAATATCCTAGAAAGTTAATGAGCAAAATCCAGATTGTAAGAAATGATTCTGGTCAAATGACCTGGTTTCTCCAAAAACAATAAAAAATGCAAGGTAAAAAAGGGGAAACTAGACATCAAGTAACATTTAAGATGAATATCAACCAATTGCAATGAACATTACATGTATTTTGATTTCAAAAAAAGAAAGATTTGCGAGTATAGTTGTAAATGGCAAATCTGGATGGATATCAGGTCATATCAAAACCTGTTAAGTATTTTTAAGTTTTACATGTGATTATTTTTATAAGGTTTTACTTTTATTTATTTATGCATACAAGAACTGGAGTGTAGGCCAGAGGTGGGGCAAGTAAGAGAATTCACCAGACAGAGTGAGGAGCGGGACAGGCAGATTTAATGAAATGCTCTGCTGAAGGGAGCAGGTGGAGAGACACAAGCGGTCTTCTGTGCTGTGTGTAGGACAGCTCCCTAGCTGGAGATCAATCTCAAGCTGCAGTGGCTGGTGACAGCTTTATAGAGCTGAGACTTTAACCCTGTACCACTGGGGAGGCCCTCATGTGATTTTTTTTTTTTTTTTAAAGAGTTATCTGGCCCTCCCTGGTGGCGCAGTGGGTTAAAGCACAGCACTAAAAAGCTTAAGCCACTTCTGCATGAGTTCGAGCCCTGCCTCCCTGGAGGTGACCACATGGCGCGGCAGACCTCTCCTGACCCACCTGCTACTCCCCTCAGCAGTGTACTTCGGCGATCTGCCTGTTCTGCTCCCCACTCTGTCTCTGGTGAAGCCTCTCGCCGCCCCTGAGCCTCTGGCCTATACCCCAGTTCTGTATGCACAAATAAATAAATCTTTAAAAAAAAAAACTGTTCTTGAACCCACATTTCCTCCAGTTAACACTCCATTTCTGTATTTTCCTTGAATGCCAAATTTCTCAGCAAAAGTTCTTACCTGCACCATCTTTTCTTCCCCATATATCATTCTCTTTTTATCTCATCCCAATCTGACATCCCCCCTCCCCATTCTACCAATATTCCCTTTGCCAAAGTCACCAAGAAGTTATATCTTGCCAAATTAACAGGCATTCTTTATTTAGCTTGCTTGGACTTTAATAGCATGTGGCACAGCTAACTGTTCTAATTTCCTTGATACACATTCTGACACCACATTCCTCCTCCTGACACCACGCTCCTCCTCCTTTTCTCTTCAAACTCTAAACACTGAAATCCTGTCTGAGTCTTAAAACTTCTGTTCTCCATCCACATTCTCTAGTTAGGGGAATTCATCCACTCTCCAGGTTTTCAATCGCACCTATTTGCTAATGTCTCTAAGTTTTATATCTTTAACCCTGACCTTTCCTTGAGAGACTCCCATGTCCAAATACTTATGAAATCACTCATGTATGAGTGTCCAATAAGTATTTTAAACTTAACATGCTTTTCATTCCCCTGCCCCAAAACTGTTTTGCTCATAATCCTTATTCTCTCGCTCTCTAAATAGCACCACCATCCACCAAGCAATAGCTTAAACCAAGACTAAGTGTTATATTTGAATCTTTTATTCATCTTCCACAATACATTCTTTTGTAAGTCCCATATTACCTGTCTATAAAATATACTTAAATTTTGTTGTCTTCTTTTAATCTCCATTGTTATCCTCCTAGTCTACGCCATTCATTATCTAGTATCTGGGCTACTATTATTGCAGGTTTCTAGTGAGTGAGAGCCATGTTTTAAAAATCAGTATTAGATCAGGTCACATTTCTGTTTAAAATACTTTAATGGAAGTTGACAACCTGATTGAAAAATTCTTTTTTAAAAAAGATTTATTTTTTTTATGCATACAGAACTGGGTACAAGCCAGAGGTGCAGGGGTGGTAAGAGGATTCACCAGAGACATAGTGGGGAGCAGAACAGGCAGAGTGATGAAGTACACTGCTGAGGGTACTGCTGGGTGAGACGAGAGAGGTCTTCTGTACCATGTGGATCACCTCCAAGGCCTGGGATTGAACTCGCACTGAGGAGGCTGCAGCTAGCTTGAAGTGCTGTGCTTTAACCCACTGTGCCATCAGGGAGGGTCCTGAAAAAATTCTTAAGAGATAATAAAGGGGCCCTCCCTGGTGGTGTAGCAGGTTGGAGCACTGCACTGCAAAGCTAAGCCAAGCCATGGCCACTGCAGGGCAAGTTTGATCGCTGCCCCAGAAGTGATTCACATGGTGCAGTGGACCTCTCCTGTCTTGCCTACTCCTCCCCCCAACAGTGTACTTCATCCATCTGCCTGTTCTTCTCCCCGCCTACCCACCACTCCAGAGGTGCTGCCCCTGCACCTCTGGTTTGTACCTCATTTCTGTATGTATAAATAAATAAAATCTTTAAAAAGAGAGAGAATAAAGGCCCAAGAATACCCCACACAATTCTGTGATCATGGTATCTTCTCTACCAGGTAAGTATAACCCAACACAATTGTGAAGGAGAAAAAAAGAAGGTAAAGTGAGAAAGGGCACAGGCTTCACTTGGTATTAAAACTGACTGTTAAGCCATGGTAATTACAAAAGTGTGATACTGGTACAGGAATAGATAAAATACAATAGAACAGCTAGTCTAGAGATAGACACCTGTTTACAGAGGAACTTAAATAGCAAATATACCACTACAAATCAGTTGTGAGGAATTTGGCTACCAGTGAAAAAAATACAATTATAATATATTACACATCATATTTAAAAATAAACTCCAGGAGGCCTCCCTGGTGGCACAAGGGGTTAACTGTAGCGCTATGAAGCTATCCACATCTACTAGCAGCATGAGTTCAATCCCCAGCCAGGGAGGTGACCCACATGGCGCAGCAGACCTCTCATGTCTTGCCCCCTGCTTGCTTCAGTCATGTATTTCAGTCCATCTGCCTGTTCTTCTCCTGACTCTGTCTCTGATGAATCCTCTCACTGCCCCTGCACCTCTGGCCTGTATCCCAGTTTTGTATGCATAAATAAATAAATCTTTAAAAATAAACTCAAGTTAGATTAAACTTAATATAAAAACCAAGGCAGCAGAATTTTTAGGGAAAATAGTACAGGAACCACTTACATCAATATAGGGAAAATTCTCATAAATAAGACATAAAAAATACAAATCATATTATAAAAATAAACTTAGTGGCTCTCCCTGGTGGCTCAGTGGGTTAAAGCACTGCACTGAGAAACTAAAGCCGCTTCCGCATGAGTTCGATTCCCGCCTGCCCCGGAGGGGACCACATGGCGCGGCAGACCTTTCCTGGCCCGCCCGCTGCTCCCCTCAGCAGTGTGCTTCCTCCATCTGCCTGTTCTGCTCCTCACTCTGTCTCTGGTGAAGCCTCTCACTGCCCCTGAGCCTCTGGCCTGTACCCCAGCTCTATATGCACATATAAATAAATCTTTTACCCACATGGCATGGCAGACCTCTCCTGACCCACCCGCTGCTCCCCTCAGCAGTGTACTTCCTCAGCCAGCCTATTCTGCTCTCCAGTCTGTCTCTGGTGAATCCTCTCCTGTCCCTGCACCTCTGGCTGTACCCCAGTTCTGTATGCATAAATAAATAAATCTTAAAAAAAAATACATAACTACCATAAGGTGAAAATTTTCTGCATGATAAGGAACAATATAAAGATTTACTGGAATTTTTTAGTAGAGAGAAATATGAAAAAGAAAACAAAAATAATTGCACCAAGATTCTCCATTTGAACACTTAAGTCAGTAATACTTATTACATAGCCAGACCATTCCAACAGTACAGGGAAGTACAGAATAAAAAAAAGCTCTCACCAAAGGTGACCAGTGTGATTTTTACAGAAGTTTATAATGCACACACCAGAAAAATCATTTAATTGTAAACTCTCTACCTTACATTACATTACCTTACATTAGTAGTAACATGTATTTTCCTTAAAAGACAAATTACATATATGCTATATTTTTTAATGCTGTATTTCTTTTTTAAAAAATGTAAGTGAAAAAAATATGTAAGTGTATATTTGTAAAAGCAATAGGAAAGGTATGGAAAGAGGGAAAGCAAGAATATTCTTTATTTTAATCCTTCTGTACTATTTGAATTGTAATAGTGTGCACAATTTTGTTATTAAAATGATTTAATGGATGCAAACAAATAAAACTAATGAAAAAATCTGCCACATACTGTTCTAACTGGAAAATGAAAGGTCTGTGAGCCCCCTCCAAAATCAAACTGACTAGTTTTTATTTTTAAAAAATGCAAAAAAAGGTGCAAAAATGTGTCAGTTTAACACAGCTTTTCTTAAACAACCTTTAAAATAGTGTTTTCAAACACTTTTGAAAGTGTCTGGTAAAGAATAATTAAACTTGAACTATCTACATCAGTTTGTACTCACACTAAACCATTATTTCTGGTTATCTGAAGGGGGATGAAGAAGGGTTTCCAGAGCCAGGAAAACTTGCTTTATTCTCACATGTAATAGTTGTTACTACAAAGCACTAATTTTGATAAATTTAAATAAATAATTTAAAATAAAACGACTCATATAACGACTCATATAAACCAAGTCATTTAACAGCCCACAAATATAAAATGCTAGAAGAAGAAAGAAAGAAAGAAAGCTTCTTGTTATGTTTAGGGCACACTCTGAAATCAGAATCGTGAGTTAATAAATCCTGGCTGCATCACTTCGGGCTGTGCAAGACTCTAAATATAACTTTACTCATCTAAAAATGGAAGCAATAACAGCATCTGCTCCATAGGCTTACTATCGGGATTAAATAGTGCCAGGACCTGGCATCAATGACATCGTGAATTTAGGGAGAGTAAAAGTTGAAATAATGCTGCTGAAAACTTGGCCAAAATTTTTACTCCTCAGAAACTCAAGGGAGCAAGTTGTGAGAGTCAAAGCCCAGGTCACTCGGGTTTTACCTCCACGGGAGTGTCGAGTCAGGGCTGGGGCTCACACCTAACACCTTGAGCGACCGCGGCTACATCAGGCCACTGAGCATCTCTCGGGAGGCAGCTACACGTCAAGAAGGATCAGAAAAATGACTACGCTCTTGAGGCGCAGGGTGGACAGAGCAACGGACTTGTGAAAGAAAATCCTTTCCCATCTGAAGCCGACCAGAGCAAGCCTCCTAGGTAGGAAGCTGCAAGTACTGCCCACGTTAGCGCTCCCGGTGCCGCCTCAACAGCACCCCCACCTCAAGCGCCCTTCTCCCACCAATGGCCCTTGTGGGGTTCAGTTTCCTTGCACCAGTTCACACTGTCCAGTTCTGTGTGACCTCGCCTTTTCTTAATCTTATTCATGTTCCTTTTCTCCACTTCACACTCCGCTCCTCAATTCCCCTGCCTCAGGCTCCCCTGTGACTTCAGTTCCTCCACCTTCACTTCAGAATCAATTTTCTGCCTCAATTCCCACTCTGTAGCCGAAATGTCCCTCCTTCGCCTCAGGGGCCGCTGCGCCGCGGCCATGGTTCCCCCGCCTCTGCCTCAGGTTCGCCCGCCTCTGCCTCAGGTTCCCCAGCCTCCAACTCAAGCTTCTCTCCTCAGCCTCAAAGTCCGCGCTCCCGGCCCAGGCCCTTCCGACCTGGCCTTACCGGGTTGCTCCAGGGTCAGTGACCCCAAGCGGCGGATGCCCTCCTCGTCCAAATCCCACTGCTCCGCCATCCTCGCGCGTCCGCGGCGCCGCTCACCTGCCGCCTCCCGCGAGACCGGTTCGCGCGAGCCCCGCCCCTAGCACCATGCCCCGCCCCCAGATGAAGCCCCGCCCCTGGTCCCCTGCCAGGCCCCGCACCGCCGCGCGCTCTGCGGAGCTCCCAGGGACCGTTATTGTCGGGTCACGCGCCTGCCCTCGCGCCGCTGGAGCCTGACCATGGTAGGAAACCAGCCTTGGTTTGGGCGCCAAAAGCACTAAAATGACGAATAGGGGTCGTTGTGGTCAAGGATTAGGACTGTGGGTAACTGGGACCTGGCTCTGGCGCGTGGGGCTAAGGGATATCTTTGAAGGGTTGCCTGACTGAGGAGTTTGAAGTTCTTACCTACTTTGAGGGATGCCGTGTTCTAGTTTTGCGGCTTTGGGAGACTCCTGATCTGAGGGGTTGAGATGTGCAACTTGACGCTTGACGGTCTTCACATCTCCTTGCTTGGGAGATATGACTCTTGAGGCACGCACGCCCTGGACAGACGGGTGGGTGAGGGGATGCAGAGCTAAGGCAGGGAGGGGATGGTGCGAGCAGGGGGAAGGGTATTGCAGGTGGGGAGGCAGCTCTCTGGGTATGATGGGAAACTCCAGATCTGGCACTTGGTCCTGGGGTCGTGTCTCAAAAGCTTGGTTCTAAGTCTAGCTTGGTTCTAAGTCTAAGTCTAGATGGTTCTAAATTGAGTTGGAAGGTGCTCTTTTGGAGTAGAGGGATCTGTGTGGAAGAGGGGGTGACTATCTAGGGATATCCCATTTCCTGAAGTCAGTCTAGCAAAAAAGCCTTCCTGCAAGTACTACAGACCTGCATACTGGCCTGTGACTGAGTACTCTCACAGGCTGGGATGAATCTGGACTCCTCTTGAGAGCCATCTGTAAAGGAAGCAAAGTCTTGAGCCAGGACCCTCTGTCAAACCCCAGCCTTAGTAACAGAAGAGGAACTGGGACCAGAACCATAGCTCACACTCAAGAAACGGGTTTTCTGAGAAGAATAGATGGCAAAAATCAAGCGTCCTTGCTTTCTGTTCTAGAGGGGGCGCTTGGTTACTCTCAGCTTGTCATGTCAAGCTTTAGTCACCAGTAGAAGGACCAGGAATCAGAAACCTGGATTAGCTCATTAGGTAATCATTTCCATCTCTGCTTCTGTGAGTCTTGACATCATTTTGCATTTGTAATTTTCTCATGTTGTCTATAATTCTTCTAGCGTCACATGTGGCATATATTTGCTCCTCTCTAAATCTGAATTAATTGGAACAGGCTTACTCTAAGAACTCATCGCCTCCTTTATTGCATACATTTATTTTCCTTCCTCAGCTGTTAAAATAGGTTTTGTTGGAAAAGAGGATGTTTTCTCTCTTGAGCAATTGTTTCTTTAACACTCTTCACACACATGTACACACATGAGATAGACTGAAAGAATTGCACAAAGAGCACTGTATAGCAATCACCTAGATCCTACAATTAGCAACTGACTGTATGTTTTAACACATCCTTCTTTCTTCTGTATACTCATCAATACATCCTATTTGTTTTATTGCATGTGGATGTCTAGTTGTCCACGCATTTTTGAAACGAGTTTTTTCTACCATTGAATTGTTTTTGCTCCATTATCAAAATTCAATGGACCACAAGTTAAGGGTTTATTTTGGGGCTCTTAAATCTTTTTTTTTTAAGATTTATTTATTTATGCATACAGAACTGGATATAGGTCAGAGGTGCAGGGGTGGTGAGAGGATTCACCAGATAGAGTGGGGAGCAGGACAGGCAGATTAATGAAGCACACTGCTGAGGGGAGCAGTGGGCAGGTCAGGAGAGGTCTACCGCGCCATGTGCATCACCTCCAGGGCTGGGGATGGAACTCTCACTGAAGCGGTTGCAGCTAGCTTGCAGTGCAGCCTCCTAACCCGTTGCACCATCAGAGAAGGCCCTATTTTTGGGTTCTCAATTCTATTCCACTTATCTAAATGTCTACTTTTATGCCAGTAGCACACTGAATTACTGTAGCTTCATAATAAGTTTGAAAATGGGAATTGTGAATCATCAAACTTTGTTCTCCTTTTTAAAAATTGTTTGGATGATTTGGGGTCTCTTGTGAATTTTAATATTAACTTGTCCATTTTGCAGGAATATAGATCATCTGGGGGTTTTATAGGGATTGTGTTGAATCTGCAGGTTAATTTGGAGGGTATTGCCATGTTTAACAACCTCGAGTCATCTGATATGTGAACATGGGATGTTATCCCATATATTTGGATCTTTTAAAATTTCTCTGAACAATGTTTTGCAGTATTCAGGGTACAAATATGACACTTTGTTTAATTTATTCCTGGTTATTTTGTTTTTTTTTTTGATACTATTGTTTTTTTATTTCATTTTTTGGATTGCTAGTGTATCAAAATGTAAGTTATTTTTAATATCAGTCTGTACTCTTCAGCCCTGTTGAATTCATTTATAATAATTTCCTAGTGGACTCCTTAGGATTTTCTTTTCTTTAAAAAAAAAGATTTATTTTACTTATTTATGCATATAAGAACTGGGGTATAAGCCAGAGGTGTGTGGGGGGGGTGAGAGCATTCACCAGAGACAGAGTGGGGAACAGAACAGGCAGATCCACTGAAATACACTGCTGAGGGGAGCAGTGGGCAGGAGAGGTCTGCTACACCATGTATGTCAGCTCCCTGGTCCCTGGCTGGGGACTGAACTCATGTCACAGTAGCGATTTGATAGCTTGATAGCATTGAGACTTTAACCCCTGCTCCACCAGGGAAGCCCCAACTTCCTTGGAATTTTCTATAGGCAAAATCACATTATATACAAATAGTTTTACTTCTTCCTTTTCAATACATGTGAGTTTTAATTCCTTTTCTTGCACTGTTCTCTTTTATTCACCCTTTAGGAGGAGTCTGGCATGCCTCATGAATCAGCAGAGGATCTATTTCATTTCAATGTTGGGGGCTGGCATTTCTCAGTTCCCAGAAGCAAGCTCACTCAGTTCCCAGACTCTCTGCTGTGGAAAGAGGCTTCAGCCTTGACCTCTTCAGAAAGCCAGAGGTTATTCATCGACAGAGATGGTTCCACATTTAGGCATGTGCACTATTATCTCTATACCTCCAAACTCTCCTTCTCCAGCTGTGCAGAACTGAACTTGCTCTATGAACAAGCACTGGGTTTGCAGCTGATGCCTTTGCTACAGGTAAGATTCTCTTCTTTTGCAGGAGTGAGTGATGATCACTTACATGTATGTAAGTAACATACATCTTACATGTATGTAACATTTTACATCACTAAATATTTTGTCCTTTATTATAGATTGGTTCTGAGATGGCCCCCTTAATGGGCAAATGTGATATGAGTTAAAGTAATAAACAATACACTTTACTGCATGTTCTGAATAAAGGATTTCTTCCTGACTGCCTTACCTATGCCAGCAGCCACCAGGGGACCCAGGACGGGACTTTCCACCCCTGAGTGGGTACCCTTAATGCTTGTAGATTCCAACTGAAGCTTTTGCTTTTTAAAAAAATTAACCTATGTATTTGTCTCAATATATTTTTACATCATTGTTAATTTTTTACAATGCATGCTTCTATATTTTCTCCTTTCACACATATTCCCCATAAAATTCCCACCACCGATTCTCCCGTGCTCCATCACCATGTGCTCTTCTCTCCCTGTTTGATTCCCCCCCCCCTTACAGAATGTCCCTAACTTAATAGTGGCCTGCTAATTATTTTTTTTCCTGAGTCCTTATTTGGTTCCCCTATGTTCCTCCTTAAGTGAAAAACCACTTGAAAATTTTTTTCTTTCTGGCTTATTTCACCAAGCACAATCTCTTCTAGCTCCATCGATGTTGTGAATAGCATTCTTGCTTTCATTATTAAATTTGAAGAGGAGAAAGTTTTTGAAACAGTAGAATTGTCTATGTACATCTAGTCTGAGATTTAAAATCTAAAAGATCCATCATATTGTTAACTTCTCATTGTACCTGTTATAGATTTATTTATGGTAACACAGAGAATCACCCAAACTACAGAATCTCTTCATTGTCTTCACATCTGTTTTTCTTTTTGTAAATATTTTTTTACATCATTCTTCATTTTGTACATTTTTTCATCTCAGTTGTAATCACTGTGGACTTCCTACTGCCAATTCACATCTCTGTTTTTCGAGTTGTGAGTAAGAGATTTATTTATTTATTTAAAAAATATTTATTTATGCATGGATGCCAGGTGTGGAGGGTGACAGGATTCACGGGAATTAGAGTGGGGAGCAGATCTACTGAAATACACTGTTGAGGAAGCATTAGGTGGGTCAGGAGAGGTCTGCTGCGTCCTGTGGGTCACCTCCCTGGCCGGGAATCAAACTCATGCTGCAATGGCTGCAGAGAGCTTCCTAGTGCTGTGCTTTAACAACTTTTGCACTACCAGGGAGGGCCAAAGAGCTTTAAATATCTTTTCTTATAGGCTACTAAAGTATAATCAAAGAATATTACTTTCTTTCCTAAATTTTCTCCAAACTAAAGAAATCAACATGTCTATGTCTTAAGTAGTTTATTTTTAGTTTTTGAACAATGACCTTTTTTTAAGCAAGAAAGAACTCAAATATTATTGCTGGGAAGGCCATATTATTTATTACTGGGATTGGCCGTCTTTCATATTAATCCCACTGTCTGAACAAGGCATTGGTTGCTTCCTCTCCATCAGCACTGTCCCAACAAGTTAGAGTACAGCTCAGTGCACTAACAGCTCTGCCTTCCCAACATCTCTTAGGAGAAAATTGAGATAAACCGTGCATATCTGGGTTATATAGGAATGAGGACTTCATAAAGCATGTTTTTATGGATACTCCTCACCAGATAATTCAGTGTTTTCCCTTAAAAGTTAGATATTTGGGCCCTCCCTGGTGGCACAATGGGTTAATTCACAACACTACAAAGCTAGCCACAGCTGCTTCAGCACAAGTTCGATCCCAGACCAGGTTGCTGACCCACATAGTGCAGCAGACCTCTCCTTTCTCACCTGCTGATTCTCTCAGCAGTATATTTTAGTCGATCTGACTATTCTGTTCTCTACTGTGTCTCTAATGAATCCTCTCACTGTCCCTGCACCCCTGGCCTATACACAGTTCTGTATGCATAAATAAATAAATATTTTTTAAAAAGTTATTTGGGCCCTCCCTGGTGGCGCAGCGGGTTAAAGCACTGCACTAAGAAGCTTAAGCCACTTACACATGAGTTTGATCCCCGCCTGCCCCGGAGGTGACCACATGGCATGGCAGACCTCTCCTGACCCGCCCGCTGCTCCCCTTTGCAGTAGACTTCGTCGATCTGCCTATTCTGCTCCCCACTCTGTCCCTGGTGAATCCTCTCACCCTCCGCATCTCTGGCCTGTACCACAGCTCTGTATGAATAAATCTTTAAAAAAAAAAAGTTATTTGGAAATCAAAACCCATAACATATTCCTGCACGTGTTGTAGTAATTGTTCCTTTTTTTCCCCTTTATTTTCAAAGAGACCGACCTCAAAAAAAAAATTTCTTTTTCAGCTGCTTCAGGAATGGTATAATAGAATTGCTTACAGGAGACTTAAAAGTCACTTTAATACCTGGCATCTCAGACCTGCTGATTTCTATGCCAAGGTGCCATATTGTGGGCAAAAGAGGCCATATTGTGAGCAAAAGGAGGGAGCAATTTATTCATTGCGGAAAATCAGAGATCAAGACAATTTTTGGATGAATCATTTTAAAGAATACAAGCCAATTATATAAGCAGTTTATCAAATCCTCTAATTTACTGTCCACACTCCCCAGTTGAAACAAAATAGATCTTTAGCTATTTCTAAATGGAAAATAATAACTAAGAGACCAAGGCGTTGACTCAGTTCCAAAGTTCCAGTTGTATGAGCAGTACAAGTATTTGAATAATAGTGTGAATCTGCCTCCCTAAAACAGACTGTGGAACAAGTGCTTGTGTTTTGCAAGTTGTGTTTTTAAATAAATAAACATTTGGGCAGGCCCAGCTGAAGTGGTGTTTATTCATTGGAAGAGTAAATACAGCTGTAGAATCAGTTGCCACCTTAGCCTCACACAGTTCTATCATGTTCCAGATTGGTAAGGTCTGCCCAGATACTCAGGTTCTTGCCGAAACACACTTTGCTTAGAAAAAAATTAAGTTTGCTAATTCTTAGTTTAGTGGCTTTTCTCAGGCTTTCCAACTTAGTGCCAGCATTTATTGAGAACATTCTGAGCACCAGACACTATTTTTATGAAATTTCCCTAGTTTTAGGAAAAACCTAGGATGATCCAGTAAAAATATGCAAGCCACCTATGTAAGCCAAGTTTAAATTTTCTAGCAGCCATGTTTTTCTAAAAAGTCCTAGGCTCTCTGTTCCTCCTTTGACTGCTGCCTTTTCTTGTTCCAGCTGCATCCCTGAGACAACATGGTTAATCGATTTGACCAGACTAAGTGACTGGTCATCAGGGCTACTTTTAACTATAGCAAAATGGATATTGTTACCATTCATGATTCCTTCATTGACCTCAGCTACATGGTCTGCATGATCCAGTATGATTCTACCTATGGCAAGGTCTGGAGCAGTCAAGGCTGAGAATGGGAAACTTGCCATCAACAGAAAACTCATCTTCATTTTCCAAGGGCAAAATCCTGCCAGCACTAAATGTGAGAGATTTTTGAGTGACCTAGCTGAATGCTGAATCTACTTCTCTAGGCTGAAGAGACTAGAGCTGGCCAGCAGTGAAGGGGGCAGGTTTGAAATCCTAAGAGCTGTGTTTTACTTGGCTTTTTGGGCTAATAACAGTTATTCTGCTTATCCTTTTGTTCTACCAGGCTTGCTTCCCTTGAGTTTCAAAATGGTGCTGGCTCACCTTGATTTTACAAAGCAAGTAGAGATGTGCAAGCTCCCCAACTGTTTATCATCCTGTTCCTTCCAACATCCCATATAAGCAGAAAGCATCTCAGAACTACTGTTGTTTTGGAAAAGCTCAATCAAGACTCAGAGCTGTGCTAGCAAAGTGCATTTGCAAGCTGTCTTTTGGCAGCCACACACACACACACACTCACCCCCATGCCATCAGTCTTATACTGCTTGCGATTGACATATTTTTTCACTGCTGTCTAATCCAAAAACAACATTAATTATCCTTATGCTTATAATTAGCCATCTGAATTCAGGCCTGTATTTTCCTAAAGAAATACTCCCCCATGTAATTTTCTGTGTCATACCATATGAAGCATAAACATGCTGGAAGTAATATTTGTGTGGACAGAAGTAAATTAAATCAGGCTATAGAAGACCAGCATACACACTCTGTGGTGACTTCAGTCAGCAAGGCCAAAGGACATCTGGAACCCTAGACTCTCTGGAATGTTATTTGTTCATTCACTCCCTCCACAAAACATACCAAGCTCCACAGGCATTGCTGTAGGTTGCAAATACAGCAGAGAACAAAACAAGTAGGGTCATCCAAGACCCCCTTCATCTTAGGCAAGACTGACAGACTGTAAATAAATAGGTGCTGTTGAGAATAATAAGGCAGCATTAGGGAGTAAGGAGTGATTTCTGTGCATTCTTCCTGTACTGAAATCATCTCCTGTGAGTAGAAGGCCTTGTATTTCTAGAGGTCAAAGCAAAGATTGGCTGAGAGAATTTAGAAAACAATCTAGTTGAAACTTCTGGGCTAAGTATGTATGATGGCTTGAATGGCAGGACTTAACAATCTTTGTGTATTTATTGGGTGTTTCTTCCTTTTTAAGATTGTCAAAAATACCTTTATTGGGTCTGCCCTGATGGTACAACAGGTTAAAGTGTATGGCACTGTGAAGCTATCAGCAGCCCCCTCGGTGTGAGCTCAATCACAGACCAGGGAAGTGACCCACATGGCACAGCAGACCTCTCCTGTCTCGTCTGCTGCTCCCCTCAGCAGTGTATTTTGTCAGTCTGCCTGTTCTGCTCCCTCCTCTGTCTGTGGTGAATCCTCTCACCACTCCTGCACCTCTGGACTGCACCCCAGTTCTGTATGCATAAGTAAATAAATCTTAAAAAAAAACACCCTTTATTAAGAAAAATGATACTGCTCACACTTTACATTAGTGGAAGTAGCAGGAAATGGAGATTTCTTTTTACAAAGTAGGTTGTTCTCCCTGCAACTAGGACATCTCTCTAGCTCATTGGACTATCATTACTGACCAGTCCCAAAGGACACATCTGGAATCCAAATGATACTTCCAGATAAGGCATCCAGGGCCATCCTTAAGCAGGTTGTTCTACAAGATGGGAATTTTTCCCCCATACACACGCTTTCCCCAGTGGACGATTCAGTCATTCGGGGGCACTCGTTTCCTCTGCTGATGTAGAATCTTGGGATTTGGATCTACAGGTGAAGTAAGTGGCAAGTTTAAATTGTGATTAGCTCAGCCTGGGCTGGAATGGTTTATTGATTCTTTTAGGATCTATTTCACTCTTTTCTCACTACTTCATCCAATGTCTTTCTCTTCATCGCCAGTCAAGCCCAAGGTAAGCCCTTTCTTCTGTCATCCTGTCTCCCTCTCCTCTGTCTCTGTCTCTCTCTCCTTGTCTTCTTGCTGGACTCCCAAGTCCCAACCTGGAATCCCTGTCTTCACTGCCCTCTGAACTCTGGGCTGTACCCACTATAATCCTATGCTGGCTTTTCCTGTGGTTTCAGATACTCAGTATCTTTTTTGTTTTTTTCATGTATACTGCTTCTCTGCCAACTCCTTGTGGGCTCTCAGTGTCTCTTTTTGCTTTTCTTTGCAAATAATTCATTCTCCCAGCCTTCCAATTTCATGCACTCTTTCATCCAAAACAGCAGTTACTACACACTAGGTTCTAGAATACAAGTTTGGAATTTACTAAGACATAAGGGGAAAATATTAGCAATATAGAACAAAACAAAAACAGACAAATATAAACCAGAAACATCCTGCAGGAGAAGGGGAGGGCAAGGGAGCAGAAGGATGGAGGGAGGGCATAGGGGACTGTGGTGATGGTGCTCAGACAAGTTGGGGGACGAAATTCTGTGGGGTCTACACCTGTGGGGGAAGGAAACATCATTTAAAAATGAACAATGATGTAAATATATTTTTTTAATTAATTTTTAAAAGTTTGGGATGTGCCTAACCCCTCCACCTCAGTATAGTGGGGCGCACAGGCCTGAAACCAAGGCAGAGACTCAGAGAGAGAAGTAAGCAGGGTCTGTTTGAACAGAGGAGACAGATGACTTCTCTGGCTACAGGGATGCTCCAGGCTGTTCAGAGAAGGGTGGCGGGAAGTATTCTGGTCATAGTGAACAGCGTAAATGAAATAGAAGAGGGATCAAGACCATGGTGTGTCTTTGGAATTTTGTGTCACTGAAGATAGTGAGGCCAGAAGAAAATGGAAGATGAGGTGCTTTGTAATCTGACCACCAAGGGGAAGGACATTAGCAGTTACATGACTTCCTTTGATTCATAATACCTTCCAGGTTTGACTAGCTCTCCTTTGCATGGGAGGACCCTGAGGCTTGTAGAGAACTACAAGTGGGAGACAACCAGTTAAGAGCAGAGGTTAACAGTGCAGACTCTAGATCCTGGTTTCCTAATGTCTTTCCCTTTTGCTCAAAAGGAATGACAATGCCGGAAACTACTATGTGGGTGGGAGGACATTAAGAGGACATTAAGAGTTTAAAAGTACCTGGGCAGGCAAAAGTAGATGCCTGGATAAAAAAGATGTGGTACATATATACAATGGAATATTACTCAGCAACCAAAAAAGAGAAACACATGTCTTTTGCAGCAACTTGGATGGAGCTGGAAAAGATCATGCTTAGTGAGATAAGCCAGAAAGAGAAAGAAAAATACCGGATGGTTTCACTCATAGCAGGAGTATAATGGACCAGGCGAGAAAATAACAAAAATAATGAACACCATATACCAGAGACATTTTGTGGGGGTGGAGTGGGGAATGGGATCAAAAATGGGGGGGGGGGAGAAATGCATGGGATTATGGTGATGGTACACGGGTGATTTGGTGATGGGAAACCCGTGGGGATTACAATCGAGATGGAAAAAATATATATACAAAATGATGTAAAAATAAACTTTTGTAATAAAAAAAAAAAAGACCTGGGCAGGGGCTGCTATATTCCAGTTCTGTAGCATAAGTAAATCTTTTTTCTTAAAGCTGTGGAGATTTGTATGTGATTTTTGTAATCTGCCACTGAATTCATTTAGGTTTCTAATAAATTTTGGTGGCATATTTGGCATTTTCTTTCTTTCTTTTTTTTTTTTAAGATTTCTTTATGCATACAGAACTGGTGTACAAGCCAGAGGTGCAGGGGTGGTAAGAGGATTCACCAGAGAATGAGTGGGGAACAGAACAGACAGATCGATGAAGTACACTGCTGAGGGGAGCAATGGGGATTCAGGAGGGAAGTGGGGGAGTCAGGAGAGGTCTGCAGCACCATGTGGATCACTTCTGGGGCTGGAGATCGAACTCACACTGAAGTGGCTACAGCTAGCTTGCAGTGCTGCATCCTAACCCGTTGTGCCACCAGGGAGGACCCAGTATTTCCTTTTTTAAATTTTTTTATATATTCATTACATCATCTTTCCTTTTTGTACAGTGTATATGTGGTATATTTACACAATGAAATATTACTCAGCAATCAAAAAGGATAAACTCATGCCCTTCACAGCAACATGGATGAAGTTGGAAGGGATTATGCTCAGCAAAATTCACTCTTTACTCTTGTTTATCATCCTATATCCCCCTCCCTCTCTCCCTGCACCCAAAATAGACCCATGAGGCACAGATCAGTTTACATCTCTATCTACTGTACTCACCCTGTCCAGTCACTCCTGTGACAGTCATCATTTTCCTTTCTTTGTCTCACTTCTCAGCACAAATACTGCCATGCTGTTATCCCTTATCTTAACTCGGTAAGCCTGCCCACTCACTGATGTGAACCTGCCTAGCCTCTCAGTCACCTTCCTGGTGCTTCATTTTTATTCCTCTTCATCCAATAACAGTTACTCCCTCACACAAAAACCTGTTTTTGACTGATTTCCTTCCACAGTGTAGCTGATCATTTAACTTAGAAGTTAAAGTTGGGTATAGCCCCAGTGAAAAGGGACAAAAAGTCTTGGATCATTTAAAGCTATGTGAAGAAATCCCAGAGTTCCTGGAGTTTCTGAAAAGCCATCACCTAGGATGATGCTGGCCTTTATCTCAGTATATGTAAATTGTTGGCTTTCATGTCTTTCTCCTAAGCTGAGATCTCCTTGAGTCCAAGCATGGGGTCTGGTTCTGGCCATGGCTATACTCAGTATTTCTCAAATAAATCAAAGACTTTCTGTATTTCATATGCATCACTATTCTCCCCCATTTTGCAGTGCCTGGAAGCACCCCCTATCACACACACCCCTATTTGTCCAATCCTCCCACAAGTCCAACCAGCCTCCCAGAAAAGAGGAAGATTCTTCCACTCTCTTCCCCTCCTTTTATAGACCAGGAGCAGCTCTGGGAATGCAGTTTACAGCTATAGCCACCAGAGGGCTCTTTTCAAAATTGGGTGTTCCTATGGGCAACTTCTCTAGAGCCTCAGTTGTGGACCTGGGAGCAGGCTCTTAGAGGAGTTTCATACTGAATCAGTATGTGTTCTGCCCACTATGAGACTCTCAAGAAAAGAGTTGGTCATACTGAGTCATTACAGAATTACTTTTGTCCCTATCCCCAACAATTTATTAGGAAAATGATTTTCTCTAAGGTAGGGACAGAAAAAATGGACTTGATATTAAGATAATCTGCCTGCTACACAGGACTTTTGAGGGAGGATGGGCCCTTGAGTGAGTGTGGCATGAAGACAGCCAGCCACCCTCTTCCCTGGGCGTCAGCCCTTCCAGCCGGGGTGCTCCACTCCAGCCCAACCCATCCTACCCACCATTTTCTTTAAGCAGAGAACTCTGGACTTGGAAGGTTGCTTGGGCGAGTCACAATTCCTTTGATCCGAACTGCTTCATCAGAAAATGGGAATGCACACATCTGTCTCACAAAGAGGTGTCAGTGTAAATGAGCAAATGTATGTGAAAGTACTTGAAAAATATGGAACCCTTTGCTACCTCCATTTTCCTACTTACATGGGATTAGCAAAAGCATCAAAAAATAAGCAGACAACAATTGAAAAGGTTGAAAAGGATTTTGAACTTTGAAGGGAAATGGTAGCAGCATATCTCAAGTTTTTAGTGATTAAGTATAAATTACTCTTTACATTGTGTAAGGTAAACTTCTATTAACCATCATAAAATACCCACCAAAATTGCTTCAAAAATAATAAGAGAAATAATCATGAAGATTTGAATATCAGCATGTCCTCTTCTAGACCGAAATATTTGCTTTCTACTATAATTGACTCAATTTATCTCAAAGCACTTTACCATATTAAGTGACAATATTTTTTTTCCTGATTTTTTGCTCTACTATTGGTAGATAGTTATTTGGTTTAAAATGTTCAAGGTAGTAACCTTCTTTGTCTAATAGACTCTAGATAATCTGAAGGAAGGGAAACACCATCTCCGTGTGCGGCCTGCTGACATACCAGTTGCTGAGAGAGCATCTCTGAATTACTGGAGGACATGGAAGTGTATCAGCAAACCCTCAGAGTTTCCTATCAAAAGCCCGGCCTTCACAGGTATAACCACAGGCTGACCCTTCCAGAAGTCCAGAAGTTCCACACCAGTATTCCTTCTCATCCTAACAGAAGTGACTTCCATCCAGAGAGGACCCTGATTTCTGAAATAGTCCTGCTGGTTTTCTCTACTGCTTTGTCATCTCCAGTCCTCCCCAGGGCCACTTACCTGCTAGAATGGAACATCCTCCCTTGTGTTCATTTCCTGCATACTGGCTGCACTCCATCCCCTCCTGATAGTCAGAGAATTGCACCATTTTTAATCACATTTAGCCACCACAAAAAGCATGTCCCATTGATCACTGTCCAATGGTGCCTTGTGGCTAGGTCAACCTACCTGAGACTAGAATAGCTATTCATGATTATTGATGGGTTGTGAGCTTCAAACAATGTCAAACTGACCTATTTTTGTCTCGTGGTCATAGATCCATTAGAAAGAACCAAATAGGTAAACAATATGCATTTAATGGCTTTGGATGTATAAGTGAGGAGTTACAGCATGTCCCAGTACCTTTCACTGCAGAAGAAAGAGATTTCCATGCTCTGTTTCCCCATGCTTCTGTCAAAGCAAAGGGTTACATCTGAAAAGAAAAAGACAGCAGGGGCCATCTCTAGGGTGATCTCTCCAGCTTCCTATGGGGTCACCTGGGTTAGCGAGGGCCCCACTAACCTCTGAAAGTCCCAGCCTCCGGGAGCTGATGACACTCTCTACATGTTGTCTTCCAGGCCTACATGATAAGGCACCTTTGGGGCTCATGGACACACCACTGTTAGATACGGAAGAGGAAGTGCACTACTGTTTCCTGCCCCTAGACCTAGTGACCAAGTATCCAAGCCTAGTAACTGAAGACAACCTGCTGTGGCTGGCTGAGACTGTGGCCCTGGTCGAGTGCGAGTGCAGCGAGTTCCGCTTCATTGGTGATTGCTCTATCCTGGGGTGGTGTGGGAGGACAGTGTGGTGGTATCCGGTGGAGGGGTCCAGGGTTCCCTCTGTCCCTCTCCACCTCACATTCCATAGGGAAGAGATCCAGCTTGGTGCTTGGGCCTCAGGAGTTTGACTGGGAAGAGTGACAGAAGAATGACAGATCCTTCCAGAAGGGCCTTGGATTCCCAGTATCAGATTCCTACTGGCCTCAGGCTATTTTATTCCCTATTCATTTGGAGATGGTCTGGGTGTAAAGGAGCCACTGGAAGCTTCCTGGTGGTGTCAGGACCACAGGCTTTGGTGTGCAGTGCTAAGCCCTGCACCAGACTCCAAAGGCACCATCAATTTTTGCTCTGTCCATAAGTAACTGAGCTCCAGGCTTATGTTCTCACCACAAAAATGAGGAAATAGGGTTGTTTTCAAAGGATGGGTCCTACCTATTCTTACTTTCACTAACTCATAATAAAAGAGGAGGGAGGAAGGTGGTTGGTGAAAGGTTCCCTAAAATCACTGTGGTGTGGTCTACTTAAGCTAGTGGCTGAAGGAGGGATGAGCCAGGAGAGATCCTCCCATCACTGTCCTAGGACTAACTCTAGTGGGGACGGGAACTGAATGACCTCTTTGATTCCAAGATGCTGCTGCCAATTGATGGGGCAGGATTCACCCAGTGCAGAGGGGGCCCAAAGGGCTGGAACCCCAGCTTTCATATGCATCATTTGGAAAGTTGTCTGTGATATGCTTCTGAATCTCCGAGTTAATTCACACAGGACATTGGCTTGGCGCCATCTCTGCCTCCCACACTGCAGCCCAGGCAGGGAAAAACCACAAGTGCCACCTGCCAGCCCAGGCTGGGCCGGGCCCTCCCTCTCTAAGCGGCAAGACCACTCCCTCTTTTGGAATGACCTGCTCTTGGGTTGAGACCCAGGTAAGTCTCAGGGCTAGTGTGCTCACCAGGAGGGAACTAGCTTGAACTCGGAGCCAGGCCACGGAATCAGCACCCCCAGACTCAGGAAAAAGATGATGTGAGATCTCACCTTGAAAACCAGAGATTCATGGTTAATCTAACCAGGTATGTCTAGAAATTATTTTAGAACAAGGAGAGCCTAGGATAAGTTGCAGCACCAAAGGCCTGTCAAAACCTGGAACTACAAGTCAGAAATAACCTGTTAACTCATTTTACTTTCTTTTGTTTTTCAAGTGAATTTTCTCCGCTCACGGAAGATTTTGCTACCAGACAACTTCTCCAATATAGATGTGTTAGAAGCAGAAGTAGAAATTCTGGAAATTCCTGAGCTCACAGAAGCTGTACGGTTGTATCGGATGAACATGGGTATGTTACCATGGACACAGTACTGTTCCCTTGACATTCAGGGGCGGTTGGACTTGAGAGCAAAAAGCCAATAGCAAACATCTCCCTTCCCACAGCCACTCCGAGCTTTGAGAAGTGGTGAAAGAAGTGGGTGCTTGGCACTTAGAATCTGAGGAGTTTCAACCCAAAACCCCGTGTCCTCGGTCTGCACAGCCTCCCCACTGAGCTGTGAAGGGCTCAGCACAGCCTGGGTGGGAACCCAGATCGGAATGTTCTGGGGAGAGAGGTTGGGACCAAGGGCGGGTTTCTTGGGCAGAGGCAGTGGGCCTTTCTTGTGGAAGTGGCCAGGGGGAGAACACTCAGTGCCCTCCCACCATGCCCATCCTTCCTCTCTGGGCACAGCTGGAAGACAGCCCCCAGCCCCCACCTCATGCTTCAGTCATCCCACCCACTCCCAACTCCCCTTGCCACCTGCTGGAAACTCCTGGATGCTTTGCCTGTTTATGAGACTTCTTAACCCTGGTTCAGGCCAGGCCTCCACACTCTAGGCCCAACCTCATTCCACATTGTTTGGCTGTCTTCCCATCCTCCTCATCCTGCACATCTGTGGGGCCTGCTATGCTCATCGCAGGGAGCACGCTACCTGCGTGGCCTCAGCTGGCATTCTGAAAATGCCTAAAACTCTCTCACACAGGAGAGGTTTGCACACAGACAGGTATCCCATAGGAAAAGGCCTGTCCCTGCCTTTAGGGCCACCTCTCCCAAACTCCTCCCCAGGGAAATAGAGTCCTACCTACTATTTGAGAGTAGTGACCTGAGACCTGCGGTAGGTCTCAGGAGCCTGCCCCTGGGTCTTACAAGATTGTGAGTTTAAGTTAAACCCCTTCCTCAAGAGTTTCTGTTCCTCTGAGATCTTGGATGATTGAAAGACAGACAGAGTGTGCCTGCTTCACAAGAACTGTGTGAAGATGGAAGATGTGCTGTGTTACAGACAGGCTCTGTGGGCCATATAGCAGCCCTAAGTGTGAAGCACCATAACCAAGGGAAGCAGCTCCAGTAGCATTGCAATTGGACAGACTGCTGTCTATCATCGCTCTGTCCTTGCCTAATTTCGTAATTTGGGGCAAGGTGCTTAACCCTCTCAGGACAGCTTCCTCATCTGTGATACCAGGATAGTTCTACCCCTCTGCTGCTCTGAGGATTAGAGAAGACCCATGAAAACTGCCCAGCATCTTGTCCACCAGCCCATGTTGCTGCTGGGACAGGTCCTGAACCCTATGTACTGTGTCCATGGCAACAGAACAAGGTTCCACCCGTGGGGGCCAGCAACTCAGATACCCAATCTGAAAGTAACCACTCTGTGTCCCTAGGAAAACTCTGCCCAGAAACAATAGGGGCTATCGGTCCCACAAGCCTGTAGCACACATCTGCTTTGCTTGGTTTATCCTCAAATAGAATAAAACCTGGGACTATGGGAGATCCCTACACTGAAATACAGATGTTAGATGCAGCAAACTACCCTCCTGTCCCACCTCCAGCAAATAAAGTTTTGACTCCTAAACCTGATATATAAAAAAAAAAAAACTATGCTGATTTTGAGACGATCCTGATTTGAGTTGAACAAGGGAAAAAACCTCCTTCTAAGTCTCTTTAACACTAACCGAAGGCAGCAGTAGGAGTGAGACCCAAAGCTTCTGATCCTTACGGCCATGAGTCACCCCTTTCTCTCGGCACAGGTGGCTGTTCCCGGACCTCTTGTCCTCCCCCGAGTCCTGGGAAGGGGGGCCGTGCAGCAGGCCTGGAGTCTGTGAAACCACTGTACACGATGGCCCTGGGCCTGCTGGTCAAGTACCCAGACTCGGCCCTGGGGCAGCTCCGCATCGAGAGCACCCTGGACGGGAGCAGACTGTACATCACGGGGAACGGGGTCCTCTTCCAGCATGTCAAGTAAGGGCTCCACCAGGAACAGCTTAGTCCCGTTCAGGCTGGGCTTTTTCCCTTTCTCTAAGGACCAACCTGGAGCCTCGCCCAGGAGCCAGGGGAAAGTAGTACACTTGGGGCAAATCTATCACTGTAACACCCCCTCACTATAGTCTACTGTAGGGTGTAGGGTCGGGCCTCAGAGGAGAAAGCTGGTGCCAGGGAATGAACATGACCAAGGTTCAAGGTCTTCTGGCTGCTTTATATATTTTTAAATATTTATTTATGCATATGAGATCAGGTTACAGGCCAGAGGTGGGGTGGGGGTGAGAGGACTCACCAGAGACAGAGTGGGGAACAGAACAGGCAGATGGACTGAAATCCACTGCTGAGGGGAATAGCAAGGAGACAGGAGAGGTCTGCTGCACCATGTGGGTCAGCTCCCTGGCTGGGGCTCATCCTGTTGCTGTGGCAGTGACAGCTTCATAATGCTGAGACTTAACCGTTTGTGCCACCAAGGAGGCCCTGTTTTATATTTCTGTGCCAGTAAAACATTGCTTCAGTTCTAGCCCTATATTAGGGTTCAAGGTAACTAGGCAACAGTCACAAGCTCAAAGAGCTAGGTGTTTCCCCAGCCCTCTCTGGGCAGGCAGACCCTCCAGCAAGGACCTTCGCCCACTAATGTACAAAGAGGTGAGAGGCAGGGCTAAGCCCTCCAGAAACAAGCCATGCAGCCTTTCCAGAGGAGGTGACACCAGTCTTCCTGCCTTGAAGGACAAGCTCAGAAAGTCCCCATTAGTGTGGGGTGTGGATTCCAATTCTGTTGTATAGAAGAGTAAACTGAGGTCAGAGTGAAGCTACTCTCTTAGGGTCACAAAATACATTGGTGCCAAACTAAAGGTAGAGTGGGTTTTCCTGAGCCCCTGGCAATGAGGTTCGACTAACTCAAATGTACTTACCCGAATATTGTCACCACAATCCATGTGCCCCAAAGATGTCCCGACCCTGATGTCACAGAGGGCAAAGTACCTCTGAAGTCTGGAGGCTTGATGTTCAGATCCCCGCCCCTCTCCTGAGCACCAAGGTATTAATAATCTCTCAAGACCATGGCTGGCTGCCACACTATGACTGCCAAGTCTTGGGCAAATACCTGTGGGAGCAAGAAGGAAATGGCTGGATCCTGGCTTGGCTTCTGAAAGCTGAGACACGGCCTAGAGGCTTGCAATTAGTTAGCTTAGAGGACTTTGCTGAAATAGGTCAAGCTCAGCTCCAAAAGAGTGAGCCTATGTGTTCAGTCCTGTCCTCCTCCTAGAATGTCACCAGATTTCTGGTTAAATTAAGGAAATGTTAGTGACCATGAGTTTGTTAGGACAAGACACTGTAGACACAGAAAGCTGTCAGTCTGGGTGCCTGGGGAATACAGTGCTGAGCTTCTGTATGACCGGGCTCTCCTCTGGCCAGGAACTGGCTCGGGACTTGCCGGCTGCCCTTGACCGAGACCATTTCTGAGGTATACGAGCTCTGTGCCTTCTTGGACAAGAGGGACATCACCTATGAGCCGATGAAAGTGGCACTAAAGACTCATCTGGAGCCAAGGACTCTGGCACCCATGGATGGACTTAGTAAGTGAAGAAGTTCTTGGTTCAAATTCAGTATTAAGGGAGGGTCTAGGGGGTTGGAGAGGAGAGACCACGCTTCCCGGGTCAGGTACTATAGATAGAAGAAAGGAAAAACAGCCCAACTTTTGTGGGGGTTGCCTAAAAGACAATCTTTATATTAAGTGACCCCCTCCTCACCCCAAACGCACAGTGGCCTTAGGTTAACCTGCTCTACAGACTGAGTAGTACAGACGGATCCAGTGTGCGAGGTTAGGCCCCCAGGCCACGCCTGCTCCGGCCCTGCAAGCCGACACACTGCTCATTTGGTCCTCACAGCCATCCAGGGAGGAACAGCCCTGACTTAATGTGACAGATGAAGCAGAGGTTCAGGGAGGTAACTTACTTGAATTACAAAATTAGATAATGGTCAAGCTAGGGTTGGAATCTAAGTTTACTGCTGCCTATACCCTCTTACTAACAGAATTTGTTATGTCAGGTTTAAGTTGTGTTACTCTCATTCACCAGCATTCAACATTTATTGAACGCCTATCACATACCGAGAGGACAGCCCTGGATTCAAGTGGGCAAAACAGACCCAGTCCTTATCTTCAGGGAGCTCTCATCTAATTATGCACCTTTTCTCTCTTGGTTATGTAACCTAGTTATTTACCCTTCACTCATTACAGCGCTCATGAGAAACCAGTTCCCAAACATCAGAACAAAACCTAAATATAGTCACCACCAAAGAAAAGGTCCTGAGTACCTCTTCCCGGAGTAAAACCCCCTTCTCCAAACATGTCTGGAGACCGGTCTCTAAAGAACTGATAGTGATTCCAGGCGAGCTGGCTTGATGACATTGCCAGATCACAAGCACAAACACACAGAAGGACTTACAGCTCCAGTCTGAGTGGCCACACGAAAAGTTACACTCGGGATACACCCAACCAGAAACCAGAGGCAGTCCGCAACATGGGTAGGCAGGAACAGCTTCCTTGAGGTGGGTGAAGGGAAGAGGAGCAAGGCTGCTGGGGTGAGATTCCAGAGAGCTGAGCCCTACTGCCTCCCACCCCACGTGAGTCAGCGGGGGACCCATAACGCCGCCGCCCTTAGCCGAGGAGGCCATAGCGTGAGCCACAGGAAAGGCCTGCGTGGCAAGAAAGGTTAGTGTCGGATTTCTGTTCACAGTAGGCGACACAGAAACTCTGATGAAGACGGTCTTACCACACAGAACTTTTTTGATCCAAATGCTTCTGGCCATGTGATCTGTTCCTTCTCATTGGTTTCCTTAGATGAGGAGTGGACCGCAGAAATCACCGTTTATTCCCCTCAACAGATCATCAAAGTTTATGTGGGCAGCCACTGGTACGCAACCACGCTGCAGACCCTGCTGAAGGTATCGCCACCCCCGTCTGTCCCCCTCACTCTCTGGCTTCAGCTTTGGTCGCCTCACACTCACACAACCTCTAGCACCTGCTTGGATCAAGGACTTTCTCCTTTCTCCTTGTACCAAATTGCTTTTATCATGTCAACAGTTTCCTGGGGAGGTCCTCGGGTGTTTGGGGAGAAAGAAGGACAATCTGAGGAGGCTGGATCAAACAGGCAGCAAGGTGCCTTACGGGGGTGGTTTGGGGCAGGCAAAAACAGAAGTAGAGATGAAGGTTCTCTCCCGGTATGCTCCACTCCCCTCTCTGGCTGTGTGTGGCTGACAAGACAGGGAGGTGAGAACCCCAAAACCTCCATTCTACAAGGATCAGGAAAATAGAAAGAAGGCCGAGCTGCCCTTGACTTGTGACCTAGCCCTTTAACTAACACACTAATAGTGTCCATCCCTTGCAGTATCCAGAACTGCTGTCCAACCCTCAGAGAGTGTACTGGATTACATATGGACAGACCCTGCTGATCCACGGTGATGGCCAAATGTTCCGACACATCCTCAACTTCCTGAGGCTTGGGAAACTGTTTTTGCCATCTGAGTTTAAGTAAGTGAAGAAATGGAGTGATGATACCCATCCTCCCTCTATAACGAAGGAAGCTTGAGTTTGCAGCCTCAGGGAGGAGGTTATGTCATTCCCGACACGTGACTGCTGTCCAGGGCAGCAGCAACTTTGGGGGCTTATGCCCCAGGGCACTGCCCAGGTGCCCAGTCCGAGATCTCTTTGTCATTTGCAGGGAGTGGCCCCTCTTCTGCCAGGAGGTGGAGGAATACCACATCCCTTCCCTCTCAGAAGCCCTTGCCCAATGTGAGGCATACAAGTAAGGAAACTTTGCTCCAGACACCATGGTTTAAGAGTTTGGATTTTAACATTCCTCCTGGGAGTCCTTTCCTAAGTCCTACATCTTTGGGGTTAAGAGGGTGGAGCAGGCCCAGGATTGGACTTGACCTAAGCCAAACCAGACAAGAAGCCTTTTCCCCGCACGACCAAAGAGCAGACCTGAGCAACTGGTCGATGAGCTAGTGGAAGCTTCTGCTTACTCACCAACCCCTCTTGGAGTCTGCAGGTCATGGACCCAGGAGAAAGAATCTGAAAGTGAAGAAGCTTTTCCCATCAGGAGGCTACACGTGGTGACAGAAGGGCCAGGGTCCCTAGTGGAGTTCAGTAGACAAGCGAAAGAAGTAAGCCCCGGCCTTCTGTGGTCTGCTAGTGTCCTCAGAGCACCACCACAGGCCCGGAGGGCAGCCCACTACTCAGGGGCATGGCAAAATGGGCCTCCGCGCGTTCCTAGCACAGCGACCACTTTCTGAACCTTGAAGGAGACAGGGCCGCACGAGCCATTTGTGCCTGGGATGTTCCTGATAGGTCCCTTTAGAGTACAAGAGGCCCAGCACTGAGACCAGCCCCGCTCAGTTGGAGCGGGCCTCAATGGTTGACGCGTGTAGAGAATGGGATTGTTCTGGGTAAACAAATGGAAGTGTTGGAAACCCAGCTTATTAGATGTTGGGGAGGCTTTGATGTGGAAACACAACACGCCCAGAGCTGCTGTGCGCTTCTCCCCTAGACCACAGCCTGCATGCCTGTGGACTTCCAAGACTGCAATGACAGGACTCCATGGAGCAAGGCCACAGGGACTCTGGCCAGGCCCAGCCAGATGGAGGATGCTGAGCAGTACTCGCGGACCTTCCAGGTGTCCTTGTGCCGAAGTGCCAAGAGGGTGGGCAGTCCCAGCACATATTCCCACTGTCCTGGCCTCTGTGCCAACCCCAGACATTGGGGGGCCCACCCAGAGAGTCCCCCTAAAAAGAAGTGCAACACAGTCAACCTCACACAGAAATCTGAAACCAAAGACCCTCCTGTCACCCCCATGCAAAAACTCATCTCCCTGGTAAGGGAATGGGACATGGTCAATTGCAAACAGTGGGAATTCCAGCCACTGTCAGTCCCCCGGAGCAGTAACTTAGAGGAGGGCGCCCCGCAGCTCCCCTCGGGAAATGAGGCTGCTTCCCAGCCCAGCACCTCAGCTTCCTGGAAAGGCCATTCCACAGTCTCAGAAAAGGACTCAGGTCTGCAGACAGGAACTGGAGCCAAAGAGAAAGGACCAGAGCCAACCTTTAAGCCGTACTTCCCCACAAAAAGAGCGGTCATGCTGAAGGACTGGGGCAAACAGAGAACAAAGGAGAGAGGTGAGTCCTGGCCGGTCCTTGACCTAAGTTTCATTGAGAAAAAGGCAATGTTGATCAGGAGCAGAGTGAGCAATAAATTAGAACGCTCTACTCCCTGGGGCCAGCTCTACCAAGTAGCAGAACAGAAATGACCACACACTGATGGCTGGTGGGGCCAAGAGACCACATACCGCTTATCGGAAGAGGGTGCCTGTCAAGTATTAGGAGACAAGGGAGACTGGGGACTCGACAAGGAGAGGAGAAGCAAGCTTGTGGTCTGGCTGGAGACCTGGCATCACGTGGAAGTGAGGGAGATAAGGCTGAAGATATATATATCTAATCAGGGCAGGGTTTGTGGGCCAACTTCAGGCTCTGGCACTTGGTTCTGACCCTAAGGGGAGTGGGCAGCTACTGAAGCATTATAAACAAGGAAGCAAGCAGTGAGGTGTGTGGTCAGAAAGCTTTCTCCAGGGGCAGAGGACATGTAGCAGCAGGGGGGGAAGTGTTAGAAGGCCCAAGGTCATTCCAGATGAACTAGGTTAGGGAGCTGGGGGAGGAAGCAGGCAAGGACTCCTCAAGAGAGTACGAATTTCCATCTTGGGGGACTGCAAGGGGTATGGGCCGTGACTGAGGTGGGATGAATAGGAATAGGGCTTGCAGAGAACACACTGCATCAAGTTGCTGGGAACAGCCAGGGGAGGCGACCAGGAGATAGGGCTATGGGACGGGCTGAAGGGGGGGCGGGTGAGACAGTCTGAGGAGATGCAGTAACTGCCACAAAGAGCTTCTTCCTCTGCTCCCTCAGTCCTCTCTAGAGCACTGTCACCTTCCCTGATAGCTGCTCCCACCCTGCCTGGAGGGCCTTCTGGGCTGTAAAATAGATCTACGAAGTGTACCTTTCAGAGTGGACATGAATAAAAGGCTTGCCCAAAAAGACTCTCTCATTTTATAGTTTTGCAGTCCTCAGCAGGGTTACTGGCCCTGTTTATACCACTCGTAGTTCAACAAAGAAATTAAGAGAGTTCTTTGGCATCCTGAAATTTAGGATGTGTCTTGCAAGGATTCCAGGACAGTGAAGACAGGAGAGCCAAGGTGGGCCAGGGTGCTACTTCCAAGAAACTGGAGGTAGCAGCTGCTGGAGAGTGGGTGGCTGACTGTACTGGTCTGTCAACAGAGGCCCCTTCTTTAGTTGGTTCTGAGGTAGCTAACAAGGAGTCACTCCCTGTGTTGTTGTTGTTTTTTTCCACAGAAAGTCCCAGCCTTGAGCAGCCTCTGCCTGAGGCCAGTGAAGTGGACAATGCAGGAGTCATCCTAAAAGTGACCCACCCCCCCGTGGTGGGAAGTGATGGCTCGTGCATGTTCTTTGAGGACAGCATCGTCTACACTACACAGATGGACAACCTCAGGCACACGCCACCCACAACCAGTCCCCAGCCCCAAGGTGAAGCTCTGGGGCCACGTCCACCCTGCACTTCCTCTATTAGAGAGCTGCCTGTACCTCTACCCAGGGTCCTTCAGGGAAAATAAGTCCCTCTCAGGAGCCCTACACCTCTCCCCTACTCAGGGTGGCTCTAAGGCTCTAGCTGCAGCCATATGTGGCCACATCTCCTCTCTCTCCTCCACAGAGGTGACTTTCCTTAGTTTCTCTCTGTCCTGGGAAGAGATGTTTTATGCACAGAAATGTCACCGCTTCCTGACCGACATCATCCTGGACTCCATCAGGCAAAAGGACCCCAAAGCCATCACAGCCAAGGTGGTCTCCTTGGCCCACCGGCTGTGGGTAGGTGTGAAAGATTCAGGCCGTCCTTCTCTGCCTGTCCCCTTGCATCATCAGTAAGTGTTGCAAGGCGAGAGGAAATAACGCATTTGGGGGTGGAGGGTAGAGGGTAATGGAAAGAGGTCAGGGGCAGAGCATAACAAGTACAGGGACAGGAAGACAGGGCAGCCATATCTGGATGAAGCTTTGGCCAGGAGACAGTTTGGAGTGATAGTGTCCCGACACCTGCGGCTTCTGCAGGCCCAGGACAGAGCCAGGTCCACATCCTACTCGGCAGGGCTGGGAGCAAATGTATATCTAGGAGCTTCCCCCTCGCCCTTCCTGACCATAGATTCTCATGGCAGACCCTGCACATCAGCCCCAAGCAGTTTGTGGTGGACTTGCTGGCCATAACTGGCTTCAAGGATGACCGGCACACCCAGGAACGCCTGTACAGCTGGGTGGAGGTGAGAGCTGCCTGCATCCCTTGGCAGGTGGAGACCCCGCGGATACCTCACATGGACGCTGCTGCACTGGCTGCACAAGTGCCAGCCCCGCACTGACCAGAGGCCAGCCAGGCAGCTAGTCCTCTGGCCCCCAACAGCTGAAAATGACTAGTCCAGAGTGGGCAAAAACACTATTCAGTTCTCAGGCTTCCAATGATGTCAATTTTGCCTTCCCCACCAACAAGCTTCCCGGAAGGCATACCATATGAGCCTAAGTGTTTGGGGTGCTGAAATCAGAGAAACGACTTGAAGTTGGTCGTTTTCAACACATGGTACCAACTTTATCACCTATTTAGCCATGATTTCTTTTCATATTTAAGAGGCTTTAAATCAGTCCTTACAAAGGAAGTGTTTAAGGGAAAGAAAGAACCCAGATGTTTTGTTTTGCTTTTTTGACTCCTTAAAATAATTACAGGGTTCAATCTTATTTTAAGGCTACAGATGAAAAAAATCAGCCAATTTCTCATGAATATGGTATTTTTGTAACCGAGTACACTTTTCACCATGAACACCCTAGCAGCCAATTACTGTAGCCTCTCTCTGGTTTGGAAAAAGGCAGTCACAGCTCTAAAGTAGAAAGACAGTGGCAAGAAACATTTTGACTCTTTGGTCATTCTGCTCAGTTCCCTGGGAGCCACAATCCGTAAGATGCCTTTGCCTTTGGGCGGATCTTAGTCCAAGAGCATCAGAGTCTCCATCGAGCCTTGGCCTGACCCTGCTCAGATGGGAGGAGCGCTCCCTGCAGCCCCCCACCCCACCCCAGCTAGAGTAGGAAACAGGCCGGGAAACTGGGGCTAAGACCAGCCTTTCCTCCTAGCTCACACTGCCTTTCGCCAGGAAATATGGCCGCTGCGTGGACCTGCTCATCCAGAGGGGCCTCTCCAGGTCTGTCTCGTACTCCATCCTGGGCAAGTACTTACAAGAGGGCTAGAGGGCCCAGAGACACTCTGCCCACCTGCAAGGTTCATTTTAACAAGGGTGACCCCAAGGATGTGTAACAGTCTTTTTTATTATGAGAATAAAGAGTAAATCACAAGTCAAGGGCGTGAGTCTCTGGGATGCCAAAGACACAACAGTGAAATAATTTTAGACAACTCTTAACTGAAAGTTGTTCAGAAGTACTGAGTCAATAAAACCAAACTGACCCAGGAAAAGGGGGACTGGGTCTAGAGAGCCGGGGTAGGTGAGAACAGGATTAAGTAGAACTGGGCTCACTCCTAGACAAGCTGGGGAACTTGGCTGAGGCCAGGGCCTGGGAAGTAGCTCCTGGAAGCCCACCTATGCTCCTGCTGAGGGGACCAGCCCAGTCACTGCCAGAGCCACCTGGTGTCCCTCCAGCCTATAGCATGGAGACACCCACCCTCTGCTCTAGCCTAATTCTAAACCATAGCTGAGGTGACATGAGAAAGGGGGGACATTGAGGGGACATTAAGAAGGGCACACAGCCAGGGTGTTCTTTCATACAGACTCTGCTGTCACTCTTTTGGAGAGACCCTGCCAGTGTGTCCAGTGGGCTCAGACATCAGAGTATTCACGTGGGCAGGAGGTGTCGGGCTAGTCGTGGCCTGGTCACGGCAGACCCAGAGCGAGGTGGCGTTCCTCGGAGTCACAGGCTACCGGGTCCACGCCTGCCTTCCAGCCCAGGCTCAGACCTGTGGTGCAAGTTAGCATGAATCCCTGATTCCCAGCTCCGGGGTCAGGTGGAATCTCTGGGGAGTAACTACCACCCCCCGCCCCCACCATTTTCAGCTTGGAAAAGAGCCCTAGGCCCTGGGATGGACTGGGGAGAGGAATGATGCAGAGGACAAAACAGTACTCACGTAGGATAAGTCCTCCAGGCCTCTGCCTGGGGCCTGCCCTGACATACAGCTGCTATCAGAGCCACTAGAGCCACTGGCGGATGGGCACTGAGATAAGACCTCTGAATCCTCAGGAGCTAGGAAGGGAGAGCTGTCAGGAGGGTGGCCGAGACTGAGCCGTGCCCTCCCGCCTCTGGACAAGCCCAGACCTACTCAGAGACGGCTGGCTAGCCAGCTCCGCTTCTGCCTCCAGGGCTGCATCCTCTGCGAAGCTGGTGGAATACAGGGGCCGGTGGAGGCCACGGAGAGCTGGATCTCTGTGTAAGTGCAGGTTGAGGGAGCCCAGTACAGAGCAAGAAGCAAGGTCTCCGGGATGCGAGCTTGAGGCCCCCAGGTAGGGACTGTCATAGTCAAACGGAGCCACAGCAATGGAAGCCCGAGAGCGAACTTCTGCACGAGAGAAAGGGTCAGGTTGGGGCAGGCCTGAGCACATCTGGGCCAAGGTCCAAAGGGGCACACAGACAGGCTGACGGGGCCACCCTGCCGCACGCACGGCTTTCCCTACCCCGGCCCTGCAATCTTCCTACCTTGGCACTTTAGGATGTAGTTGATGGTGCGGTCGTTGATAGCTTCCTCGCTGGGGGCGATATCCCAGAAAGCCTTGCTCCCCACACCCATGGACACCATCTCAGCCATGCGCACCTCTGGGTGAAGAGAAAACATAGCTGGGGCCTCTGGATGCCAGCCTTACCCTTGGGCTTCTATCCACCCTTTGCCCTTAAGTCTTTCCTGTACCCCCAGGCCCAACAGAATTGCCTCCTGGCACCAAGCCTTTCTGTTGCCAGGCTCCTTAACAACCTGGTGGGCAGGTGTCACAACTGGCTTTTAAAGACAAGGCCTTTGCTACTCAGAGAGGTTAATGATGTGTCAGTGACAGCAGTGGGGACCCCCTGATCTTTCCCCCGTACTGGCCACTGCCGCTGGACCTCCTCCCAAGTGCTTCCAGTCCTTGCTAACTCTGTGGGGAGGAGAATGGAATATGGGATGAGTAGGGGGCAGGAACCTACCCTTGTTATGAACAGCCTGCCTCCAGAGCAGGCGGGAGATGTCAGCTGTCCAAGCCTGCTTGGTGGCCAAGCTGGTGGCCTGCAGCACAAAGGTGTCCCTGGCCTTGCGACGACGGAACCAGATCTCAAAACGTAGGTTGCTATCCCCACAGCACTCGGTGAGGCCAAGGTCTGCCATCTGCGGAGAGGGGCTCAGTGAGGCGGTGTGAAGAAGGTCTGGGACCGCAGAGGGCAGAAGTGGAGCCAGGCAGACCTACCTTGAAAGAGCGCTTATAGGCAAATGTGTCCACGCCCGTGGGCCCTCTCCGAGGCTTGCTGAAGAGCAACAGATCCTCAAAGAGGAAGATGCGGCGCAGGGACTTGTGGCGCCCACAGCGTACCGTGAACTCATCCTGCCGCACCAGCTGCCCCTGCTCCTTGAGGTTAACCTGTCAAGTGGAGGCCCAGTGGATGGCCCGTCTCTCCCCTCCTCCCGTCAGGCCCCTCCCACCACAGACTGATGACTCACGTCGCAGCCCTGGATGGCATCCATGGCCAGCAGGTCGTTGCCGTGGCGCAGCTGGAAGTGCACGAGGCTCTGGGCAGCCTGCAGGGCACTCAGCTCCTGCACAGGCCCGCCACAGGCCCGCGCCAGCTCCCGCAGCAGCAGGGCATACTTGCTCATGCGCTGGATGGGCTTCAGCAGGTAGGAGGCCAAGTCCAGGCGGTCCCCCAGCGCCTGCTGCTTGTCCTGCAGGTGGCCAGGGACCATGAGGAGGTTTCAGGGTGCTCCCTCCCCCCCAGTCTCGGGTCCCCCTACCTTGAAGAAGCTGTGACCACAGCTGGTCATCAGGGCATCAGAGTGAGGTTTATTCTTGCTGTAGAGCGCGTACATCCCGAACTGCACCTTCTGTGAGGACACAGAGTTCAGGCGGGTGCAAGGGGCCACATCAGCCTCAGCTTGAGAGGACTGTGCCAAAGGATGGCCCCAGGGACACCTTCCCTCGCAGCTCCCACCTGCCCTGCACTAGATGAGGGGTGACCTGACAAGAAAAGACGCAGTGGGCCTTCCCTGGTGGCGCAATGGGTTGGGGTACAGCACTATGAAGCGAGCCCCAGCCACCTCAGCACGAGTTCAATACTCTGCTGGGGAGCTGACCCACATGGCACGGCAGCTGCTCCCCACAGCAGTGTACTTTGTCGATCTGCCTGTTCTGCTCCTCACTCTGTCCCTTGTGAATCTTCTCACCCCCTGCACCTCTGGCCTGTACCCCAGTTCTGTATGAATAAATAAATAAATCTTAAAAAAAAAGAAAAAGAGGGCCCTCCCTGGTGGCGCAGCGGGTTAAAGCACAGCACTGAGAAGCTAAAGCTGCTTCCGCATGAGTTCGATTCCTGCCTGCCCTGGAGGTGACCACATAGCGTGGCAGACCTCTCCTGACCCGCCCCTGCTCCCCTCAGCAGTGTACTTGGTCGATCTGCCTGTTCTGCTCCCCGCTCTGTCCCTGGTGAAGCCTCTCGCCACCCCTGAGCCTCTGGCCTGTACCCCAGTTCTGTATGTACAAATAAATAAATCTTTAAAAAAAAAAGAAAGAAAGAAAAGTAGCGCTATGCAGAGGGAGCCTGCCTATAGGCCCTCTCAGGAATGTGGCCCGTGTCCAGCTCTGCTCTTTCTGCAATCTGAGAACACTGCTTGAGCCTTGCTTCACCTTGACCCTCCTCTCCTTAACCCCAGCTCAGCCACCCGGAGCAGTCCCTTAACCACTGGGCCTCCCCTCCCTGCCCCAAGGCTTTGTGCTGTCTTCCCTGTTGATGCAGTGCTCTGACCCCAGCCGCACCGCCTGGCCTGCTCAAAGCTAGCTTCTCGAGGCTTTCTCAAACTGCTCTTACTCAGGCGGAGTCGTCCCCTCGTTAACTCACAATCACCTGTCTAGGCTGGTTTTTCCCTCTCCTAGCTATGCTCTGGAACAACCTTTTTTCGCTTGTATGTCTCTTATACTAAACTATGCAGTCCCTGAAGGGCAGGGGCCTCGCCGGTCTCGCCCAAAGCTGTACCCAGCAAGGCCTGTCCCCAAGCATGTACTCATCAGTTCTTGGATGCATGTGGCAGAATCAGCTGGAGGCCTGTGGGCCACGGCACTCACGTGTCTCAGGAAGGCATAGGCTACCCGGGGCGGGTGTCGGGTGCAAGCCTCCAGCTCACGCAGGAAAAAATGGCGGTGGAAGTCCCGCAGCTTCTCCAGGTTGCCAAAGAGGTGGGCACGCTGACCACGGAGGCCCTGGGGCACATCAGGGCGATCCAGCTCAGGGAAGTAGTTCTCCATGGTGTAGTCCAGGGCACGGACGTACTCCCGCTCCGTAGCCACCATCTCTGCCAGCACCAGCTGGAGCCTACAGGGCAGGGGGAGTCAGGACCCAAGACATCTGCCCTGCCACTGCCCTCCCTGCCTTGCCCACTGTCTGCACCTGCTTGGGCTCCTGGGGTAAGGGCTGCCCGGTGGCGGCATGGTGGAAGACCACCCTGGCTGGGCACCGCCTCCAGCCTCTGGTCCATGGCCAGCAGCCGTAATGGCTGCTGCATGATGGCCGGAGTGGGCCGACTTGCTGAGACTCCAACCCAGGTTCCGATCAAGGCTGTAAGCCTTCCTCAGGGGCGGGGTGGCAAGTTCACCCGGGGCCTGGCTGACACCTAGGCTGGCTGTGCTGCCCACTGGTGGCTGCGGCTTCAGTGCATCTTCCAGCTTCTGGTCCAGGGCCAGCCAGGTGTCTTGGCAGCGTGCCCAGGCCCAGCGGCACTCTTGGCGAATACCCTCAGAACCCAGCCCTGTGGCCAGAGCCCACATCTTTCGGAAATGGGCAGGAGGCAGGTCAGGGTACTTGGCCCAGTGCAGCTGCAGCTGTTGCAGCACGACCTCAGGGCAGTCCTGGGCCAGCTCTGCCAGTACCCGCTGTCCCTCCTCAGCCCATGTGGAGGCCTGCAACACAAAGGTACGGAATGAGGGTTCCACTGAGACCACAGTGCCTTCTCCCCTAGCCTCCCCAACCTGCAGAAGGCTGGCTGGCTCACTGGCTGAGTTTTGGGGTTAGATGGAAAACATGAACAGGCAGGATTATGAGGCTTTGGTATAGCTCCAGGGAACACTTGGGATCAAGGACAGGACCCCTCACACACCTGCTTGAAGAATCTTGACAGCCTTTCAGCGTCTATCAGTCGCTGGCGCCGCTGGGCCAGAGCCCTAGAGAATTCAGTCAGCTGGGCTTTCAGAGCCAGAAAGTGGGCACCCCTGGGGCCCAGTTCAGCTGTCTCCCAGCCAGTTAGGGGCTGCAGAAACTGTTCTCCTCGCCTAACTTGTTCCTGGAGACAGAGACTGCATTCAGTTGGCCAGGTCTAGTGGTCTAAGCTCAGAGCTTTTCCACTGACATCTACACACTGTGACAGAAAATCTTCCCTCACTCCCCATTCTTTACACTGCCCGTCCCCCAGACCTAGTCTCTGCTCAGCTCAATTCACCAAGAGCCTTGTTATCATGTCTTTGTCACACATTCAGGAAGAGCCATCTGCACTGTTTCTCTCTCAGACTCGCAAACACACATATAGGACTTTGAACCTTTAAAGGCTAGATTCTAAGAGAGAAAGGACAGCTTTGCTTTCATCCACCCTGCATTTCTGTCCTCACCTGGGCGACCTGGTGCAGCTCCTGAAATGAGCCTTGGGCCCGCAGCAGCACGTCTAGCGAGGGCTCCGCTGGCTCCTCCAGTGCAGGCCAGCCCACCTGCTGCAGCCACACTTCAATCTGGAGGACACAAACAGGGAATGGGGAGCTGCTGGGCGGGGGGAGCATGATGCCTGAGATGGAGAACAGGGCCCACCCAGGTGCACAGTTCCCACCTGGTGCAGCCCGCCCTCCTGGGCCTCCAGCGTCTGGATCAGCTCCAGGGCCTGTATGCGCTGGTTACTGTGCATGGTCAGCTGGTGCAGCAGCCCATCCACATGGCCATACAGCTCGTCCACCTCATCCACCGCTGGCCTAGTACAGGGCACCAGGTCTTACTACACCCTGTCCTGGGCCCACAATCCTGGCTGGTTCTGAGCCAGTTCTGAGTCACTGATAGGGGATATGTTGGGCTGGGGCAAAATCAGGGAGATGGGCTGGCACCTACTTGTAGTCTGGACTTAGGGTCACCTCTGGGACCTCCTGCTTCAGCAATGACAGCTCCGAACCCCCCTGGCATTGCAGCCATGCCAGTCGGGGTGAATCTAACACATGTTGCATCAGGACCTGTGCCCGCTGTAGCAGCTGACTGACTTCCTGTGATTAAGGGCAACAGGGAATAGAGGTGGAGGTGACATGGGAGAAAAGGAGACAAGCTGCATTTGGAGAGGCCTTGGGAGGGGATGCTTACCCCAGGCTCCACGGGCTGGGGCACAGCCTTCATGCTCTCGATGGCCCCCCGGAGCAGGGCACAAACCACCTGGCAGCTCTGCAACAGGGCTTCCAGACGCTGTGAGCAAGGGCAGGCATGACCAGAGCAACACATGGGGCTCATCCAGTCACCCTGGATTTCAAGCCTCCACAGCCATCTCTACACTCTCACACCACCCCAGGAAAAGCTGCCCTGCATGCCGAGTTGCCTGTGTACCCCCAGCCTGTGCCCACCCACACACTGACCATCCGGAAGTCCATCCAGGCCTGGTGACAGTAAGGCAAGCCTCCTCCCAGTGAAGCAGGCAACTCCGAAGTGGAGACGTGTGCCAGCAAGCTCTGGTAAGTAGGCAGTTGCGCTAGCTGCAAGAAACAAAAAGGTGCAGTGACCCAGGCCTAACAGGGTAAACACCCCACCTTCACCCCTGGGAACACCACTAAGTACCTTTAGCGCTGAAGGTGCCTCCTCTGGCATTTTTCCCAAAAGCAGTACCTGGTGCACTGACCCTGGGGCTGCTTCCTGAAAAGAATCTGAGTTAACCCACCCAACCCTACACAGAAGGAATGGGGTGTGCGAGCACTGGGAGGCATGGGAAGGGGTTGTAATACTGTACTCACTTGCAATTGGCTAAGCCCCCAGAAGAGTGAAGAACTTGGGGAACAAATTCGGGCATCCACTAGCACGGTCAATCCCAAGGCCTGTACTTTGGGTCTAAAGGGGCAAGCTTTGGTTTAGCACATAACTGCCAGAGCCTGCCACCTCCTGTCTCGGAGCCTGCCTCCCACCCTGTTTCCCCCCAACCTGGGGATGCTTCGCAGGTACAGCAACAGGCGAGTGACTTCATGGCTGCTGCACTTGGGGTGAAGCCAGGCTGGGCTGTGGGCACACAGAAGCAGCACTGCCCGGCCTTCTACATCCCGAGTTCCTGCGGGGAGAAGTCAGTGAACACCTGCCTGATCAAGTCACCCCACCTCGACCACCTCTAGTACCTCCTGGCTACCTGGCAAGGCAGCCATGCCACTGGCCAGCAGCTCCCAGGCGAGGTCTTGGGCCAGGAGGAAGTCAGCCAGCTTAGGAAGTTTGGATTTGCTGGGGTCTTGGAAAGGGAAATGGCTGTGGTCTGCAATGGGCCACCTACCCTCAGACCCTCCTTAGACATGGGCTTCAGCCTGGGTAGGACCAGAGTCCCCACCAATTCCTGGCACCCCTCCACGCAACCCCACTCCCAAGAAACCTTGCCCTGCCTCTCTTACCTGTCTCCAGCAGCTCTGACGAGGTCTCAGGTAAGGAGTGTCCAAGGTCCACAGAGTTGCTACCCAGCTCCCCACGGCCAAAGCTGGCTGGCACTTCCCTGCCTGGAACTGGATCCCCTCCCCCATGGCTGTCCCTCTCTCTCTGTGCCAGGCTGAGTTGCACCGACATTGGGCATAGGAGGCTCTCCACAACAGAAGTGGTTGGTTCTCCTGATGGGACTGAAGAACCTCCTAATCCATCCTTTGGGCCATCCCCTGACCCATCTACAGCCATCTGCCCGGGGGGTAACAGCAGCTCCCCAGAAAGGCAACTGCCATGTAGCCCTTCACCCTGGGCTGCCCCTGCCGGTGATCTTGGAGGCCCAGGGTCCTTGCCCTGGACCTGGGCAGCAAGTTCCTCCTCATCCCAGGCATCCCTAAGACTGCATACAGCAAAGCTCCAGTCGGTGGCATGGCCTTGGGAGTCTAGGGACTCAGCCCCACCCTCGGGGGGCCCTTCCATCGCCCCCTCCTGAACAGTGGGTCTGCTCTCAGGGCACGTGGGAGTCTGAATATGACCCGGGGCCCCACTCGTCCAGGAACCAGTTTGAAGGTGACGGGGCAGGGTTCAGTGGGTGATGCAGAAGCACTAGGCCATCAGGCATGCCAGTCTCGGTGCCGTTCAGGGTGCTCAGATGGGCAGCAGCGCCGGCCTGAGGGGAGGAGAGCACGGGGGGGGGGGTCTCCCTCCTGCCCAGCTCGCGGCCCCCATCGGCGCTCGCGTGGGCCCCAGGCCCCACCTTCCGTAGCTTAACGCCAGTCTTCGCGGGCCTAAGACTGGCGGCCGCTCGCGCCTTCGCCCCACGCCGCCTCGGGCCGGCGTTC
>NW_004567129.1:17617015-17629231 GCF_000260355.1 Condylura cristata
GAGCCTGGAAGCTGTACCCCCTGGAGGGGCGGAGAGGAGCCTGGAAGCTGTACCCCTGGGGGAGGCGGGGGAGAGGAGCCTGGAAGCTGTACCCCTGGGGGAGGTGGGGGAGAGGAGCCTGGAAGCTGTACCCCCTGGAGGCGGGGAGAGGAGCCTGGAAGCTGTACCCCTGGGGCAGGAGGGAGGGGACTAGGTGAGTGAGCCTGTGGGGCCGCCTAGGGGCAGGGCAGAGGGCAGGGGCTTGGGGGCGCTTCTGCTCCGCAAAAGCCTGGTGTGCGGGAGCCTGGCCAGCTGCCTTCCACACGCTTTCTTCAGGCAGTTCAGAGAAGAAAAGCATGAGCCCATAATCGAGAAGGCTCCTAGAAAGAGAAGCTGCCTGTGCTCAGGCCAGCTGCTTGGGAGTGCTGGTAGCCCGTGGGCTTGTCTTCAAAGAAAATGGGAGGAAAGGGCACCACTATTGCAGCCCCATTTTCCCTCCAGACCCCAGGCCCAGACACCAGCATACAACTTGTATGACCCCTGGTGGGGTGGGGGTGCTGTCTGGTGGATGGAAGAGGAGGCTGTTAGGCTGGGAGCCTGCCAGGTCCACCAGTCCACCAGGATTACTCCTGTCCCAGACATATCCCAGTTCCCACCCCACCCCACTCCACAAAGGACACACTAGGTCCACCCAAGGAGGCTGGGACCGAGGTTCTGGTCCGGAAACCAAAAGATAACCCAGCCCTCCGCCTACCTTCTGGGTGAGCTCCAGTAACCCTGTTCTCTTTGAGCCTCACCTCATTCACCTACGAGGGAAAAAAGTCATTCCTTTCTCTGGGTTGACAGGAGGAGTGGGGAAGATCCTCGGTGTCAAACCTGACTCACTGCCAGCTCTCTGACTCTGATCCGTCTGTTGGTGCCTTTCTCCTTGCCCCCAGCCAGGGGATCCTGAACTGATGAAAGTCATTTGGATTATTCACCTGTGAGATCCCTGCCAACTCTGAGGTATGAGGCCCTTTTGGGACATGTGGACCTGTGTCACACTACCCAGTTTGTGGAAAGGTTGTGAGGTCAGTTTTGTGGCAGAAGACACTATGCCCAAGCATGCCCATGTCCTAGGGCAGGAGATGGGATGTGGGGGATTGGGAACAGGTGTCCTGGCTTCTGTGGCTTTAAAGAAAGAGCCTCCTTCATGAGGGAACCTGGGCATCAGGAGGAGGTACAGTGGGAACAGCAGTCTCCTCCCTCCCTGCCTCATCGCAGCTACCAGATCAGCCCCCAGACTCCAGACTCCCAGCCCAGCTACCAAGAAGCTCTCGTGAGCTGTTCAGCTGGGAGTTGTCCGGCTCCACTGCCACCTTCCTCTAGCTTCAGTGAGCATCAGGACCAATCTTGGCTCCTTCCCCAGCTGTCCCAGGGCCACCCCACTGAGTCACTACCTCCTGCTCTCTCCCTCCCCTTCTGCTGCCACTCTGTACCCTCCCTCCCAACTGGCCAGACTCCCCAGGATCCCGAAGAACTGGAGCATGGGGTCAAGGGTAGACTTGCTGGCAGGTACACATTCCTCTACAATGCCAGGGACAGATAAGAAGCTGCAAGCCACAGACTATAGCTGACCTCAGCAACCCTGCAAACAGGCAGACAGTCAGGGCAGGGCCAGGCCCTGGCCCATTCATTCCATGTAGAATATGCATTGTAAACTCAGGAAAACAGAGACTGTCTGGTCCATGCCTATGCTTCCAGACATCAGCACAAGACCTAGCACAGGATAAGTGCTTATTCTGACCAAACTGAGACTGGTCACACCACCCTGCCCTCCTGCGGCTCCCATGTGAGCCAGGTCACAAGTAGAGAAGCTCAGTCTGAGAGGGACACAGAAGAGGCAGAGAGCTGCAAGATGAATGGCCCCAGGGTGGCAAAGATGCAGAGAGAAATGAGGACAGACTGAGGCCCAGTGGGGAATACTGGGGCCCAGAGCCAGCCTGGGTGGCTGACCTCAGCAGCTCTGGGGGCTGAGCTTGCAGGACTGAGCAGTGACTCATGGGGTTCATCTCTGTGCCTCTCCTGGCAGTAGAATCTACTCAACAGCAGCCTTTTCCACTGAGATCATAGAATGGGGCTGGACCTTCCTCCCCTGCCCCTCAGCCCCCCTCAGCCTCCTATTCCTTGCCAATACATATCTATCAGAAATTAAATGGGACCTCTGTGCCTCCTGGGCCTGGGGATCAGGGACCCCAGCCTCTCCAAACCTTTCTTCAGTACAGCTCCAGACAGGGAGGGTGCTAAGTACCCCAGACCTTCCAAACCCCCTTCACCTTTGGCCTCCAGAAACTCCAGACTCCTTAGTGTGACATCCAAGGTCATCCAAGAGCACACCCACAGCTTTTCTGTCCAGCTCCTGGCTCTGGAAAATTCATCTCAGTGTAAGTCTTGTCTCCAACTGCCTCCCCTACCAGAAGTGCCCATTCTTCCGTTCCCCCTTTCTGTGCCATTTCAGGTGGCACAGAAGCCATCTCTGCCATCCTGTCCCTTCAGGCAAACCACCCTTGACTGGTTTGCTCTCCTGCATCCCAGATCCCTGCTTGGCTTCGCCCAGTCCTTGCATCTCTGAGTAGCCCTCTGCTGGAGTGCCACAGTTCCTAGCAAGCCAGCTCCAGACCAGGAGGCCCACTGCTCCCCCTCCCCTACACCACTCTCAGCCCCAGGGAGTTGTTTTGATTTGATTTCTACAGCCTTACTACTCCAGTCATTCTGGAAGGAGGTGGTCTGTGGCCCACCTCCCTCCAGGGAGCTGGCTAAGGGTACTGATTTCTGAGCCCCAATAGGTCTACTGACTCAGAACCTTTGGGGTAGGCTCAGGAATCTGCATGTTAGACAGGTTCCCCAGAGACTCTGATGCCGAAGTCTGAGAATGACTGCCTGCTCTCTCCAGCACCAGCTTGGGCTGCTCGAGCAACAGGACTTGCACCTCTAGCTTTCCATCTACCAATCCAACCCTCGGCTGGGGTTTCATATGTCTTCCACTGGAAAGCCACTACCTCTGCCCATACCACTGCCCACCCCACAACTCTCCCAGGCCAGGTCTCTACCACCCCCAAATGCTCATCAGGGTCTCCTCACCCAAGCCTTTGTGTCTCTGGCCAGTGTCTCCCAACCCCAAACCCCTCTGCTTCTTGCCTTTTAACAAGTGTGCTACCAGTATCCTTTCTTCCTGCTCTTCTTTCTGACCAGAATGCGTCCTCCCTACTCTGCCTGTGCTGTCTGCTCCCCTCCATGCAGACACAATTCCTCCCAAGACCTTCTCAGGTCTCTTGAAGGATCCACTCTCCCTGCTCATCACCATGCTGGGTAAGACCAATAAAGAAAAACTGTTGTGATGCCTTACCATGGGCCAGGCTCGGTACTAGATTCTTCTGACAGCAAACTTGTGAAATTAGTTTGATTGCTATCCAATTTTAGAGAGGGGGACACTGAGGTTCAGAGAGAGTAGGTGACATGCCTTCAATGACATAGCTGGGGAGTGACAGCGGGGACTCTTAATTCCTAGGCCAGATCACTGCTGACAACCTGAGGGCACAGTCTAAGCCACTGTCCCTCTTCCTCTTGTATAACGTGAATGTTTGTTGATTGAATGTAACTTTCACAGTGTGTCAAGAGTCATTCATATTTACAGAGACAGAAAGTAGGTTAGTGAAAACCTAGGGCTGGGCAGGGCAGGGGGTGAGGAGAGCTAATGGGGACGGGATGTCTTATGGGGACAGTGAAACTGTTCTAAACTTAGAGTGTGATGAGAGTTGCACAATTCTGAATATATTAGAAACCGCTGAGCTGTACATTATAAACAGGTGAGTTTTGTGGTACGTATACTATATGTTGATAAAGGTGTTCTTTTAAAGCCCTTCAGACAGGGCCCTTCCTGGTGGCAAAAGGCATTAAAGCACAGCACTATGAAGCGATCACAGCCACTTTAGGACGAGTTCCATCCCCAGCCAGAGAGCTGACCCACATGGCACAGCAGACCTCTCCTGACCTGCCCACTGCCCTCAGCAGTGTATTTCAGTCAATCTGCCTGTTCTGCTCCCCACTCTGTCTCCTGTGAATCTTCTCACCCCCGCACCTCTGGCCTGTACCCCAGGTCTTGTATGCATAAATAAATGAATCTTTAAAAAAAAAAAAAAAAGCCCTTCAGACATAGTGGGAATTGAATCCGAGACTGCTGTTATCCAGGGATTTTGAGCACATTTGTGGACGGCCCCACACTACCCGATTGGGATGGTGTCACTCAGGGTACCCAGTGCCCTGAGATTGCCTTGCACCCACCATGCAGGTCACTTCTTCACTTGGCTTACACCTATCCCAATTTTCCCAGACCACTAATCTGGTCCCAGGGTGTAGAGGCCACATCTTTGGCCACCTTGGCACTTGACCTGCTGGCCTATTTTGTAGACTTCCAGTTCTGTGACCCCATGCCCATACAGTGACACCTTCCATGGACTGCCACCCCAGGCGCCCAGCTCAGGGGGTGATATTGGGAAAGGGTTGGGGAGGAGCGAGGGAGAACCTAACTGTCCTCTCCAAGACCCCCTTCTATTCTCTATTCCAAAAGCCCTGGGTCAGGCCTCTAGAAGTTTCCACTTCCTTCATCAGAGACCCCGTATTTCTCTAAACCCCTCAAACATCCTCCCTGAGCCTAGAACCCCTACACACACAGACACGGATCACCCATCCATCTGAGAGATGTTTAATATATCTTAGGTTCAAGATACAAAATACAGGCAGGTGTTAACCTCTGGAAAGTCACCTGCCAACAGTCAGCCTCCTTACCTCTGTGGCCAGCCGACCCAGCCCCTGGAGCAGGGGGCAGGGGCCTTGGGGTACCTGGTTCCTTTCCTGTTTGGGGAATGTCAAGGTGGTAATTGAGACCTCAGAGGCCACCATCTCCTGTGCCTCAGAAAACCTAGACTGAGAAAGGTCCAGACTTGAATGAAGAGCGGCAGATTCCCGGAGTGACCCTGGCTTAGAAGCAGCCCTGGCTTGGAGCCTGGCCCAGCCCTGTGGCCTTGGTCCTGGAAAAGGAGAACTGCTGCCTCAGTAACTGGCAGCAGAGGGAAAGAGATAAAGTGGGGGCACATTCCCATTGCCCTAAAAAAATAGTTATGGGGAGCTGACCCTACAGGGCAATGAAGTTCAAGATGAAGCCTACTCCTCCGCCCATCCCCATCCCTTTGAGACCAGCCCCTCACAGAACATGTTGCCAGGGCACTGTCTTTGACCAGGGCACAGAGGGCAAAAAAGACCAGCATCAGCTGAGGTGCCCCTGCTTTGGTGACAGGACAGCTAGAGTGACCCCACGAGGACCCACGGGGGAAGGTTATCAGCTCTGCAAGTCTTGGCCTGGCCCCCAGAAGCTCTGCACTGGGTCTGAGCTGTCAAGGCCTTTACTGAAAAGGAAGGTGGCAGGGTTAGGAGCAGGCAGGGTGGCGAAAAGGGCCCCTCTGAGGACCGGCCCGGGGCATCCTTCTGACCCACCGAAGAGGCCTGGTTGCTACTTCAGTCCAGGTCCCTCTGGCCCCATGTCAGGCTAAGTGGCTCTGCTCTGTGCCCAGGGAACGCTACCCTGGGGTGCTCCTGCCTCCTGCTCCGCCCCAGCTCCCTGGGCTACAGCCGGCCACTTCTGTTGAACTGGATGCACCAGTGGGAGTTGGCGGTGCCCGGGCTCAGGTGGGTGTGGTCCTCTTGTCCCATGAGGGGTTGCAGTTCCTGCTGCCGGGGGATGTCGGCGCTGCTCTCACTGCGAGAGCGGCCCGCCTTGGCTAGGCTAGGTGGAAAGGCGAAGCTAGAGTGGGGATCAGAAGGCAGGTCGAGAGGGGCCTGGGACTCTTCAGCCGCCAGTGGGCAGGGAGGCAGGCGGGTCAGAGTGGGGGCCTGGGTGCAGGGCGGGGACGCCAGGCTCTCCAGGGACGAGATGCTCTGGTTCCAGCCTGTCTGCATGTCCACGGGCACAATCTTGGTGGTTTCTGAGGACACATAGACCGCCAGCTCCCCCTGCCCACTCTTCCAGGGTAGCTCCTTCTCTGCACAGGTTGGGGAGGGGGGGATGATGCGTGGACTCGGGCACACCTCGAGGCTCCCTAGGGACAGAAAGTACACAGGAGCTTATTACTGACACAGTGAAGTCCTTTCAAGTATAAGCAAGTAAGTCATCCTGCAGTTGCCATATACCATCCCCTTATGAGATTCGTTGGTGAATTTTGATGAAAGCCTTATTGAGGGGAAACAACCACGATGGGTTTTGCTCTCTGTTGTACTGCTAGCACCTGGCATGGGGCTTGGAACGTAGTAATTGCTGAGCAAACACCTACCGAACAAGTGTCAATAACTAAGCCAGGAGAAAGCAGGCACCAGGCAAGAGAGAAGCCCCACGTGCATTGAACCCTCATCCCCTTGCAGCACCAGTCTCAAAAACTACATCCCACCAAGCCATCCCAGACAGCAGCCAGGATGAGAAGGCAGGAAGGGCAAAGAAGCCAAAGGCTTTGTGGCCGGGCATCCTGCCTGAGCACCCACCAGCCCAGGAACATGAGCTCATGCAAACCTAATAGCAGGCTAAGGCTGGGCCACAACTGGGAAGACAGAGGAGACATGACCTGAGAACCCCAGAATCACTGGCAGCCAGGCTGGAAGGCGAAGACTCAGCCACCCCATGACAGGAAGTCTGAGGTTCTCAAAGAGGAAACCTGGGAAAGTGGAATCCTCTGGTATTCACCCCCCAGCCCTGATCTCCGAAGTCAAGCAGAGACTTGCAAATAGGTGCTAAGTGTATGTCTGCTCATTTATAGAGCCTACATAGTCCGATATACTTGGTCGAGTATGTTAGGACAGGTATTGATGCTGAGATTGAAAGTAAGACTGCGGCTCTCAATAGATCCAAAATAGTCCGTTTTAACAATGACAACAAAACTAGATCAAGAAAAAACCTCAGTGTTTGCCTTTGGAGGATGCTAGAGAGCTAACTCATTGATCTAAAAGTTGGTAAATAAAGTAGGGGGGAAAATCAAGCATTTATGGGCCTCCCTGGTGGCAAGGGTTAAAGTCAGCACTATTAAGCTATCAGCAGCCACTGCAGTGTGAGTTCGAGCCCCAGCATGAGAGCTCCCTGGCACAGAAGTATATTTCAGTAGATCTGCCTGTTCTGCTCCACACAGTTTCTGGTGAATCCTCTCACCTCCTGCACCCCTGGCCTGTATGTATCCCAGTTCTTGTATGCATAAATTAAAAAAAATTTAAATCAAGCCTTCATTCATTCTTTCCTGTATAAAATGTATCTCAAAATGTAAGTAAAATCATGCAGAACTTTTTCTTTATAGGAGAATTCTGAATAATTGCAGATGAAAAAATAGATGTAGAATAACACCATTACACAACCCTAAATAAAATGTTGGATCTAGCTACAAGTTGGATCAGATCATCAATAAAAAAAACATGTGATGAAAGGCTGATGAGGAACTTGACAATGGGTGGCTGAGGCTAATAACCCAGACAGACTGCCAGATGGCATGTGCTTCCTGATGTGATGTAATCAGTAGCCCACAGCCACCACCACCTACAGAGTATTCTGACCAAAAATTAGAACTGAAATCTGACCTAGATCTCATTACTGGTTTAAAGGAAGTAAGAGGCAGGGAAACATGTTAAATACCACTTTGGGGATGCAAGCAGCAAAATCCAGATTGGGAGATTGGGGATGACTGTGGGGCAAATAACCAGGTTATTTCACTAAATACACTTAAGGAAAAAGAAAGTAGGTGGGAGAGACCGATAAGTCAAATGACCCCGCCGCCATGTTGGAACAGATACTTTCTTTGTTGTGAGGGTCTGTCCTGTGCACTGAGGGCGTTCAGCAGCTGCCCGGCCTCCACCCACTCAGTCCAAGTACTTTCCTCCAGTTGTGACATCCAAAAATAGCTCCAGACATTGTCCATTGTCCCCTGAGGTGCTGGGGTTTCACTCCACTGCCACCTTGAGAACCCCTTGAGGAGCAGTGCTAGAGACTAAACACCTGTCAACCAAATGCCTGTTCTGGACTTTTCATTTGAAACAATCTACTACAGAAAAAAAAATGAATGTGGACACTATAACCACTTATTGGATATTTGAAGACAGGATTTCGATGTGATAGGCTATTAGGGTTCTGTTTCCTAAGAAGAATCCTTATCTTTCAGAGATCATGCTGAAGAATTTACTGATAAAGTGATGGGTATTTGAGATTTATTTCAAAAGAACCCAGTGAGGAGAAAGGCAAAGGTGAAAGGAAATAACATCAGTTATAGGTGGGTGGTTAGAGAAGCTGAGTAATGGGTCAATGAGCGTTTCCTTTACTGCGGTGTCTATTGTGCATATTGAAATTTTCTGTAATAAAATATTTTTTTCAAAACACATGAGGGGGCCCTCTCTGGTGGTGCAGCGGGTTGAAGCACAGCACGATGAAGCTATTGCAGCCACTACAGCACGAGTTCTGATCCCTAGGGCTAGGGGGTGTTGGCCCACATGGCCCAGCAGACCTCTCCTGTCTCGCCTGCTGCTCCCCTCAGCAGTGTATTTCAGTCCATCTGCCTGTTCTGCTCCCCAGTCTGTCTCTGGGGAATCTCATCCCCCACACTTCTGGCCTGTACCCCAGTTTTGAAAACATAGATGAATGAATCTTTAAAAAATAAAATTAAAATAAAAACACATGAGGGCGCCTGAGCCAAGCAGCAGTGACGATGATCATAAGAGACTCCACTGTTTTTGCCACCATAACTCCATTTGGATGGATTTAGGGCCCTCCCCCTAAATTCATTTTGATGGATTTAGGATCACAATACCCTGGGGGCTCTCCCTGAAGGCAGGTTTGCTGAACTTGGGTGCAACAGAGTCAGATTTGCTCATCACTTCCTATTCCTCAACAGACTGCCAGGGAGGCGGGACGAAGGCTGTGGGCTGTGGAATTAGATGGATTAGGTTCAAGCCGAACCTGGGTCTTCTGAGGGTCACGGACAAGTCCCAAGTCCCTTTAGTTCACTGAGCTCAGTTTCCCCATCTTGTTTGTTTTAAGGAGTGAATCAGATCGTTTACGGCAGGGGTCTCATGTAAGGAGATCTTCAGTCATTATTGGGTGGTGAGTCGGTGGGTAGAAGAGGCCAAGAGTGAAGAGGGAGGAGGGTGGCAAGGGAAGCCATTACCTGAGACCTTGCCCTCCTGGAGAACCTCACTGGTGGCCCGAGCCACAAAGATGATCCCCTCGTCATCTTCCTTTTCTGTCTCCGAACTGTCACTCTCCTCCTCCTCCTCGGACTCCACCGTTAAGATGACAGCAGCTGGACAGGGACAAGAGCTGAATGGGGGGGCAGCTGGCCCAGCAGCAGCGCACTAGCCTGAACGGCTCCCTGGCCCCCCAGGCAGAGCCCACAGCTGGCACAGCTGCCTGCTTTCTCCTTCGGCCACTTGAGCACCAGCCTGGGGGCTGGGGGCCTTGAGAGGAAGGGGAATGAGATGTAGAGCCCAGAGGGACGATAAGGGACAGCAGAGTCTTCAGATGAAGCCACCAGGGAAGCCACACTGTGCAGCTCCCCCAACCTGTCAGCCCCAGACCCCACTCCAGTTGAAAACAGGAGCATCTTAGGGTGCTCATAGGCCTGTTCTCATTTGGCTCATGCAAACTTCTGCTGGTTTTGCAGACACTGGACCCCAGGACCCACCTGCCCTTCAGTGCCCAGACCAAGCTCCCCTTCTCCATGACCCTCAGGGCCTATAGCCTGTAAGTAGCTAGTAGACCCTCTCACAGTTGTTTGCTACCTGCTTGGAGCACTTGCAACATTGAAATCAAACATGCCCCACTAGTCCCTAGGGCTCCAGTTTGTGAGGGGTCCTCCACCATTCTGCACCCCCACACACAGCCCACCCCTGCTCCTGGCTTGCCTGTGTCTTGAAGGCCCAGGTCTCGAGGAGGTTTCCCATTAGTAGCCTCAGTGCTAGCCACACCGTCCTTCTGAGGGCCGAGAAAAAAAAACCTCAAGCCTCTGGCTCTGGCACCAAACCCCAAACCCCAGTCCTGCCTACCCATAGGGTCAACAGGAGGACAAGCTTGCTAGTGTCCACCCAGTGGGTCCAGTATCCCTTTGCCTCCCAGGCAAGTGTGGAGTCAGAGTATCCCACACCCCGGTAAGGGGTCACCCTTCGGCAGCATGAGCTGAATCAGGGGTTCCTGCTGAGTTCACCTCTGAGAGAATGTCCTGCTGCCTCCCAGAGAGAGACCATGGTTGGAGAGGCCCATCATGCTCTGAAGGCCTCACCTGACCCTCTGGGGCTCCAGATGGGTCATCTTCTGGCGGAAGAGGCAAAGGGGAACCCAAGAGGCCACAGCCACAAGTACCTAAGGATTATCCAACTAGAGACGCCCCCTGGCCTGGACCCCAACACACGGGGGCTCAGGCTGTGTGCCGTCAGTCTCCAGCCCCAAACGGGAGTCCCAGGGAAAGTACGCACCTTCTTGCGGCCGGCCTTGCGTGGTCGTGGCTTGCTCTTGGTGAAGCAGATGTTGTGTTTGGTGGACTTGAAGGACTCCAGCCGCCGCTTCATGTTCTGCTGGAAGACCTCCTTGTCCTGCCGCTCCTGCGCCTCCTCCGAGATGAAGTGGCGGCTGCAGCTGGCTTTGTACTGCCAAGGACAGCCCCATCCCGCGTGAGGCTGGCTGCCATGGCCTCCCACGGACCCCCAGGCCCAGGCCCCAGCCCTCGGCCCTGGCCAGCTCAGTTTTTCCAGCACCAACCAGGGATTAAAAAGCAGAACAAAAGAACACAGGCAATATTCTCAGTTCACTGGGGGAAAACCTTCTTTCACGCAGTCTGGTCCTTCCCTATACATCTTACTATTTTCTGTTCCCCTTAACTATTTTCTGCTCTCAGAGCACCCCACAAGTCTCCCATCTATCCTCCTCTAGATACTCACCTGAGGTACCCCTCCCTCTGGGGTGTGAGGGGTCCAGCTCCTTCAGACAACTCATCCCCTCAGCCCCAGACTCACTGTGCTCAGCTCACTCCTTCCTGCCTCCTCAGTTCCCTGCCCCCTCGACCTCTGACTCCCCCCATCACCAACCCTTCCCTCACCACTGGCCCCCTGCATGTGACTGCTCCTGCCCTCCCCTCCCCTATGAAAGCCACACCAGCACCTCCTTTTACAACTTGATTTTGACATTTCCCCCCTGCCCATTACTTCCTGAAATACCAGAAACTCCACAGAAGCCCTGCAACTCCACGCACTGTCGTGGGGTCTCTGGTGCCCGGCCTCTGTGCAGCAGCCAGCGCCCCTGGCCCAGCCTCCAGGACACCATCTGTACTGCTTCTCCAAGGGACCCCGTCCCTCCTCTGTGGGCTCCCCTTCCTTTGCTTTCATGTGCCCTTCCCCACAGTGCAAAGCCTCCTGCAAAGTCTCCGAGCCCTGATCCGCTCACCAGCTCAGTGAGAGAGATCTGCACTGCCCAAACACCAGCCCTCTCAGGCCAGCTGCATCTGAATCCTGAGGGGCCTGCATAAGAGCAGTTTCTTCTATCTCATCCATATTACAGAATCCAAGTCACTAGGCTGTGAAGCCAGGAATAAATCTTCTAGCAAGCTCCCTGGGGAACGCTAATGTAGCCAAGAGAGGAAAACCTCTGCTATAGATAGCTTCCAAATCTTTATCTCCAGCCCTCTCCCTCTCATAAACTCTAATCTTCCATCTCTAGACACGTCAGTCTCTCTCTAGTGATGCTTATGAAGAATGTGGGTTGTATTGGGCTATAACTAAGTGGATTCAGAACTGGTCAAGTAATATCCCAGAATGCTTGATCCAGATCAGTCTGGAGGAAAGTCTTCAGTAGCATGCCACAGGGTTCTGTCTCAGTTCTATCCTGGTCAACATTTTTATGCTGCTTTGGATGAATGTAAAGTTAACAGTCTTAGCAAATCTTCACTCCTCAGATGTGAATCTGAGGAGATAGTCAGCAGACATAGGATCCAAATGATGGAATGATGGGCTGAATCCAATGAAATGACATATAACAGTAGTAAGCACCGTCTTACTCTAGTTTGTTTTTTTCCTTAAATGACCACACTAAAACTAGCTGCTCTGAACCCATTCACAAGTATCACACCCATGCATCCACAGACACCACAGTATACCAGTCCTTGCGTACTTCCTGATGTGGTAAGGAATACATAC